>NW_025726774.1:300000-600000 GCF_021461395.2 Schistocerca americana
GCGCGCGGGCCCGTTGTCAAGGCAGCACCGGACGCCGCGCCGCACCTAACCTCCACGCACGCCGCTCCGCTACCGCTACCGCCATGGCCCGCACAAAGCAAACGGCCCGCAAGTCCACCGGCGGAAAGGCGCCGCGCAAACAGCTCGCCACCAAGGCGGCGAGGAAGAGCGCGCCCGCCACCGGAGGCGTCAAGAAGCCCCACCGCTACAGGCCGGGCACCGTCGCCCTGCGAGAAATCAGGCGCTACCAGAAGAGCACAGAGCTGCTCATCCGCAAGCTGCCATTCCAGCGCCTAGTGCGCGAGATCGCCCAGGACTTCAAGACCGACCTGCGCTTCCAGAGCTCCGCAGTCATGGCCCTGCAGGAGGCCAGCGAGGCCTACCTCGTCGGCCTCTTCGAAGACACCAACCTGTGCGCAATCCACGCCAAGCGCGTCACCATCATGCCCAAGGACATCCAGCTCGCGCGCCGCATCCGCGGCGAGCGCGCCTAAACCGCGCCGCGGCACCGCACCGCACAAACAAAAACGGCCCTTTTCAGGGCCACTAACATCTCTCCGTCGCGAGCAAACTTTGTCGGTCGCCTGCCTCTCGCCCCGCAACCCAAAAACAAAAACCACCACTTCCCGTCCGTCCGCCACACCCGCTCACTCTGCCTGCCTGCTAGCAGCGCGCAACAATCACACATCATCCCTCCCCGGCGCTCAAAGCGCACAATACCCAACGGCCGACGTCACACCGCACGGGTGGCTGGCTGGCCGGCCGCCCGCCCGCCGCTTTCGTTTCGAAAACAAAAAAACCCGCACTCCACTCCGACGGCCAACGGCCAGGCAGGCGCGCTCGCTCGCTCTACACGCCACCGAAATCCCCGCCGACTCCTTCCACATCTCAACGTGCCCCCCGTTGCAAAACATAACACACACAAAGGAACAAAACAAAGACCAGACACGACTAGACAAGACAGACATCCGAGAAGAACGAACGCAGGCAAGCCAACCAACGTATTCAAACAAAACAACGTGACAGAAAACCAACCGTCGGCCGCCGCCACAAACACGGCGACAATCAACCACGACAACAACAACACCGCTTACCGCTACCGCCGCCCACACCCGCCACCGACCCCCGCAATCCAACCACCACGGCACGCAAACAGCATCCCCACGGGCATACAGACAGACACCCACACCAAACGCAACACGACAATCAAAACCTTCCCCGACGTGCTTTGATGGCCCTGAGAAGGGCCGTTTTGGGCCGCGCGTCTCTTGCGCGCCACTAGACGACGACGGGGGGTGGGGACGACGGAGTCAAGCGCCAAACCCTTCCTTTCCCATCTCTTTCTCCTCTACTCTACTTCTTCTTCTTGGGCGAAGCCTTCGCCTTAGACGGCGTCGTCGCCTTCTTCGGGCGCGGCGCCTTCGGCTTCTTCGTCGGAACCTTGGCGGCCTTCTTCGCCTTCGACGGCGACTTGGCCTTGGCCGGCTTGGCCGCAGCCGCCTTCTTCGCACCCGCGGGAGCGGCCGACGCCGCAGACGCCTTCTTGGCGGCGCCCGCCTTCCGACCGGTCGCCGCCTTCACGCCACCAGCCTTCTTTGCGCCGGCCGCACGGGCGCCCTTCTTCTCCTTGCTGGCCGGAGCGGCGCGCTTCTTCTTGGCACCGCCAGCACGAGCCTTGCCGCCCTCGGCCGCCCCCCCGCCGCCGGCGCCGGCAAGCTTGAACGAGCCGGACGCGCCCTTCCCCTTCGTCTGCACCAGCTCGCCCGCCACGACGGCCGACTTGAGGTACTTCTTGATAAACGGCGCCAGCTTCTCCGCGTCCAGCTTGTAGTGCGCGGCTATGTACTTCTTGATCGCCTGCAGCGACGACCCGCCGCGCTCCTTCAGACTCTTGATGGCGGCCGTCACCATCTCAGAGGTGCGCGGGTGCGCAGGCTTGGCGCGCGGCTTCTTCGCAGACGACGCAGACTTGGCCTTCTTCGTAGTGCCGGTGGCGGCGGGTGCCGCAGCAGTCTCGTTCGTAGCCGCCTGATCTGCCATTTCGACGACGCGCGTAACACACAGCGAGAGCGAGCGGGACGGCAGGCACGCAAGCACAGCACAGCAGCAGAGCAGAGAATGCGTGTGCATAAGTGTGTGTGTGACGCATTTCTGCGTTAACACTTGTGAGGAAGTTTTCAGCGTACTTGACGCTCTTTCTTCCATAAATAGGGTGCACCATGTTAGTGTAAGTCTTTGTGAGGTTTTAGTCTTGTTCTGCACTGGAACATCACATGAGGAAAGTCTTCACTTCGCGGCACTATTGTTGCAGGCGAAGGAGATCTGGCCAGCGCAGCGTGGCGCGCCAGTGTGGTCGATGGCCGAGATCGCGTACCTTAGGGTTACGCGATACTTCGACCTTCTCGTAGAAGTCTTGGGCAGCGAGTTGGAACCGCTGTCTGAGTAAGGGAACTCCTGCGACGTGGTGTAGTTCCGCAGTGTTGAAGTCCCACGGAAGATGCAGCACCGTTCTGAGGGCCCTGTTTTGGACCATTTGTAGACGGCGGATGTTGGTCTCGGCTGCGTTGCCCCACACCACTGCTGCATAATCAAACAGCGGGCTGATGGTGGCTTTGTACAAGGTGAGACCTAAGTCTGCTGGTAGCGATGATGTGGGGTTGATGACCGGGTACAACATGCGCAGTCTACCCAGAGCCTTCCTCCTCACTTCTTCGATGTGTTGGCGCCACGTTAGACGCTTGTCTAGCGTGACGCCAAGATACTTGGCACTGTTGTTCCACGGTACGGGTCTTCCGCGGACTGTCAGCTGCTCGAGGTCTGCCGGAACATGCCTGAGCGCGATGATGATCGCCTGGCTTTTCTCGGGATTATAAGCCAGACGCCATTTCGTGGCCCATTCTTCTAGCGCCGCGGTTGCCGCTTGCAGACGCCGTTGTAGAGCTCGGGGGCATCTGCTGCGGCCGTAGACGGCGGTGTCGTCCGCGTACAGGGCGTTGTTCACTGCACCTGTACGTGGGAGGTCCGCTGTGTAGACCGAGTAAAGCGTCGGGCCGATGACCGAGCCTTGCGGTACACCCGCGAGTACCCGGCGCTCCGTGGAGATTCCACTGTCTGCCCGAACGTGGAACGTCCTGTCCCGCAGGTAAGTCTGCAGGAGACTCACGTGTGACACGGGTACCCCCAGTACAAGCAACTTGTACAGGAGGCCTTCGTGCCACACCGAGTCAAAGGCGCGTGACACGTCGAGCATAAGAGCACCGAAATACTCGCGTCGGTCAACTGCTCCGAACGCTTCCTCAGTCAGCCGTAGGACTTGGTGTGTGGCAGAGTGTCCTCGCCGGAACCCAAATTGCTCATCAGGCAGAATTTGTTCGTCGGTGATATGACGCAGGAGGCGCGTCATGTATAGCCGCTCAAAAAGTTTGGATAGCGCCGGCAGCAGGCTAATCGGACGGTAGTTTTTTGCCATCCGCGCGTCCTTCCCTGGTTTTGGTAGGGCCACTATTTCTGCGTGCTTCCAGATTTGCGGAAACTCTTCTGTACGAAGCACTTCATTGAAGAGTTCTGTAAGTTTGGCCACTGCTTCTTCTGGGAGTTGCCTGAGGAGCGAATTTGTCACCATGTCTGGACCCGCGGCTTTGCGACCTTGAAGGTGACGCAGCAGCAGTTTCACCTCGTCGACGGCTATCGGCGTGATGTGGTCGTCTGGGTCCCTCGCCGCAAGGTAGCGGGGAAGACGATCCCTGACGAGTCGAATGTGCGCTGCGTCGACTGGGTCCTCCATCGGTGTGAAATTAGCGGCGAACGCATCGGCCAGGCAGTTGGCCTTTGCATTCGGCTCGCTGACAAAATCTGCTCCGACCTGGAGTGGAGGAACTTTCATCGTGCGACGGATGAAGCTCTTAACCGTTCTCCACGCCGAACCATCTTCCGTGTTGAGCTGGGAGATCTTGGTCGCCCACTCCTGGTGCCTGTGTTTTTCTGCTGCGACCTTGATTTCCCGGCGCAACCGGTTGAGTGTCGGTTTGATGGCCGGAATTCGGGTGCGTTGCCATTCTCTAGCAACCCGGTTTTTCTCGGAGATTAAGTTCTCCAGGTCTCGTGGCAGACGCTGTGGTTTGCAGCTTCGGTGGTCGGCTGCTGGTCTGGGCGGCGTGGCGTTGGTTGCTGCTTCCACCATGCAGTTTGTGTAGTGTTGTAGAGCCGCGTTTACGCCGTTCGCGGCCGGTTCCGGGAGTTGTTCCAATGCTGCCACCATGGCTTCGCGGTATTGGTCCCAGTTGATTCCGCGTAAGTCGAGCCCTCTTCTTGGAATTGGCGCAAGTTCCGCCTCAACTTCGAACATGACTGGGACATGATCGGAGTTGATCGGCGGCCTTGTGCTCGCTGTCAGGTTCTGTCTGACGCCTTTGTTTATCAGTATGTCGATCACGTCAGGCAACCCTCTAGGAGGAAAGATGGTCGGTTCGTGAGGGGCGACAACTACGGCGTTATGGCGCTCTACGATGCGTTGCAGCTGCCGCCCACTCGTGTTCGTGAGTCTGGAATTCCAGACTAGATTTTTGGAATTGTAGTCACCTCCCAGTAGAAGTTGTCCTGGAAGTGACAACAATTTGTCCATGTCTTCTCGTTGCAGGCGCCGACTCGGTGACTTGTACACGACACCGACCGTGATTTTTCCATGCGCCGTGTTTACTGCGACCGCGGTCGCCTCGGCTGTCTGCAGCGGCGGCAGGTGAATCTTATAGTGGCTTAGCGTCCGACGAACGTATATTGCCGTTCCCCCTCCGTGGGTTGGCCTGTCGTCGCGGTGACACACATAATTCGGTATCCCGACGCGGACTCCGGGTTTCAGGAACGTCTCCGTCACGAGACATAAATCCACATTTTCCGTGCGAATTAACTCGCGAAATTCTGCGGCCTGTTCTCGTAGGCCGCGGGCATTCCAGAGGCATATTTTAATTTCTCGTGGCGCTGCCATGCTGGGTCGTGGGGTTGTTGATATTTGTTGCCTGCTGCATAGCGGCCGCAATCTTGGCAGGAAGTTCGCTGATGACGTTCACGACGAGGGAAATGAATTTTTCCATCATCGCGAACATTCGCTGCTCCATTGCCATCATCATGCGCTCATAGCTGGCGCTCATGCTGCCGACGGCGTCGTGGCGGTCGGCTTGTGGTGTGTTGTCGAGTGCTGCCTGGCGAGCGGCGGTCTCGCCGCCATTGCCGTTGCCGACAAGATGGCGCGTGGCTGCCTGGCCAGCGGCGGGCTCGCCGCCATTGCTGCTGCCGACAAGATGGCGCGTGGCTGCCTGGGGTCCGCCATGCTGTCGGCGCCCGCGCAGGCCGGGGAAGATGGCCGCATCGTTCAGTGGTGGTGCCTCTGGGCCGCCATTTTGTGCCGCTGGCGCGGTGTTCTCCCAGCGGCGCGCGCTCTGATTGGCGCGCGGGCGCTCGGTGGTGGGAGAGGTGGACGGTGTTACCTGCATTTTGCGCCGCTCGGGGATTGCTCCGTCCGCGACGGTGGCCGCGCTGGGCGGGACTTGCCTGCCATTTTGTGCGCTGGCCGTCTTCGGTTGGGCTGAAGTCTGCTCGGCCTGGGGACGGTGTGAAGTGTCACCTGGGCGGGGTTTGGAGGTCCTTACCCCGCGCCGGCGACCTCGACGACGGCGACCACCTTTTGTTCGTCCTTCCCCCTCGGCTCCGCGGTGTCTGGAGTTTCCCGCCAAAACTGTGCCTTTCTTCGGCGTCTCCGCTTTCCGGAGGCGCGCAGCGAAGGCTTTGTGCCGTGGACATCCTCGATAAGATGCCACGTGCTCGCCGTTACAGAGTTTACACTTCGGCTTGAAGTCTTTATACGGCTCCCCCTTCTCGTCGCACTCGATCGCAGCATGAGGAGCGGCACAACGCACACAGAACGGTTGCATTCCGCAGTGCTTGTCTACATGTCCTAATTCGAGACAGCGGTAGCACTGGGCATAGCCACCTGTTTGGCGTAAGTTTTCTGGTGTTACTTCACACGGGCCTATAAATTTCAATTTGAACAGCTCTCTGTTTTTGTCCGTGCTGTCCGCGCACACGAGTCTTAGAGGGCCGCGCCTGTTGGTTCTTGGGTCCCTCATTTTTGTTACAGATTGAACTATAAAGCCTAGGTCTTCTAAGTCCTCCTTTACATGTTCATTGGAGTACTTTAACGGTACTCCTTTAAAGACGACCTTCAGAGGTCGTTTGCGTGAAGTGGAATACGTGTAGTACTCCATGCCCTGTGCTCTTGCGGCGTGTAAGAGTTTATTGTACAGGTCACAGTTATTCACGCGCACTTTGTACACCGTGTCACCCGCTGTACGCACTCGATAATTGTTTTTTCCCAGCAGACCATTTAGCATGATCTGTAGGCTCCGGAAGTCTTTTTCATACGCGATCACAAGTGGCGGGGGAAGACGGCCGCGTGGAGCTGTGTTGTCATGCTCCTCTTCCTCCTCACTATCAGAGAGCGCGTCGAACATATTGCTGGTGTTCGCTGCCAGCGTTTCCGACGACGGAACGGCTCTGGCTGTCTTCTTCGGCTGCACAAAACCGTCCTCGTCGGTACTATTGCGTGCGCGGCCGTTACGCCGAGCACGGTGTGTTGACTGCCGTGGTTGGTCAACACTCTTCTTTTTGAGGAAGGAGTGATCCTCATTATCTCCTGTGTTGGCGCGTTTTCTTGTTTTCGACGCACTATTACCTTTATCAGATGTTTCCTGCTCCATTGGCTCCGCTGACGGCGTGGAGCTGTCGGCGGAGGTTGTAGGTGTCGGTAGCAGGTTTATTAGCGTCTGCAGCGCATCTTCAGGGCGCTGCGACGTGCCGACGGCTGCTGCCGTCTCCAGAGACTGTGCCAATGGCACGGTGGGTACTATCGAGTCACCGGCAAAATCTGTCGCGTTCGCGAGCGCGTCGAGTGAAACACTACTACACACGCGTGCGGCGGCGCCGGTTGCGTCGTCCAGTTGAGGGGGAGCACTATCAGGAAAACGCGGGCGTACATCTGATGTGCTCGACTCACCTCCGGGAGCGTGCAGGGACGCGGCCCTGTCCGCTCTAACACTGTCTGACATCTTAGGATGCTAAGGCGCGGAGCGCTCGGCGCGTGCGTCCGGCTCGGCCGGCATCCCAGACTCGAATGAGAGCAGAGAATCACAAGGCCCAGCCAGTGTCGCGGGCGGGCGCGGACGGCCGAGAGAGCGGCCGCCACTCTGCGCGCCGCCGCGCCGCGCCTCCCGCGCTTGCTACCGCCCAACGTCCGACAGCCTGTGCGGAGCAGCCCCAAACCTGCGCCACAACCGCCCGCGCCTTTCAAACCACCGAGGATGGGGCTACACACAGCCACACCACAGTCGCCAACCAGTCGCCACGGCAGCGCCGCAAACCACGGCCAAACTGCAGCTACCGCGCGCTACAGCCTGGGTCGGCCCGCCGAGAATCGCCGCCCCCGCCCAAATGCCGCCCCCACAGCCCCAGCCGACGACCCGCCACAATGGCCAAACCTTCGGCAAAACTCCCACACCGTCGCCGCGGCAGCCCGGCCAGCGCGGCCGGCGCCACAGCCACACAAGCCGAGGCGTGCGGCGATGACGGCCGTGCAAACGCGCCTCCGCCGCCCCATCGCCTTCCGTCGCCCTCCCGCCGTTTCCCGATCGGCCCGCAGCCGTCGGGCCACATCGCGCGCCGTCCTCCTCCTCTCGCCCGCCAACATTCACAGCCGTTTCTCAACAATTGCCCGCCGCAAACGGACGCCGCCTGCGCAACAGGCGCCGCCGCCCCTCGCCGCTTCCGACCCACAACCCCTCGACCGAGGCAAACCGCAATCCGAATCTACAGACCAACCCAATCTGCCGTCAAGCACACACGACAGCCGACCTTACACGTTACGCGTTACACATTACGTTTACACGTCTACGTTAGGTTAGGTTAGGTGGACGTGGGTTAGGTTAAGGGGACTTGGGTTAGGTTAAGCGTCAAACTTAGGTTAAGCATTCAAACACGTCAGGCGTCAGAGGTTAGGTTAGGTTAGGTTAGGTTAGGTTAGGTTAGGTTACACGTTAGGTTAGGTTAAGGGGTCAGTGCTAGGTTAAGAAGCGTCAAACGTAGGTTAAAAAAGCGTTCAAACGTGAGGCGTGAGCCGGACAGCTTACCTTACGTAGACGTTAGGGGCTCACAGGCTGAGCTCACCTCGCCACACCACAGGTTAGGTTCGGTTCGGTTCGGTTCGCTCGGCTCAGCGTAAAGCGCCGAGGTCAGGGTTACGTTCGTTCACCTTCGGGCGCCACACTTTCGGTTGAAAGGTCGCGACGGGACGACGTCGGAAACCGCCGACAGACGGGGGAGCAGCACGACCACGACCAGACACCGAGCGCGAACGAGACACACGCGAACCACCCCCACCGGCCAAAGGGCACCACACAACAACCCAGAGCACCACGTGTCGACACCAGAGCAACCCGCCGCTCACGCGACATGGCTGGCACCGAAGGGCAACCGCCCGCAACTGCGCTTTCCGCGCCGGCCCGGATGCACGTCGTGCTACAACAACACCACTACCGTACACAGCCGCTGTTCACAACATCACTATCAATGGCGCGCCCGCGGCTCGCCGCCGTCGCAGTCGCAGCCCCAACGCCAGCACTTTTGCACCACCATTCACACGCACCGCAACACAGCTCGCCGACACAGCCGAACAAAACAAACACCACACAACAACAGCAACAACGCCGCCGCCTCTACTTGTGCCGGCGACCCACCCCGCCGATGGCGCACCTTTCGCCAGCCGGCAATCGACACACACGCACCCACCCACCGGGGCCCAGTGCAAAAAAAAACACACAAAAACAAAAAAACAAAACAACACAAACGACACGGGAAGCGCACACCGCCACTTCGCGCGCACGCCACCAACCAGTCGTCGTCTCAAAATAACAAACACAAACAAAATAAACTAACAACTAGGGCAACACAAAACAAAAACGCCTCGCACGAACCGCCCACAAAAAGGACAAGCACACGCACAGCCTCTGCTGACGACCACGACGCAGCGGCACGCTGCTCCTGTCCCGCGCCCCGCGCCCCGCGCCACGCGCCCCGCGCCCCGCGCCCCACTCGATTCACAACTCACGCGACACCGTCAACGACGGGCTCGCTTCCCGCAACCTACCACCTTTCCGCCACGACGCACAGCCCCAGCCCCACCCGACGACTGCACTTTCACCACCGCCTCCCCCTTCCCCCCCAAAACACACACACACACACACACACACACACACACAGCCAGCCAAAAACGCACTCGCGACCCACACATGCACGTGCATCGGCACACGCCAACCAGTCAACGTCGACAACCACACGCAAGGCTCGAAACGAAAACGAAACCGGCGTCCTTCCACGTTGCCATCAAGCTACGCGACACAAGACACAAGGAACCAACACAACAGCCGGCCCCACTAATTCCCACTCTCACGCCGCAAAAAGCACACCGAAACCGCCAAACACGCACGCACATTCCCCTTCGCACTGACACCACCGACCGGCTCGCTACCACACACCTCTCGGCAGCCGTTTCACGCCAATTCGCCACACAGTCGACAAGCGCCCGCCCTGTACGGCACACGCAACGACGCAGCGCAGCAAAGGGCGCCCGCAACACATACCTCTCCGCCGCCCGACGCGCCAACCGCCACACCACACCGCCAGCAACTCGCAAATTGTGCACTGCCACCAGCCACACGTCCAACACGCCGCGCCGCCTCCGGCCACCCGCCAGGGGGCGCTCACGTCCGCGACAACAGCGCGGCCCGCCGGGCCGGGCCGAACCGAACCGAACCGAGCCGCCGCTGCTCTGCACTCGGCACGGCCACACCCTGCTGCAGACCGGGCTCGTCCCTCTGTACGCGTCTGCCTGCGCATCAACACAACACGACCTTTTTTTTTTTTTTCTCTCTACCGCCATCCCTTCTTCTCGCGTTTTACTCGTTGTTGCAGCAGCGGCGCACACCTACACATCCACAGCCCCAGCCGAGCCGGCCTCACCTCAGGGCCCGCCGCCAGCGTCTCCTCCTCGGGCACAGGTGCGGTGCTGTGGCCGCCCATCCAACCGCATTGCTGGCCGTCCAGCCACCAGGCGTTCCCACTGCCGCGAGCCACGCCGCGCACCGACCCTGCTGCAGAAAACGAAGCATAGCCAGAGACCGACCGATACACAAAGCAAGCCGTCGCCTCGCCTCTTGTCCTTCCTGCCTTCCTTCCGCCCCCGCCCTTCTCACACCACCGCCTCTCCACTTTCGCCCCCCCCTCCTTTTTTTTTTTTTTGTTTTCTTCTTTCTTTCTTTCTTTCTTTCTTTCTTTCTTTCTTTCTTTGGCCCTCTCTCCTTCCCGCCATGGCGGTTACGGCACCGCCTGCAGCGGCAGATTTTTTGCGCCCACACGCCTACTCCTACCACCATTAACCTTGCCCTGCCCTGCCCTGCCCTGCCCTGCCCTGCCCTGCCCATCAACGTCGCAGTCGAACCGACGCTTGCCAACACACTGCCCACGTTCCTTTCTCTTTTCGGCCTACGCCCATTACGCGCCGCCGCCACAGCACCTTCCCTTCCCACAACACACCGACGTCATCACACGCACCCAAAACAGGGGCCACGACCGTGTTCCTCGCCCACTCCCATCCCGCACGGTACGCACATTCCCAACTACTACCGCGCACCCTCCCTTTCCAATCTGTGTGTCTCTGTGTCTGTGTCCTGTCCGCGCGTGACGCCTCTCAACATCCGCCGTCCCCCGTCCCGTTTTCGCCCCCATGCCGTCGTCGCGCCGCCTCCGCCCCTGTCCGCCCCGCACCACACCATACACCGCTGCTTGTCCCGGCCGTTGCCACCAAAGGCGCCGACCGCAAACGCGCCACGCCGCAGCCCCCGTGCGTCTCGCGCTCGCTTGCATCTCCGTGCCGACGCTGCCTCTCTTCCCGCTCGCACTCGACCTCGACAACACAGTCTTTGGCTCCGCCACTGCGTGTTCCGGTGGTACGCACGCTGCAACACGTATGTATTCATTACCAGAGCGATGGCGAGGCATGACAGCATCTCTGTCTGACCAGAGAGTTCTTTATCGCTGCTAGTCGGCGCTTGGACCGCGCCAGACGACAGTAGTGGCACGCACCGGGTCGCCAGGAACAGTTGTTATATATATATTGTAGCGCGAGTCGGGAGAGGTAGTAGTCGGTCGACAGTAGTAGCGGGTGGACGGTTGTACTGAGCGGGCGTCGGCGGCGTGCTCTGCTCGTCTCGCGACTCTGGTCACGGTTCGGGACGATGTATAGTCTATTGTGTTATAATCAAAAGGTGGTGTGACGCTGCATTGCGCAAATCTGATAACGTATGTTCATTGTACTTATTTTGTTCAACAACAAAAGCCCCACTATTACTTTTTTTCTAAAGTAACTTTTGTCTCTTAACGAAAAACATTCACTTTTTAAAGACTACTTCCTATGGCATTTCCCTCCAAGGAGTGCAATTAATTACCAGCCAGCACTCATTCATTGCACACAGCTGTGTAAGGGGTATCTACAATTGAGGAGCAGATATAAATGCAATTTTTTGTTTTTTTTGTTTTTTTTTTTTGTGTGTGTGTTGTAACCTCCCAGCAAAATTTAAAATAACGGACAATGTTATTTACGGATGCTAATGGACATTGCGCTAATTGTAACCTCGCCCACAATGAGAGGTATTGAAAATGGCAACAAAAATGTGAAATTCGCAATCTGACTCAAATATAAAGTCTTCACACAACATTTAAAAACGTCCGTTCAGTGACAAGAAACTTCAATTAAACCGAAATATCGGTCTTTGGCCCTGTGCAAAACAATCAGAATTAAAGTCTTACCTCCGAATAAATGGATGTCACATTTCTGCTCTGGTTGTTGCGCAGCGCTTGGAGGAACTGCATTGCAAATAATAATATTCTCTTTTTTTGTGATTTTAGTGACATTTTTCTTCAAAGAAGTGGAATGAAATGTGAAGTGCAACGAACTCTTTAGTTCAATAAACAATTAAATGTTTGAAAAATGCTTTTGAAATAAACATTATTATTGGGGAACTTGTTGGAGAATAATTACAATAAATACAATTTTTCATTATCTAATGATTATATTAATTAACAGTATACCTTATTCACCATCTTGACCAGTGTTGCCGACCGCCTACATCACACAACCGCACTCGGCTGCTACTACTGACCGACCGCTCTGCATGACGACTATTAGCGTACTGCACGCGACGACTACTGACAGAGTACAGCCCTCAACTACACAGAGCTACGGACTCGCAACGACTACTGACTGACTGACTGACTGACTGACTGAGAACCGCTCGCAACACTCGCGCAGTCCAGCGCAAACTCTCTGGTCACAGATGCTACAATGTCTCGCCATCGCTACTATGTTACATACGTGTTTCAGTGTCTTTTTCATTGGGGTAACGATCTTTGGCTCTTTTTATTCTGAATACAGGGCCAAAGGTCAACGCTGCTGCCCTTATACAATTTATCAGGTTTCATTATGTCTGTTGCAATGTTACATACGGTTCACTCTTTCATTAATATTATCGTTGGGTTTGTTTTGTAGGGACGTTAACATTCTGGCACATTTTTATTATCATCGGACTCTCTGCTATTTGTGCAGGGAGGTTATACCTGGGTCCATTTCCATTTCCATTTACATTTTAATATTGATAGACGTTTTGTTTTCTTGTTGTTTTTCCTTCTTTTTTTTTTTGTTGTTTTTTTTTTTGTTTTGTTTTTCCCGCTCTCACCACCACCGCCGCATCACGCCTTCCGTTTTCTTGGTTTCTTTTCTGTTCTTCAACTGCTTCAACATCACCGCGCCCCATTTCCACACCACAGCCATCAGCCTCCAAGACGGGCGGGCGCAGTGTGCCATTTCCGGCGCACAAGCACACCCGTACGGTACTCTCCTCGCCCCCACGCCACCAACAACACAGCGACCACGCGGCTTTCAGGCATGGCACGGCACGGCACGGCACGGCACGGCACCGGCGAAATGCGCCGCCCCCGCCCCTCCGCGCATCCGTCCGTCTCGCCACGTTCACTGACAGCCGCGTCTGCGGCTACACCACGACAACCACAACACAACACCGCTCCCCTCCCTGGCAACTCACATTGTTTTTCTCCTCCTCTTTTGCACAAACCACAACGCCGAGCACAGGCGCAAGCCACCCACACCGCGCCCCTCCCCGTCCCGTCTTTGGCCGCCGCTCCTCGTTTGCCCCCTCCCATCTCCCGAAATGCCATGCCAGCAGCGTTACGCATGCCCCTCCCCTGTCCACACAACACTACCGCCTAACGAACAGCCTTCCGGGCCACATGCAGGGCACGCCCACCTCCAAACACTGCCAATTCACGGACGCACGCACGCACACACACACACACACACACACACACACACACACACACACACACTCACTTTCTCGACACCTTTCTGTACGGAGGGTGCGTCATCTCGACCGTGACAGAGTGACGGCAACTATCGACGATCCATTTCCCCCCACTGGTAAAACATGTCCACTAACACCTACATACATCATTCAAGTACACAGACAATAGCATACACACAATGGGAGGGCACACGAACATGGACGGCACGGCACTGTCATACACTCTTCCTCAGAACCATATCAACAAACGTTACGTACATCCGGGAAAGCGAAAGCGAACGCGAAAGCGAAAGCGAAAGCGAAAGCGAAAGCGAAAGCAAAAGCAAAGGCAAAGCCCAATGCAGCCGTCAAAGGTAACGTTCACCACGGCAGACACTTGCAGCCGCGCCGCCGTTAAACGCATTTCAGTGCGGCTCCAATACGCCTCCGACACGGGAACGTTCCGTTGCTCTACGAATGCGTTTCTCCCCTTTTTCCCTTCCTCTCTCTTTTGCCCCCCCTCCTTGCACTCTTGCCTCATTCCTCACGTTCTGCCCAGACATTCGACCGATCAAAGTCAACCTTTCGTTACCGTTCTCAGCGCGACGGTGTACAACAGTATGACGGGTGTGCCCACGACTTCGGTTCAGTTGCGTGACGCCGGTCTATCGCGCCGATCGACAGTTACTCAGGGGGCGACGGATCGGACCACGTCACCGACACACAAAACACTTTCAAACAAACAAATACATACCGGATGGACACAGACAAACACGTGTACAGACATTCGCCAAACAAACGACCGCCGCCGCCGTCGTCGCGCTTACTGTACTGCACTGGACACGCGTGCATCTTGAATGACGACATCGGTGTGCGTGCGTCGTACGCAATCAGTCAGACACGGCTATCAAACATCAGAGTCGAATGGTACATCATCGTGCGTGTCGCCGTACACGTACAGTACAATACAACAACAATGCGTCTTAATGGCACGTTCATTTCAACGTCACTCACACACCTCCACGCTGCAGTTACGTCGCACCATTGTCAAACTCGGCGTACAGCAAAGGGAATAGTGGGCGGCAAAAAAAAAACAAACCAAACAAAAACATTTCACATTTCACCCTCGCCATGTATGATGTGCAAACAAAACAAACCCGCAAACGGCCGTCGTTACGGTGACACAAAAGTCGCCGATCGCACTGTCCCCCCTCGCAGACGGGTAACACACACACACACACACACACACACACACACCAACAACACCAATGGGTCAAAAACCACGCCAACGAGGCGTGCCACCATTCCACGCCACGGCGACCAACCTCGTGGCCGTACCCCGCGCAACACGCTTTGACGCGCCCCCCCCCACCCACAATCAAAATGCACACATACATCACAGCCGTCCACACAAACAACAACAACAACAATTCCGCCCTTCCCGCAAAAGGCAAGTTGGTGGCCCTGAAAAGGGCCGTTTTGCCGCTCTCGCAACGGAGGAGCCTTCTCCATCCATCCTTCCTTCCATTCCAGAGCCACCTCCTTACTTGGAGCTCGTGTACTTGGTCACCGCCTTCGTGCCCTCGCTCACGGCGTGCTTGGCCAGCTCGCCAGGCAGCAACAGCCGCACAGCGGTCTGGATCTCGCGGGACGTGATGGTCGAGCGCTTGTTGTAGTGCGCCAGGCGAGAAGCCTCGGCCGCAATGCGCTCGAAAATGTCGTTCACGAAGCTGTTCATGATGCTCATCGCCTTCGACGAGATGCCCGTGTCAGGGTGCACCTGCTTCAGCACCTTGTAGATGTAGATGGCATAGCTCTCCTTCCTCTTGCGCTTCTTCTTCTTGTCGCCCTTCGAAATGTTCTTCTGCGCCTTGCCAGCCTTCTTGGCGGCCTTCCCGCTAGTCTTGGGCGGCATCTCGAACCAACGTACGGCAGCAGCAACACCAGTAGCAAGCGCTCCGCTCTAGTCAGCGTCTCCCCACACAGTGGCACCCGCCGCCAGCCGCCGCCGCACCTTTACCAGCTCGCCCTGTTGCGGCCGCCGACCAATGGGGCGCGCGCGCAACCGGCCGCCGCACCCGAGCCCATAAAGCACCCCCACCCCGGCTGGCAAGCCACCAAACAGTACACAAAAAGACGCGCAAAAATGCCACCACTCCATGGCGAACGCGGACTGCAGTTCAGCCCCATCGACAAAGCTAACGCACTAGCCGACGTGTTCGAAAAACAGTTCAGACCAGCAGAAGTACAGGACAGAGAACACGTCGCAACAGTCCGCAGAGAACTGGCCGTGTTCCTGGAAGCAGACGACGAAGATGACTACACGCCACTCTTCAATACTGAAGATGTGGCGCGCTGCATCAAGTCCCTGCCCACCAGGAAAACCCCGGGTCACGACCAGGTCACAAATGAATTGCTGAAACTCCTCCCGCCTCTGGCAATCACCCACCTGACCGATATAGTTAATGAACTGACGCGATCACAAAAATTCCCGGCGCAGTGGAAGCACGCAGAAGTTATTGCGATCGCGAAACCAGGAAAAGACCCGGTGTTCCCGCAACACTATAGACCAATTAGTCTACTGCCTACCCTCAGTAAACTTTACGAGCGCCTCCTACTAACCCCCATACAGGACTATATCACAAGAGAGCAGATTCTGCCGAAATTCCAATTCGGATTTAGGCAAAGACACTCCGCCCCCCAGCAAATCATGAGGGTGGTTGAAGCAGCCACAGACAGCTTCAACCGAAAGGGCTACTGCGGGCTTGTCTTGTTAGACGTAGCAAAAGCCTTCGACTCAGTCTGGCACACCGGGATATTACACAAGATGTACACCCTAGGCTTCCCCGGAAAGATAGTCAAAATCGTTAAAAACTATCTCTCCGGTAGGACTTTCTCAGTCAAGATCGATGGATCCCTGTCGACCAGGAGAAGAATCAGTGCAGGCGTGCCCCAGGGCTCAGTCCTGGGACCCGTCCTCTACAGTGTCTACACTGCTGACATCCCTACGACTCAGCATGTAAACACTGCACAGTACGCAGACGACACTGCATTCTTCTCCTGCTCGACAAACAGGAACCTGGTTACAAGGCGTCTGCAAACCGCCCTAAACAGGACGGAAAACTGGGCAAAGCAGTGGCGCATCTCAATTAACTCTGAGAAAACACAAGCCATGCTGCTCACCAGACGCTATGGGAAACGCCGACCCCCAAGAAGACCATACCAACTGCTGAGATTGCAGGGGCAGAATTTGCCATGGAGAAATTCTGCGAAGTACCTCGGTGTCACACTTGACAGACGCCTGACATGGAAGTGCCACATAGAGGAGCTTCGCAGAAAGGCTCACGCCAGGATGCAGATTCTGTACCCTGTCTTGAACAGCACCAGTTCCCTCGACCCCGCAACAGGAGTAGCGATCTATCGAAGTCTAATTCGACCGATACTGGAATATGCGTGCCCTGTATGGGGCTACGCAGCCAGATCGACGATAGATCGCTTACAAAAGACTCAAAACAGAGCGTTAAGACGAGCCCTACACGTCCCCACGCGCTTCCCCACGGCAGATTTGCACGAAGCCGCAGACATAGAGCCAATCACCACAAGATTCCGCGCCCTGGCAGAAGTGTTCTACGCCACGGCGCGGAAGTCAGAAAACGAATTAATCAACACCCTTGGGCAATACGAACCCCATAGGCAGAGATATAACAGACCCAAGTCGCTACTCCTGCAGTAGCAGAAAAAGAACAACTAAAGAAAACTCTCAACGAACAGCAACCAACAAAAGCAAAGAAACAAAAACAACACAAAAGAAAAGAGGAGGAAATGTCCTAATGTGACAACAACCTCCACCAGCACACCCTCTAAAGGTAGAGGAATAAAAGAGAGAAGCAGCTGCGCCGGCACGCACTCCGCTGCTCGACTCGCTGCCGCTCGCACCGGTCGTTTTCGTTTCCGTTTCGTGTGCACCGTCGCTAGCCCATCGCCATGTCCGGACGCGGAAAGGGAGGCAAAGTCAAGGGCAAGTCAAAGTCCCGCTCAAGCAGGGCTGGGCTCCAGTTCCCGGTCGGCAGAATCCACCGCCTCCTGCGCAAGGGAAACTACGCAGAGCGCGTCGGCGCCGGGGCGCCCGTCTACCTCGCCGCCGTCATGGAGTACCTCGCGGCTGAGGTGCTCGAGCTGGCCGGAAACGCGGCCCGCGACAACAAGAAGACGCGCATCATCCCGCGCCACCTGCAGCTTGCCATCCGCAACGACGAGGAGCTCAACAAGCTCCTGTCGGGCGTCACCATCGCACAGGGTGGTGTCCTGCCCAACATCCAGGCCGTCCTGCTGCCAAAGAAGACCGAGAAGAAGGCCTAAAGGAGGCCAGGCAATCGCAGCGCCGCGTGCTCCCCTGCACGCAACGCGCTTTGCCGGCTCGGCCCACAACAATCGGCCCTTTTCAGGGCCACCACACAAACCTACGTCCAAAGCAAAATTTCAGTCGTCCTCGCCGCACCTTGTTTTGTTTTAACTTTGCACTGTCACAGCACAGCCGCCGCCGGCGCACGTCCGCCATCTTGTCGTCCACACAGCCCGTGTGGCCCAACACACACACACACACACACACACATTTTGCACGGTCGCAGTCGCCTTCCAAACCGACAACGGCAGCAATAATGACCATTGTTAAAGGGAGGCGTGTCGACACACCGCCCTCCACTCCCGCGCGCAACGGCCGTCGACACGAACGAAACAGCTGATCCGGCCGCCTATGCCCACACGCCTTGCCTCGGAAACCCCAACGCCGCCGCAAACAAACACACAGAGCCAAACCACGCAAGCAAATAATCACCGCCTCTCGCACAACAACACAC
This sequence comes from Schistocerca americana, assembly GCF_021461395.2. NCBI lineage: Eukaryota > Metazoa > Arthropoda > Insecta > Orthoptera > Acrididae > Schistocerca > Schistocerca americana. The sequence continues at coordinate 318,311 of NW_025726774.1, forward strand.
AGCCCGCCATCTCCGTCGCGATCGATACAAAGACACACAATAACAAACACACAAACGAAGCAGCTCCACACACAGCCAGCCACATGACACGTTTCCTTTCCTTCTCCCCTCCCAGTCACATCACGTCGCTCAAACGGAAAGAAAGAAAGAAAGAAACAAACAAACAAACAACACAGCGCACACACGCAGCAACAACACAGACTCTTTCGCACTTTTCAACTTCCGAACAGTGTGGTGGCCCTGAAAAGGGCCGTTTTCTAGTCTCTCCCACCCACAAGCACGGCCGCGGGAAGGCCAGCGCCCGCTGCGACGCAGCCTAACCGCCGAAACCGTACAGGGTGCGCCCCTGCCTCTTCAGGGCGTACACCACGTCCATGGCCGTCACAGTCTTGCGCTTGGCGTGCTCAGTGTACGTCACCGCGTCGCGGATCACGTTCTCCAGGAACACCTTCAGCACCCCGCGGGTCTCCTCGTAGATCAGACCAGAGATGCGCTTCACGCCGCCCCTGCGAGCCAGGCGGCGGATGGCGGGCTTCGTGATGCCCTGGATGTTGTCGCGCAACACCTTGCGGTGCCGCTTGGCGCCACCCTTGCCGAGCCCCTTTCCTCCCTTGCCGCGGCCTGTCATCCTTCCTTCCTCGGGCAAAGCAAAACGTGCACAAACAGCAGCTGCAGCGGCTGGCGAGTCGGCTACGGTCTGCGCCCAGCGCGCCCGCCGCCCCCCTATATAGACTCTGGCCCGCCCTCCCCCCACCACGCGCAACCGAGGGCATATAAGCGCAGCACGGAGGCGCGCGGGCCCGTTGTCAAGGCAGCACCGGACGCCGCGCCGCACCTAACCTCCACGCACGCCGCTCCGCTACCGCTACCGCTACCGCCATGGCCCGCACAAAGCAAACGGCCCGCAAGTCCACCGGCGGAAAGGCGCCGCGCAAACAGCTCGCCACCAAGGCGGCGAGGAAGAGCGCGCCCGCCACCGGAGGCGTCAAGAAGCCCCACCGCTACAGGCCGGGCACCGTCGCCCTGCGAGAAATCAGGCGCTACCAGAAGAGCACAGAGCTGCTCATCCGCAAGCTGCCATTCCAGCGCCTAGTGCGCGAGATCGCCCAGGACTTCAAGACCGACCTGCGCTTCCAGAGCTCCGCAGTCATGGCCCTGCAGGAGGCCAGCGAGGCCTACCTCGTCGGCCTCTTCGAAGACACCAACCTGTGCGCAATCCACGCCAAGCGCGTCACCATCATGCCCAAGGACATCCAGCTCGCGCGCCGCATCCGCGGCGAGCGCGCCTAAACCGCGCCGCGGCACCGCACCGCACAAACAAAAACGGCCCTTTTCAGGGCCACTAACATCTCTCCGTCGCGAGCAAACTTTGTCGGTCGCCTGCCTCTCGCCCCGCAACCCAAAAACAAAAACCACCACTTCCCGTCCGTCCGCCACACCCGCTCACTCTGCCTGCCTGCTAGCAGCGCGCAACAATCACACATCATCCCTCCCCGGCGCTCAAAGCGCACAATACCCAACGGCCGACGTCACACCGCACGGGTGGCTGGCTGGCCGGCCGCCCGCCCGCCGCTTTCGTTTCGAAAACAAAAAAACCCGCACTCCACTCCGACGGCCAACGGCCAGGCAGGCGCGCTCGCTCGCTCTACACGCCACCGAAATCCCCGCCGACTCCTTCCACATCTCAACGTGCCCCCCGTTGCAAAACATAACACACACAAAGGAACAAAACAAAGACCAGACACGACTAGACAAGACAGACATCCGAGAAGAACGAACGCAGGCAAGCCAACCAACGTATTCAAACAAAACAACGTGACAGAAAACCAACCGTCGGCCGCCGCCACAAACACGGCGACAATCAACCACGACAACAACAACACCGCTTACCGCTACCGCCGCCCACACCCGCCACCGACCCCCGCAATCCAACCACCACGGCACGCAAACAGCATCCCCACGGGCATACAGACAGACACCCACACCAAACGCAACACGACAATCAAAACCTTCCCCGACGTGCTTTGATGGCCCTGAGAAGGGCCGTTTTGGGCCGCGCGTCTCTTGCGCGCCACTAGACGACGACGGGGGGTGGGGACGACGGAGTCAAGCGCCAAACCCTTCCTTTCCCATCTCTTTCTCCTCTACTCTACTTCTTCTTCTTGGGCGAAGCCTTCGCCTTAGACGGCGTCGTCGCCTTCTTCGGGCGCGGCGCCTTCGGCTTCTTCGTCGGAACCTTGGCGGCCTTCTTCGCCTTCGACGGCGACTTGGCCTTGGCCGGCTTGGCCGCAGCCGCCTTCTTCGCACCCGCGGGAGCGGCCGACGCCGCAGACGCCTTCTTGGCGGCGCCCGCCTTCCGACCGGTCGCCGCCTTCACGCCACCAGCCTTCTTTGCGCCGGCCGCACGGGCGCCCTTCTTCTCCTTGCTGGCCGGAGCGGCGCGCTTCTTCTTGGCACCGCCAGCACGAGCCTTGCCGCCCTCGGCCGCCCCCCCGCCGCCGGCGCCGGCAAGCTTGAACGAGCCGGACGCGCCCTTCCCCTTCGTCTGCACCAGCTCGCCCGCCACGACGGCCGACTTGAGGTACTTCTTGATAAACGGCGCCAGCTTCTCCGCGTCCAGCTTGTAGTGCGCGGCTATGTACTTCTTGATCGCCTGCAGCGACGACCCGCCGCGCTCCTTCAGACTCTTGATGGCGGCCGTCACCATCTCAGAGGTGCGCGGGTGCGCAGGCTTGGCGCGCGGCTTCTTCGCAGACGACGCAGACTTGGCCTTCTTCGTAGTGCCGGTGGCGGCGGGTGCCGCAGCAGTCTCGTTCGTAGCCGCCTGATCTGCCATTTCGACGACGCGCGTAACACACAGCGAGAGCGAGCGGGACGGCAGGCACGCAAGCACAGCACAGCAGCAGAGCAGAGAATCACAAGGCCCAGCCAGTGTCGCGGGCGGGCGCGGACGGCCGAGAGAGCGGCCGCCACTCTGCGCGCCGCCGCGCCGCGCCTCCCGCGCTTGCTACCGCCCAACGTCCGACAGCCTGTGCGGAGCAGCCCCAAACCTGCGCCACAACCGCCCGCGCCTTTCAAACCACCAAGGATGGGGCTACACACAGCCACACCACAGTCGCCAACCAGTCGCCACGGCAGCGCCGCAAACCACGGCCAAACTGCAGCTACCGCGCGCTACAGCCTGGGTCGGCCCGCCGAGAATCGCCGCCCCCGCCCAAATGCCGCCCCCACAGCCCCAGCCGACGACCCGCCACAATGGCCAAACCTTCGGCAAAACTCCCACACCGTCGCCGCGGCAGCCCGGCCAGCGCGGCCGGCGCCACAGCCACACAAGCCGAGGCGTGCGGCGATGACGGCCGTGCAAACGCGCCTCCGCCGCCCCATCGCCTTCCGTCGCCCTCCCGCCGTTTCCCGATCGGCCCGCAGCCGTCGGGCCACATCGCGCGCCGTCCTCCTCCTCTCGCCCGCCAACATTCACAGCCGTTTCTCAACAATTGCCCGCCGCAAACGGACGCCGCCTGCGCAACAGGCGCCGCCGCCCCTCGCCGCTTCCGACCCACAACCCCTCGACCGAGGCAAACCGCAATCCGAATCTACAGACCAACCCAATCTGCCGTCAAGCACACACGACAGCCGACCTTACACGTTACGCGTTACACATTACGTTTACACGTCTACGTTAGGTTAGGTTAGGTGGACGTGGGTTAGGTTAAGGGGACTTGGGTTAGGTTAAGCGTCAAACTTAGGTTAAGCATTCAAACACGTCAGGCGTCAGAGGTTAGGTTAGGTTAGGTTAGGTTAGGTTAGGTTAGGTTAGGTTACACGTTAGGTTAGGTTAAGGGGTCAGTGCTAGGTTAAGAAGCGTCAAACGTAGGTTAAAAAAGCGTTCAAACGTGAGGCGTGAGCCGGACAGCTTACCTTACGTAGACGTTAGGGGCTCACAGGCTGAGCTCACCTCGCCACACCACAGGTTAGGTTCGGTTCGGTTCGGTTCGCTCGGCTCAGCGTAAAGCGCCGAGGTCAGGGTTACGTTCGTTCACCTTCGGGCGCCACACTTTCGGTTGAAAGGTCGCGACGGGACGACGTCGGAAACCGCCGACAGACGGGGGAGCAGCACGACCACGACCAGACACCGAGCGCGAACGAGACACACGCGAACCACCCCCACCGGCCAAAGGGCACCACACAACAACCCAGAGCACCACGTGTCGACACCAGAGCAACCCGCCGCTCACGCGACATGGCTGGCACCGAAGGGCAACCGCCCGCAACTGCGCTTTCCGCGCCGGCCCGGATGCACGTCGTGCTACAACAACACCACTACCGTACACAGCCGCTGTTCACAACATCACTATCAATGGCGCGCCCGCGGCTCGCCGCCGTCGCAGTCGCAGCCCCAACGCCAGCACTTTTGCACCACCATTCACACGCACCGCAACACAGCTCGCCGACACAGCCGAACAAAACAAACACCACACAACAACAGCAACAACGCCGCCGCCTCTACTTGTGCCGGCGACCCACCCCGCCGATGGCGCACCTTTCGCCAGCCGGCAATCGACACACACGCACCCACCCACCGGGGCCCAGTGCAAAAAAAAACACACAAAAACAAAAAAACAAAACAACACAAACGACACGGGAAGCGCACACCGCCACTTCGCGCGCACGCCACCAACCAGTCGTCGTCTCAAAATAACAAACACAAACAAAATAAACTAACAACTAGGGCAACACAAAACAAAAACGCCTCGCACGAACCGCCCACAAAAAGGACAAGCACACGCACAGCCTCTGCTGACGACCACGACGCAGCGGCACGCTGCTCCTGTCCCGCGCCCCGCGCCCCGCGCCACGCGCCCCGCGCCCCGCGCCCCACTCGATTCACAACTCACGCGACACCGTCAACGACGGGCTCGCTTCCCGCAACCTACCACCTTTCCGCCACGACGCACAGCCCCAGCCCCACCCGACGACTGCACTTTCACCACCGCCTCCCCCTTCCCCCCCAAAACACACACACACACACACACACACACACACACACAGCCAGCCAAAAACGCACTCGCGACCCACACATGCACGTGCATCGGCACACGCCAACCAGTCAACGTCGACAACCACACGCAAGGCTCGAAACGAAAACGAAACCGGCGTCCTTCCACGTTGCCATCAAGCTACGCGACACAAGACACAAGGAACCAACACAACAGCCGGCCCCACTAATTCCCACTCTCACGCCGCAAAAAGCACACCGAAACCGCCAAACACGCACGCACATTCCCCTTCGCACTGACACCACCGACCGGCTCGCTACCACACACCTCTCGGCAGCCGTTTCACGCCAATTCGCCACACAGTCGACAAGCGCCCGCCCTGTACGGCACACGCAACGACGCAGCGCAGCAAAGGGCGCCCGCAACACATACCTCTCCGCCGCCCGACGCGCCAACCGCCACACCACACCGCCAGCAACTCGCAAATTGTGCACTGCCACCAGCCACACGTCCAACACGCCGCGCCGCCTCCGGCCACCCGCCAGGGGGCGCTCACGTCCGCGACAACAGCGCGGCCCGCCGGGCCGGGCCGAACCGAACCGAACCGAGCCGCCGCTGCTCTGCACTCGGCACGGCCACACCCTGCTGCAGACCGGGCTCGTCCCTCTGTACGCGTCTGCCTGCGCATCAACACAACACGACCTTTTTTTTTTTTTTCTCTCTACCGCCATCCCTTCTTCTCGCGTTTTACTCGTTGTTGCAGCAGCGGCGCACACCTACACATCCACAGCCCCAGCCGAGCCGGCCTCACCTCAGGGCCCGCCGCCAGCGTCTCCTCCTCGGGCACAGGTGCGGTGCTGTGGCCGCCCATCCAACCGCATTGCTGGCCGTCCAGCCACCAGGCGTTCCCACTGCCGCGAGCCACGCCGCGCACCGACCCTGCTGCAGAAAACGAAGCATAGCCAGAGACCGACCGATACACAAAGCAAGCCGTCGCCTCGCCTCTTGTCCTTCCTGCCTTCCTTCCGCCCCCGCCCTTCTCACACCACCGCCTCTCCACTTTCGCCCCCCCCTCCTTTTTTTTTTTTTTGTTTTCTTCTTTCTTTCTTTCTTTCTTTCTTTCTTTCTTTCTTTCTTTGGCCCTCTCTCCTTCCCGCCATGGCGGTTACGGCACCGCCTGCAGCGGCAGATTTTTTGCGCCCACACGCCTACTCCTACCACCATTAACCTTGCCCTGCCCTGCCCTGCCCTGCCCTGCCCATCAACGTCGCAGTCGAACCGACGCTTGCCAACACACTGCCCACGTTCCTTTCTCTTTTCGGCCTACGCCCATTACGCGCCGCCGCCACAGCACCTTCCCTTCCCACAACACACCGACGTCATCACACGCACCCAAAACAGGGGCCACGACCGTGTTCCTCGCCCACTCCCATCCCGCACGGTACGCACATTCCCAACTACTACCGCGCACCCTCCCTTTCCAATCTGTGTGTCTCTGTGTCTGTGTCCTGTCCGCGCGTGACGCCTCTCAACATCCGCCGTCCCCCGTCCCGTTTTCGCCCCCATGCCGTCGTCGCGCCGCCTCCGCCCCTGTCCGCCCCGCACCACACCATACACCGCTGCTTGTCCCGGCCGTTGCCACCAAAGGCGCCGACCGCAAACGCGCCACGCCGCAGCCCCCGTGCGTCTCGCGCTCGCTTGCATCTCCGTGCCGACGCTGCCTCTCTTCCCGCTCGCACTCGACCTCGACAACACAGTCTTTGGCTCCGCCACTGCGTGTTCCGGTGGTACGCACGCTGCAACACGTATGTATTCATTACCAGAGCGATGGCGAGGCATGACAGCATCTCTGTCTGACCAGAGAGTTCTTTATCGCTGCTAGTCGGCGCTTGGACCGCGCCAGACGACAGTAGTGGCACGCACCGGGTCGCCAGGAACAGTTGTTATATATATATTGTAGCGCGAGTCGGGAGAGGTAGTAGTCGGTCGACAGTAGTAGCGGGTGGACGGTTGTACTGAGCGGGCGTCGGCGGCGTGCTCTGCTCGTCTCGCGACTCTGGTCACGGTTCGGGACGATGTATAGTCTATTGTGTTATAATCAAAAGGTGGTGTGACGCTGCATTGCGCAAATCTGATAACGTATGTTCATTGTACTTATTTTGTTCAACAACAAAAGCCCCACTATTACTTTTTTTCTAAAGTAACTTTTGTCTCTTAACGAAAAACATTCACTTTTTAAAGACTACTTCCTATGGCATTTCCCTCCAAGGAGTGCAATTAATTACCAGCCAGCACTCATTCATTGCACACAGCTGTGTAAGGGGTATCTACAATTGAGGAGCAGATATAAATGCAATTTTTTGTTTTTTTTGTTTTTTTTTTGTGTGTGTGTTGTAACCTCCCAGCAAAATTTAAAATAACGGACAATGTTATTTACGGATGCTAATGGACATTGCGCTAATTGTAACCTCGCCCACAATGAGAGGTATTGAAAATGGCAACAAAAATGTGAAATTCGCAATCTGACTCAAATATAAAGTCTTCACACAACATTTAAAAACGTCCGTTCAGTGACAAGAAACTTCAATTAAACCGAAATATCGGTCTTTGGCCCTGTGCAAAACAATCAGAATTAAAGTCTTACCTCCGAATAAATGGATGTCACATTTCTGCTCTGGTTGTTGCGCAGCGCTTGGAGGAACTGCATTGCAAATAATAATATTCTCTTTTTTTGTGATTTTAGTGACATTTTTCTTCAAAGAAGTGGAATGAAATGTGAAGTGCAACGAACTCTTTAGTTCAATAAACAATTAAATGTTTGAAAAATGCTTTTGAAATAAACATTATTATTGGGGAACTTGTTGGAGAATAATTACAATAAATACAATTTTTCATTATCTAATGATTATATTAATTAACAGTATACCTTATTCACCATCTTGACCAGTGTTGCCGACCGCCTACATCACACAACCGCACTCGGCTGCTACTACTGACCGACCGCTCTGCATGACGACTATTAGCGTACTGCACGCGACGACTACTGACAGAGTACAGCCCTCAACTACACAGAGCTACGGACTCGCAACGACTACTGACTGACTGACTGACTGACTGACTGAGAACCGCTCGCAACACTCGCGCAGTCCAGCGCAAACTCTCTGGTCACAGATGCTACAATGTCTCGCCATCGCTACTATGTTACATACGTGTTTCAGTGTCTTTTTCATTGGGGTAACGATCTTTGGCTCTTTTTATTCTGAATACAGGGCCAAAGGTCAACGCTGCTGCCCTTATACAATTTATCAGGTTTCATTATGTCTGTTGCAATGTTACATACGGTTCACTCTTTCATTAATATTATCGTTGGGTTTGTTTTGTAGGGACGTTAACATTCTGGCACATTTTTATTATCATCGGACTCTCTGCTATTTGTGCAGGGAGGTTATACCTGGGTCCATTTCCATTTCCATTTACATTTTAATATTGATAGACGTTTTGTTTTCTTGTTGTTTTTCCTTCTTTTTTTTTTTTGTTGTTTTTTTTTTGTTTTGTTTTTCCCGCTCTCACCACCACCGCCGCATCACGCCTTCCGTTTTCTTGGTTTCTTTTCTGTTCTTCAACTGCTTCAACATCACCGCGCCCCATTTCCACACCACAGCCATCAGCCTCCAAGACGGGCGGGCGCAGTGTGCCATTTCCGGCGCACAAGCACACCCGTACGGTACTCTCCTCGCCCCCACGCCACCAACAACACAGCGACCACGCGGCTTTCAGGCATGGCACGGCACGGCACGGCACGGCACGGCACCGGCGAAATGCGCCGCCCCCGCCCCTCCGCGCATCCGTCCGTCTCGCCACGTTCACTGACAGCCGCGTCTGCGGCTACACCACGACAACCACAACACAACACCGCTCCCCTCCCTGGCAACTCACATTGTTTTTCTCCTCCTCTTTTGCACAAACCACAACGCCGAGCACAGGCGCAAGCCACCCACACCGCGCCCCTCCCCGTCCCGTCTTTGGCCGCCGCTCCTCGTTTGCCCCCTCCCATCTCCCGAAATGCCATGCCAGCAGCGTTACGCATGCCCCTCCCCTGTCCACACAACACTACCGCCTAACGAACAGCCTTCCGGGCCACATGCAGGGCACGCCCACCTCCAAACACTGCCAATTCACGGACGCACGCACGCACACACACACACACACACACACACACACACACACACACACACACTCACTTTCTCGACACCTTTCTGTACGGAGGGTGCGTCATCTCGACCGTGACAGAGTGACGGCAACTATCGACGATCCATTTCCCCCCACTGGTAAAACATGTCCACTAACACCTACATACATCATTCAAGTACACAGACAATAGCATACACACAATGGGAGGGCACACGAACATGGACGGCACGGCACTGTCATACACTCTTCCTCAGAACCATATCAACAAACGTTACGTACATCCGGGAAAGCGAAAGCGAACGCGAAAGCGAAAGCGAAAGCGAAAGCGAAAGCAAAAGCAAAGGCAAAGCCCAATGCAGCCGTCAAAGGTAACGTTCACCACGGCAGACACTTGCAGCCGCGCCGCCGTTAAACGCATTTCAGTGCGGCTCCAATACGCCTCCGACACGGGAACGTTCCGTTGCTCTACGAATGCGTTTCTCCCCTTTTTCCCTTCCTCTCTCTTTTGCCCCCCCTCCTTGCACTCTTGCCTCATTCCTCACGTTCTGCCCAGACATTCGACCGATCAAAGTCAACCTTTCGTTACCGTTCTCAGCGCGACGGTGTACAACAGTATGACGGGTGTGCCCACGACTTCGGTTCAGTTGCGTGACGCCGGTCTATCGCGCCGATCGACAGTTACTCAGGGGGCGACGGATCGGACCACGTCACCGACACACAAAACACTTTCAAACAAACAAATACATACCGGATGGACACAGACAAACACGTGTACAGACATTCGCCAAACAAACGACCGCCGCCGCCGTCGTCGCGCTTACTGTACTGCACTGGACACGCGTGCATCTTGAATGACGACATCGGTGTGCGTGCGTCGTACGCAATCAGTCAGACACGGCTATCAAACATCAGAGTCGAATGGTACATCATCGTGCGTGTCGCCGTACACGTACAGTACAATACAACAACAATGCGTCTTAATGGCACGTTCATTTCAACGTCACTCACACACCTCCACGCTGCAGTTACGTCGCACCATTGTCAAACTCGGCGTACAGCAAAGGGAATAGTGGGCGGCAAAAAAAAAACAAACCAAACAAAAACATTTCACATTTCACCCTCGCCATGTATGATGTGCAAACAAAACAAACCCGCAAACGGCCGTCGTTACGGTGACACAAAAGTCGCCGATCGCACTGTCCCCCCTCGCAGACGGGTAACACACACACACACACACACACACCAACAACACCAATGGGTCAAAAACCACGCCAACGAGGCGTGCCACCATTCCACGCCACGGCGACCAACCTCGTGGCCGTACCCCGCGCAACACGCTTTGACGCGCCCCCCCCCACCCACAATCAAAATGCACACATACATCACAGCCGTCCACACAAACAACAACAACAACAATTCCGCCCTTCCCGCAAAAGGCAAGTTGGTGGCCCTGAAAAGGGCCGTTTTGCCGCTCTCGCAACGGAGGAGCCTTCTCCATCCTTCCTTCCATTCCAGAGCCACCTCCTTACTTGGAGCTCGTGTACTTGGTCACCGCCTTCGTGCCCTCGCTCACGGCGTGCTTGGCCAGCTCGCCAGGCAGCAACAGCCGCACAGCGGTCTGGATCTCGCGGGACGTGATGGTCGAGCGCTTGTTGTAGTGCGCCAGGCGAGAAGCCTCGGCCGCAATGCGCTCGAAAATGTCGTTCACGAAGCTGTTCATGATGCTCATCGCCTTCGACGAGATGCCCGTGTCAGGGTGCACCTGCTTCAGCACCTTGTAGATGTAGATGGCATAGCTCTCCTTCCTCTTGCGCTTCTTCTTCTTGTCGCCCTTCGAAATGTTCTTCTGCGCCTTGCCAGCCTTCTTGGCGGCCTTCCCGCTAGTCTTGGGCGGCATCTCGAACCAACGTACGGCAGCAGCAACACCAGTAGCAAGCGCTCCGCTCTAGTCAGCGTCTCCCCACACAGTGGCACCCGCCGCCAGCCGCCGCCGCACCTTTACCAGCTCGCCCTGTTGCGGCCGCCGACCAATGGGGCGCGCGCGCAACCGGCCGCCGCACCCGAGCCCATAAAGCACCCCCACCCCGGCTGCGCCGGCACGCACTCCGCTGCTCGACTCGCTGCCGCTCGCACCGGTCGTTTTCGTTTCCGTTTCGTGTGCACCGTCGCTAGCCCATCGCCATGTCCGGACGCGGAAAGGGAGGCAAAGTCAAGGGCAAGTCAAAGTCCCGCTCAAGCAGGGCTGGGCTCCAGTTCCCGGTCGGCAGAATCCACCGCCTCCTGCGCAAGGGAAACTACGCAGAGCGCGTCGGCGCCGGGGCGCCCGTCTACCTCGCCGCCGTCATGGAGTACCTCGCGGCTGAGGTGCTCGAGCTGGCCGGAAACGCGGCCCGCGACAACAAGAAGACGCGCATCATCCCGCGCCACCTGCAGCTTGCCATCCGCAACGACGAGGAGCTCAACAAGCTCCTGTCGGGCGTCACCATCGCACAGGGTGGTGTCCTGCCCAACATCCAGGCCGTCCTGCTGCCAAAGAAGACCGAGAAGAAGGCCTAAAGGAGGCCAGGCAATCGCAGCGCCGCGTGCTCCCCTGCACGCAACGCGCTTTGCCGGCTCGGCCCACAACAATCGGCCCTTTTCAGGGCCACCACACAAACCTACGTCCAAAGCAAAATTTCAGTCGTCCTCGCCGCACCTTGTTTTGTTTTAACTTTGCACTGTCACAGCACAGCCGCCGCCGGCGCACGTCCGCCATCTTGTCGTCCACACAGCCCGTGTGGCCCAACACACACACACACACACACACACATTTTGCACGGTCGCAGTCGCCTTCCAAACCGACAACGGCAGCAATAATGACCATTGTTAAAGGGAGGCGTGTCGACACACCGCCCTCCACTCCCGCGCGCAACGGCCGTCGACACGAACGAAACAGCTGATCCGGCCGCCTATGCCCACACGCCTTGCCTCGGAAACCCCAACGCCGCCGCAAACAAACACACAGAGCCAAACCACGCAAGCAAATAATCACCGCCTCTCGCACAACAACACACAGCCCGCCATCTCCGTCGCGATCGATACAAAGACACACAATAACAAACACACAAACGAAGCAGCTCCACACACAGCCAGCCACATGACACGTTTCCTTTCCTTCTCCCCTCCCAGTCACATCACGTCCCTCAAACGGAAAGAAAGAAAGAAAGAAACAAACAAACAAACAACACAGCGCACACACGCAGCAACAACACAGACTCTTTCGCACTTTTCAACTTCCGAACAGTGTGGTGGCCCTGAAAAGGGCCGTTTTCTAGTCTCTCCCACCCACAAGCACGGCCGCGGGAAGGCCAGCGCCCGCTGCGACGCAGCCTAACCGCCGAAACCGTACAGGGTGCGCCCCTGCCTCTTCAGGGCGTACACCACGTCCATGGCCGTCACAGTCTTGCGCTTGGCGTGCTCAGTGTACGTCACCGCGTCGCGGATCACGTTCTCCAGGAACACCTTCAGCACCCCGCGGGTCTCCTCGTAGATCAGACCAGAGATGCGCTTCACGCCGCCCCTGCGAGCCAGGCGGCGGATGGCGGGCTTCGTGATGCCCTGGATGTTGTCGCGCAACACCTTGCGGTGCCGCTTGGCGCCACCCTTGCCGAGCCCCTTTCCTCCCTTGCCGCGGCCTGTCATCCTTCCTTCCTCGGGCAAAGCAAAACGTGCACAAACAGCAGCTGCAGCGGCTGGCGAGTCGGCTACGGTCTGCGCCCAGCGCGCCCGCCGCCCCCCTATATAGACTCTGGCCCGCCCTCCCCCCACCACGCGCAACCGAGGGCATATAAGCGCAGCACGGAGGCGCGCGGGCCCGTTGTCAAGGCAGCACCGGACGCCGCGCCGCACCTAACCTCCACGCACGCCGCTCCGCTACCGCTACCGCCATGGCCCGCACAAAGCAAACGGCCCGCAAGTCCACCGGCGGAAAGGCGCCGCGCAAACAGCTCGCCACCAAGGCGGCGAGGAAGAGCGCGCCCGCCACCGGAGGCGTCAAGAAGCCCCACCGCTACAGGCCGGGCACCGTCGCCCTGCGAGAAATCAGGCGCTACCAGAAGAGCACAGAGCTGCTCATCCGCAAGCTGCCATTCCAGCGCCTAGTGCGCGAGATCGCCCAGGACTTCAAGACCGACCTGCGCTTCCAGAGCTCCGCAGTCATGGCCCTGCAGGAGGCCAGCGAGGCCTACCTCGTCGGCCTCTTCGAAGACACCAACCTGTGCGCAATCCACGCCAAGCGCGTCACCATCATGCCCAAGGACATCCAGCTCGCGCGCCGCATCCGCGGCGAGCGCGCCTAAACCGCGCCGCGGCACCGCACCGCACAAACAAAAACGGCCCTTTTCAGGGCCACTAACATCTCTCCGTCGCGAGCAAACTTTGTCGGTCGCCTGCCTCTCGCCCCGCAACCCAAAAACAAAAACCACCACTTCCCCGTCCGTCCGCCACACCCGCTCACTCTGCCTGCCTGCTAGCAGCGCGCAACAATCACACATCATCCCTCCCCGGCGCTCAAAGCGCACAATACCCAACGGCCGACGTCACACCGCACGGGTGGCTGGCCGGCCGCCGCTTTCGTTTCGAAAACAAAAAAAAAAAAAACCCGCACTCCACTCCGACGGCCAACGGCCAGGCAGGCGCGCTCGCTCGCTCTACACGCCACCGAAATCCCCGCCGACTCCTTCCGCATCTCAACGTGCCCCCCGTTGCAAAACATAACACACACACACACACAAAGGAACAAAACAAAACAAAGACCAGACACGACTCGACAAGACAGACATCCGAGAAGAACGAACGCAGGCAAGCCAACCAACGTATTCAAACAAAACAACGTGACAGAAAACCAACCGTCGGCCGCCGCCACAAACACGGCGACAATCAACCACGACAACAACAACAACAACAACACCGCTTACCGCTACCGCCGCCCACACCCGCCACCGACCCCCGCAATCCAACCACCACGGCACGCAAACAGCATCCCCACGGGCATACAGAAACGCCAGACAGACACCCACACCAAACGCAACACGACAATCAAAACCTTCCCCGACGTGCTTTGATGGCCCTGAGAAGGGCCGTTTTGGGCCGCGCGTCTCTTGCGCGCCACTAGACGACGACGGGGGGTGGGGACGACGGAGTCAAGCGCCAAACCCTTCCATTCCCATCTCTTTCTCCTCTACTCTACTTCTTCTTCTTGGGCGAAGCCTTCGCCTTAGACGGCGTCGTCGCCTTCTTCGGGCGCGGCGCCTTCGGCTTCTTCGTCGGAACCTTGGCGGCCTTCTTCGCCTTCGACGGCGACTTGGCCTTGGCCGGCTTGGCCGCAGCCGCCTTCTTCGCACCCGCGGGAGCGGCCGACGCCGCAGACGCCTTCTTGGCGGCGCCCGCCTTCCGACCGGTCGCCGCCTTCACGCCACCAGCCTTCTTTGCGCCGGCCGCACGGGCGCCCTTCTTCTCCTTGCTGGCCGGAGCGGCGCGCTTCTTCTTGGCACCGCCAGCACGAGCCTTGCCGCCCTCGGCCGCCCCCCCGCCGCCGGCGCCGGCAAGCTTGAACGAGCCGGACGCGCCCTTCCCCTTCGTCTGCACCAGCTCGCCCGCCACGACGGCCGACTTGAGGTACTTCTTGATAAACGGCGCCAGCTTCTCCGCGTCCAGCTTGTAGTGCGCGGCTATGTACTTCTTGATCGCCTGCAGCGACGACCCGCCGCGCTCCTTCAGACTCTTGATGGCGGCCGTCACCATCTCAGAGGTGCGCGGGTGCGCAGGCTTGGCGCGCGGCTTCTTCGCAGACGACGCAGACTTGGCCTTCTTCGTAGTGCCGGTGGCGGCGGGTGCCGCAGCAGTCTCGTTCGTAGCCGCCTGATCTGCCATTTCGACGACGCGCGTAACACACAGCGAGAGCGAGCGGGACGGCAGGCACGCAAGCACAGCACAGCACAGCAGCAGAGCAGAGAATCACAAGGCCCAGCCAGTGTCGCGGGCGGGCGCGGACGGCCGAGAGAGCGGCCGCCACTCTGCGCGCCGCCGCGCCGCGCCTCCCGCGCTTGCTACCGCCCAACGTCCGACAGCCTGTGCGGAGCAGCCCCAAACCTGCGCCACAACCGCCCGCGCCTTTCAAACCACCGAGGATGGGGCTACACACAGCCACACCACAGTCGCCAACCAGTCGCCACGGCAGCGCCGCAAACCACGGCCAAACTGCAGCTACCGCGCGCTACAGCCTGGGTCGGCCCGCCGAGAATCGCCGCCCCCGCCCAAATGCCGCCCCCACAGCCCCAGCCGACGACCCGCCACAATGGCCAAACCTTCGGCAAAACTCCCACACCGTCGCCGCGGCAGCCCGGCCAGCGCGGCCGGCGCCACAGCCACACAAGCCGAGGCGTGCGGCGATGACGGCCGTGCAAACGCGCCTCCGCCGCCCCATCGCCTTCCGTCGCCCTCCCGCCGTTTCCCGATCGGCCCGCAGCCGTCGGGCCACATCGCGCGCCGTCCTCCTCCTCTCGCCCGCCAACATTCACAGCCGTTTCTCAAACAATTGCCCGCCGCAAACGGACGCCGCCTGCGCAACAGGCGCCGCCGCCCCTCGACCGAGGCAAACCGCAATCCGAATCTACAGACCAACCCAATCTGCCGTCAAGCACACACGACAGCCGACCTTACACGTTACGCGTTACACATTACGTTTACACGTCTACGTTAGGTTAGGTTAGGTGGACGTGGGTTAGGTTAAGGGGACTTGGGTTAGGTTAAGCGTCAAACTTAGGTTAAGCATTCAAACACGTCAGGCGTCAGAGGTTAGGTTAGGTTAGGTTAGGTTAGGTTAGGTTACACGTTAGGTTAAGGGGTCAGTGCTAGGTTAAGAAGCGTCAAACGTAGGTTAAAAAAGCGTTCAAACGTGAGGCGTGAGCCGGACAGCTTACCTTACGTAGACGTTAGGGGCTCACAGGCTGAGCTCACCTCGCCACACCACAGGTTAGGTTCGGTTCGGTTCGGTTCAGCGTAAAGCGCCGAGGTCAGGGTTACGTTCGTTCACCTTCGGGCGCCACACTTTCGGTTGAAAGGTCGCGACGGGACGACGTCGGCAGGCACGCCGCAAACGAACAAAAACGTACAGACGACGTCGGAAACCGCCGACAGACGGGGGAGCAGCACGACCACGACCAGACACCGAGCGCGAACGAGACACACGCGAACCACCCCCACCGGCCAAAGGGCACCACACAACAACCCAGAGCACCACGTGTCGACACCAGAGCAACCCGCCGCTCACGCGACATGGCTGGCACCGAAGGGCAACCGCCCGCAACTGCGCTTTCCGCGCCGGCCCGGATGCACGTCGTGCTACAACAACACCACTACCGTACACAGCCGCTGTTCACAACATCACTATCAATGGCGCGCCCGCGGCTCGCCGCCGTCGCAGTCGCAGCCCCAACGCCAGCACTTTTGCACCACCATTCACACGCACCGCAACACAGCTCGCCGACACAGCCGAACAAAACAAACACCACACAACAACAGCAACAACGCCGCCGCCTCTACTTGTGCCGGCGACCCACCCCGCCGATGGCGCACCTTTCGCCAGCCGGCAATCGACACACACGCACCCACCCACCGGGGCCCAGTGCAAAAAAAAAAAAAAAAAAAAAAAAAAAAAAAAAACCACACAAAAACAAAAAAACCAAACAACACAAACGACACGGGAAGCGCACACCGCCACTTCGCGCGCACGCCACCAACCAGTCGTCGTCTCAAAATAACAAACACAAACAAAATAAACTAACAACTAGGGCAACACAAAACAAAAACGCCTCGCACGAACCGCCCACAAAAAGGACAAGCACACGCACAGCCTCTGCTGACGACCACGACGCAGCGGCACGCTGCTCCTGTCCCGCGCCCCGCGCCCCACTCGATTCACAACTCACGCGACACCGTCAACGACGGGCTCGCTTCCCGCAACCTACCACCTTTCCGCCACGACGCACAGCCCCAGCCCCACCCGACGACGCCCGTGGCAACGACTGCACTTTCACCACCGCCTCCCCCTTCCCCCCCAAAACACACACACACACACACACACACACAGCCAGCCAAAAACGCACTCGCGACCCACACATGCACGTGCATCGGCACACGCCAACCAGTCAACGTCGACAACCACACGCAAGGCTCGAAACGAAACCGGCGTCCTTCCACGTTGCCATCAAGCTACGCGACACAAGACACAAGGAACCAACACAACAGCCGGCCCCACTAATTCCCACTCTCACGCCGCAAAAAGCACACCGAAACCGCCAAACGCACGCACATTCCCCTTCGCACTGACACCACCGACCGGCTCGCTACCACACACCTCTCGGCAGCCGTTTCACGCCAATTCGCCACACCGCCCACACAGTCGACAAGCGCCCGCCCTGTACGGCACACGCAACGACGCAGCGCAGCAAAGGGCGCCCGCAACACATACCTCTCCGCCGCCCGACGCGCCAACCGCCACACCACACCGCCAGCCACTCGCAAATTGTGCACTGCCACCAGCCACACGTCCAACACGCCGCGCCGCCTCCGGCCACCCGCCAGGGGGCGCTCACGTCCGCGACAACAGCGCGGCCCGCCGGGCCGGGCCGAACCGAACCGAGCCGCCGCTGCTCTGCACTCGGCACGGCCACACCCTGCTGCAGACCGGGCTCGTCCCTCTGTACGCGTCTGCCTGCGCATCAACACAACACGACCTTTTTTTTTTTTTTTTCTCTCTACCGCCATCCCTCCTTCTCGCGTTTTACTCGTTGTTGCAGCAGCGGCGCACACCTACACATCCACAGCCCCAGCCGAGCCGGCCTCACCTCAGGGCCCGCCGCCAGCGTCTCCTCCTCGGGCACAGGTGCGGTGCTGTGGCCGCCCATCCAACCGCATTGCTGGCCGTCCAGCCACCAGGCGTTCCCACTGCCGCGAGCCACGCCGCGCACCGACCCTGCTGCAGAAAACGAAGCATAGCCAGAGACCGACCGATACACAAAGCAAGCCGTCGCCTCGCCTCTTGTCCTTCCTGCCTTCCTTCCGCCCCCGCCCTTCTCACACCACCGCCTCTCCACTTTCGCCCCCCCCTCCTTTTTTTTTTTTTTGTTTTCTTCTTTCTTTCTTTCTTTCTTTCTTTCTTTCTTTCTTTCTTTGGCCCTCTCTCCTTCCCGCCATGGCGGTTACGGCACCGCCTGCAGCGGCAGATTTTTTGCGCCCACACGCCTACTCCTACCACCATTAACCTTGCCCTGCCCTGCCCTGCCCTGCCCTGCCCATCAACGTCGCAGTCGAACCGACGCTTGCCAACACACTGCCCACGTTCCTTTCTCTTTTCGGCCTACGCCCATTACGCGCCGCCGCCACAGCACCTTCCCTTCCCACAACACACCGACGTCATCACACGCACCCAAAACAGGGGCCACGACCGTGTTCCTCGCCCACTCCCATCCCGCACGGTACGCACATTCCCAACTACTACCGCGCACCCTCCCTTTCCAATCTGTGTGTCTCTGTGTCTGTGTCCTGTCCGCGCGTGACGCCTCTCAACATCCGCCGTCCCCCGTCCCGTTTTCGCCCCCATGCCGTCGTCGCGCCGCCTCCTCCCCGTCCACCGCCGCCCCTGTCCGCCCCGCACCACACCATACACCGCTGCTTGTCCCGGCCGTTGCCACCAAAGGCGCCGACCGCAAACGCGCCACGCCGCAGCCCCCGTGCGTCTCGCGCTCGCTTGCATCTCCGTGCCGACGCTGCCTCTCTTCCCACTCGCACTCGACCTCGACAACACAGTCTTTGGCTCCGCCACTGCGTGTTCCGGTGGTACGCACGCTGCAACACGTATGTATTCATTACCAGAGCGATGGCGAGGCATGACAGCATCTCTGTCTGACCAGAGAGTTCTTTATCGCTGCTAGTCGGCGCTTGGACCGCGCCAGACGACAGTAGTGGCACGCACCGGGTCGCCAGGAACAGTTGTTATATATATTGTAGCGCGAGTCGGGAGAGGTAGTAGTCGGTCGACAGTAGTAGCGGGTGGACGGTTGTACTGAGCGGGCGTCGGCGGCGTGCTCTGCTCGTCTCGCGACTCTGGTCACGGTTCGGGACGATGTATAGTATATTGTGTTATAATCACAAAGGTGGTGTGACGCTGCATTGCGCAAATCTGATAACGTATGTTCATTGTACTTCTTTTGTTCAACAACAAAAGCCCCACTATTACTTTTTTTCTAAAGTAACTTTTGTCTCTTAACGAAAAACATTCACTTTTTAAAGACTACTTCCTATGGCATTTCCCTCCAAGGAGTGCAATTAATTACCAGCCAGCACTCATTCATTGCACACAGCTGTGTAAGGGGTATCTACAATTGAGGAGCGGATATAAATGCAATTTTTTGTTTTTTTTTTTTTGTGTGTGTGTTGTAACCTCCCAGCAAAATTTAAAATAATGGACAATGTTATTTACGGATGCTAATGGACATTGCGCTAATTGTAACCTCGCCCACAATGAGAGGTATTGAAAATGGCAACAAAAATGTGACATTCGCAATCTGACTCAAATATAAAGTCTTCACACAACATTTACAAAAGTCCGTTCAGTGACAAGAAACTTCAATTAAACCGAAATATCGGTCTTTGGCCCTGTGCAAAACAATCAGAATTAAAGTCTTACCTCCGAATAAATGGATGTCACATTTCTGCTCTGGTTGTTGCGCAGCGCTTGGAGGAACTGCATTGCAAATAATAATATTCTCTTTTTTTTGTGATTTTAGTGACATTTTTCTTCAAAGAAGTGGAATGAAATGTGAAGTGCAACGAACTCTTTAGTTCAATAAAAAATTAAATGTTTGAAAAATGCTTTTGAAATAAAAATTATTATTGGGGAACTTGTTGGAGAATAATTACAATTTTTCATTATCTAATGATTATATTAATTAACAGTATACCTTATTCACCATCTTGACCAGTGTTGCCGACCGCCTACATCACACAACCGCACTCGGCTGCTACTACTGACCGACCGCTCTGCATGACGACTATTAGCGTACTGCACGCGACGACTACTGACAGAGTACAGCCCTCAACTACACAGACTGACTGACTGACTGACTGACTGACTGACTGACTGACTGACTGAGAACCGCTCGCAACACTCGCGCAGTCCAGCGCAAACTCTCTGGTCACAGATGCTACAATGTCTCGCCATCGCTACTATGTTACATACGTGTTTCAGTGTCTTTTTCATTGGGGTAACGATCTTTGGCTCTTTTTATTCTGAATACAGGGCCAAAGGTCAACGCTGCTGCCCTTATACAATTTATCAGGTTTCATTATGTCTGTTGCAATGTTACATACGGTTCACTCTTTCATTAATATTATCGTTGGGTTTGTTTTGTAGGGACGTTAACATTCTGGCACATTTTTATTATCATCGGACTCTCTGCTATTTGTGCAGGGAGGTTATACCTGGGTCCATTTCCATTTCCATTTACATTTTAATATTGATAGACTTTTTGTTTTCTTTTTTGTTTCTTGTTGTTTTTCCTTCTTTTTTTTGTTGTTTTTTTTTTTTTTTTTTTTTTTTTGTTTTGTTTTTCCCGCTCTCACCACCACCGCCGCATCACGCCTTCCGTTTTCTTGGTTTCTTTTCTGTTCTTCAACTGCTTCAACATCACCGCGCCCCATTTCCACACCACAGCCATCAGCCTCCAAGACGGGCGGGCGCAGTGTGCCATTTCCGGCGCACAAGCACACCCGTACGGTACTCTCCTCGCCCCCACGCCACCAACAACACAGCGACCACGCGGCTTTCAGGCATGGCACGGCACGGCACGGCACCGGCGAAATGCGCCGCCCCCGCCCCTCCGCGCATCCGTCCGTCTCGCGACGTTCACTGACAGCCGCGTCTGCGGCTACACCACGACAACCACAACACAACACCGCTCCCCTCCCTGGCAACTCACATTGTTTTTCTCCTCCTCTTTTGCACAAACCACAACGCCGAGCACAGGCGCAAGCCACCCACACCGCGCCCCTCCCCGTCCCGTCTTTGGCCGCCGCTCCTCGTTTCCTCGTTTGCCCCCTCCCATCTCCCGAAATGCCATGCCAGCAGCGTTACGCATGCCCCTCCCCTGTCCACACAACACTACCGCCTAACGAACAGCCTTTTCCGGGCCACATCCAGGGCACGCCCACCTCCAAACACTGCCAATTCACGGACGCACACACGCACACACACACACACACACACACTCACTTTCTCGACACCTTTCTGTACGGAGGGTGCGTCATCTCGACCGTGACAGAGTGACGGCAACTATCGACGATCCATTTCCCCCCACTGGTGAAACATGTCCACTAACACCTACATACATCATTCAAGTACACAGACAATAGCATACACACAATGGGAGGGCACACGAACATGGACGGCACGGCACTGTCATACACTCTTCCTCAGAACCATATCAACAAACGTTACGTACATCCGGGAAAGCGAAAGCGAACGCGAAAGCGAAAGCGAAAGCGAAAGCGAAAGCAAAAGCAAAAGCAAAGGCAAAGCCCAATGCAGCCGTCAAAGGTCACGTTCACGTTCCGTTGCTCTACGAATGCGTTTCTCCCCTTTTTCCCTTCCTCTCTCTTTTGCCCCCCCTCCTTGCACTCTTGCCTCATTCCTCACGTTCTGCCCAGACATTCGACCGATCAAAGTCAACCTTTCGTTACCGTTCTCAGCGCGACGGTGTACAACAGTATGACGGGTGTGCCCAAGACTTCGGTTCAGTTGCGTGACGCCGGTCTATCGCGCCGATCGACAGTTACTCAGGGGGCGACGGATCGGACCACGTCACCGACACACAAAACACTTTCAAACAAACAAATACATACCGGATGGACACAGACAAACACGTGTACAGACATTCGCCAAACAAACGACCGCCGCCGCCGCCGCCGTCTTGAATGACGACATCGGTGTGCGTGCGTCGTACGCAATCAGTCAGACACGGCTATCAAACATCAGAGTCGAATGGTACATCATCGTGCGTGTCGCCGTACACGTACAGTACAATACAACAACAATGCGTCTTAATGGCACGTTCATTTCAACGTCACTCACACACCTCCACGCTGCAGTTACGTCGCACCATTGTCAAACTCGGCGTACAGCAAAGGGAATAGTGGGCGGCAAAAAAAAAAAAACCAAACAAAAACATTTCACATTTCACATTTCACCCTCGCCATGTATGATGTGCAAAAAAACAAACCCGCAAACGGCCGTCGTTACGGTGACACAAAAGTCGCCGATCACACTGTCCCCCCTCGCAGACGGGTAACACACACACACACACACACACCAACAACACCAATGGGTCAAAAACCACGCCAACGAGGCGTGCCACCATTCCACGCCACGGCGACCAACCTCGTGGCCGTACCCCGCGCAACACGCTTTGACGCGCCCCCCCCACCCACAATCAAAATGCACACATACATCACAGCCGTCCACACAAACAACAACAACAATTCCGCCCTTCCCGCAAAAGGCAAGTTGGTGGCCCTGAAAAGGGCCGTTTTGCCGCTCTCGCAACGGAGGAGCCTTCTCCATCCATCCTTCCTTCCATTCCAGAGCCACCTCCTTACTTGGAGCTCGTGTACTTGGTCACCGCCTTCGTGCCCTCGCTCACGGCGTGCTTGGCCAGCTCGCCAGGCAGCAACAGCCGCACAGCGGTCTGGATCTCGCGGGACGTGATGGTCGAGCGCTTGTTGTAGTGCGCCAGGCGAGAAGCCTCGGCCGCAATGCGCTCGAAAATGTCGTTCACGAAGCTGTTCATGATGCTCATCGCCTTCGACGAGATGCCCGTGTCAGGGTGCACCTGCTTCAGCACCTTGTAGATGTAGATGGCATAGCTCTCCTTCCTCTTGCGCTTCTTCTTCTTGTCGCCCTTCGAAATGTTCTTCTGCGCCTTGCCAGCCTTCTTGGCGGCCTTCCCGCTAGTCTTGGGCGGCATCTCGAACCAACGTACGGCAGCAGCAACACCAGTAGCAAGCGCTCCGCTCTAGTCAGCGTCTCCCCACACAGTGGCACCCGCCGACCACCACCGCAAACTTGACGGGACTTTCGTCCACTTATGTGCCGAAGGATCGCCTTAGGCCTGCCTTCAGATTGAGTATTAGGTTCGAAATGGCTTTGTTATATGTCTAGGTCGATAGAAATGATAAAGTTTGACAGATTAAAAAGGATCAGTAGATACGCAACTGCAGTGAAACCGTCAGTTGGGACGGTACCGGCGCTGGAGTATCAGCGTCGGATGAGCGTAAGGTGTGTCTCCAACAGCACGACTAAGAACTGTGAGGTGATCATGAGGTGAGTTTTGTAGGAAGGTAAGGGTATTTGAGGCACGAAGGCGGATTTGATGGACAAGGGGTGGAATGTGGAGAAGACGGCGGATGTCGTAGTTGGAGACATAACGCGGAGCATTTAATATGATCCTGAGTGATTTGCTTTGCACTATTTGGACCTGGAGTACGTGAGTGTCAGCAGCTAGTCCCCATAGTTCACATCCATATAGCAGGAGTGACAGGACACAGGACGTCCAGATAAGCAACTTGGATTGTATCGAAAGGCCGGGGCTCTTCAACAGAGGGTAGAGTTTGTGTATCATTCCGTAAGCCTTGTGGCAGGCGCCATCAACGTGGGGTTTCCACGTGAGGCGGCTGTCGAAGGTGAGACCTAGGTAGGTTACTGTCTGTGACCAAGGAATGTGTCGGCCTTCGAGTTCCACCAGGCGAGCTGGCGGAGTTCGTTTGTTTGTAAAGAGGATGGCCTGTGTCTTGTCTGCGTTAATTTTTATTTTCCATATGTTGCTCCATTGAGTGATCTGTTCTAGGTGGCGTGTAAGGTTCAGAGCGATAAACTGGAGGTTTCGGTGTGAAGTGAAGACGGCAGTATCATCAGCATAGAGGGCCAGATGGTTGGGGACACGGGAGGGGATATCATTAGTGTAGATAGCGTACAAAATCGGGGAGAGGAGAGACCCCTGGGGCACACCAGCTTCCACGGCCCGGATTGAGCTTCGGCTTCGGCCTTGCATGACATAAAATGTGCGCCCAGTTAAGAAGCGTCGGAGAATGTGAATGATGTGGAGAGGGCAACCATATTCGTCAAGCTTATATAGTAAGCCCTCGTGCCACACTCGGTCAAATGCTTTTTCAATGTCTAGTAAGACCATGCCTGTGCTTTGTCGCTCCAGTTGCGCTCTGCGGATGGTGTCGTGGAGGCGGATGAGTTGGTGGACCGTGCCATGGCCCGCCCGAAACCCAAACTGTTGGGGAATGAGGGTAGAATGAGAATCGAGGAAGGATTGAAGGTGGGAGAGGATGATGCGTTCTAGAATCTTGCCGAGGAAGTTGAGGAGGGAGATTGGACGGTAGTTCTGTGGGAAGAGTGGATCTTTGCGAGGTTTCGGGAGGGCAATGACACGGGCCAGTTTCCATACGGGAGGGAAGTAATTGTAGGAAAGGCAGCTATTGTAAAGATTAACCAGGTACGAAAGCGCAGCTGGAGAGAGGTGATGAAGAAGGGTCGGCCGGATACCGTCAGGACCAGGGGCCTTTCGGGCTGGAATACTACTAATGTAAGTCGCCACCACCGGGAGAGTGACCGGTGGAAAGATGGTGTCTGTACGACGGCGAAGAAGCTGACGGACCCGACGATGAACGCGGGTCTCGTGGGCGTCAGCCTCGTCGTCGTCGACTTCGTTGAGGCGAAATTGCCGCTCAAGGCTGTGTGCGAGGGCCTCCGCCTTGTCTTGAGGCGAGTAAACCAGGCCTTGGGGACCATGGAGGGGCTGAGAAGGAGGGGGAGTGGTTGTAGTCTCCTTGACTATGCGCCACAGTCGGTCAGGACGGTCTGCGGCCTCTCGAAGGCGTTGGTTCCATGCCTGATCATGGACCTCTTGTAAGCGTACCCGAAGCTCTTGAGCCAGTGACTTCCAAATTCGCTTGTCGATTGGGTCGCGGAGGCGTTGCCACCGGCGACGAAATCGACGTTTGGTACGAATTAGTTCCTGGACGTCTGGCGGAAGGTCCAGGCGACGAGGAGGCTGGAGGACTCGTCGGGAAGAGGTGCGGTAGCATTCGGTGAGGATTTTTGCAAAACGGTCCGCCGACGGATCGATGTGGCTGCGGCGGGTAATGGGCGGAAGCTCAAGGACATGAAGGTCAACAAGTTGTTGGTAGCGCTCCCAGTCTGTGTTGATAACGTAAGCCGGACGGAGCTGGTCTTGTGGGCGAGCGTCTAGGAACTCGAGGGTCACCGGATTGTGGTCGGAATCAAGTTCCGAAATCACAGAGATCCGGTGGACCCACGGAATGTCCCGCGCCAGGAAAATGTCGAGGATGTCAGGACGGTAAAGACCGGTTTTGTGATAGTGTGTGGGAGAGTCTGGTGCAATAACACGGATAGCGGCGTTCAGTTCTAGGTACTGGAATAGCCGACGTCCATTTGCATTTGTGGAACGGCATCCCCACGTCCCGTGCTTGGAATTGAAGTCCCCTCCCACGAGGACCTTGGGGCCCAGGTGGAAGAGGATATCCAAGTCGGCCGGGAGTATAGCTCGAGCGGGGGAGTTGTAAGCTGCGGCAAGAGTCAACGACTGTCCATATATCTGTATATCTATAGCTGTGGCCTCCAGGTGTTGTAGTTGCGGTATCTGTCGAAGTCTGTGCGTATGGCACTGTTTGACTAGGACAAGAGTACCTCCATGTGGCCGATCCGCGCGGTCGGATCGGTATGCGTAATAATTAGGAACGGAAAACTGTTGATGTGGTTTTAAGTGCGTTTCGCAAATAAGGGCAATGTCGATCCCCCTGTCATCGAGAAAGCCCTCAAGAGAATGGCGTTGGCGGAGAACACCATCGGCGTTCCAACTGAATATACGAAATGGGCGGTGTAGATTACGGTCCATCGGAGAAGTAAGAGATGAAGGCAGACAGAATTATCATTAATTTACTGAACGGATCAGAAGCTGAATTGAGTTGTTGGATGGTTGAACGGAATGTAGAAATGATTTTGCGGATGTTGAACTGCTGCAGTAAGGCAGCAAGATCTGCAAGATGGTTTGAAAATGGGAAGGAGAAGGTAGGGGGCGGGGGTGTAGAAGGCTCTGGGGATGGGTTTGTTTTTCCCCAAGCAGAGTGGGAAGCTGTCTCTGGGCGTGAAGCTGGACGACGCGGAGGCAAGGGCCCCGGGCCGGCAGCAGAGGAAGAAGGTGAGGGAGGGGCACGACGTGCTCGCAGGTTTGGAAAGTTGGTAGTATCAGCTGGTGGAGCAGCTGGCGTCGAAGGCGCCGAGGCTGCCGGAGTGGAAGAACTGCGAGAGTTCGCTAGTGCTTTTTGATATGCAGAGCATTTGCGATAATTAGCTGGGTGAGCCTGACCGCAATTACAGCATTTGGGCGGTTCATTAGTCTTCTTTTGGCAGAGTCGGGTGAGATGGTCTCCGGCACACTTGACGCAACGCGGCAGACGGCCGCAGTTGCGGGAGCCGTGACCAAAACGCTGGCAATTAAAGCATTGTGTCAAGCCAGATTCATTTCGGTAGGATTCTACATCCACTTTCATGTGCAGAAGGAATTTAATTTTGTAGACGTCGTAGACATTCGGTGTACAATGCAGTACAGCGACGAATAGAGGCCACTTGACGTCGGTCAGTTTTCCCTGTGCGTCTGGCACTTGCTGGTGCATAACAGCGACAGATTGCACAGTGAAGCCCAGCTCCTCCAGCGCTTCCTTAACGTCAGCGGGAGGGGTGGTGGGCTCAAGGTGCCTGACGACGACCTTCAAAACTTTGAAAGGGTCAAGATCATATGTGTGGTACTGAATGGCACGAGTCTTGAGATAATCGATCATGTATCGATAATCTGATGGGTGTTCAAACTCGTAACGGATATTACCTCTTTTATATTGGCAGGAAAAGGAACCCTTCAGGTGCCCCTTCAGTTCCCTGACGCGATCGAGGTAGTTGACCGTGTCGTGAACTATAATAGGTGGCACCTTGGGGGCCTTGACAGGAGTAGGAGCCGGCATATTGTCTGGAATGTCTTGATCAGCTGGTGTGACATCATCTAAACTTTCAAATCTGTTCGACGTTGGAACTGTGACCTCGTAGTCAGTCGCCATGTCGACCAGACTGGAGTCGGTCGCCGCATGGGAAGCGGAGGCGTCCTGAGGCGAAACAGGGTCCTGACGGTCGGTTGATTGCTTCTTCCTGTCAGGCGCCCTGGATTCAGCTGATTCAGAGTCGGTATGCGAAGGGGGATGCGCATGCTTACGTGAAGCATGCGAGTATGGAGCATCCCGCGCCTTCGTGGATTTCGTCGATTTTCGACGCGTTACAGGCGGTGCAGCGTCAGCGGAGCCGGGTGTAGGGGCGGCCAGGACGGCATCGTTGTCACCGTTAGGTATCCCGCCGGAGCCTGGCCCCACGCTACTCGGCCCTGGGCCGGATGAACCCAGCTCAACGCTGTCCTGCTGCATCTGATCGGTCGCCTGATTGACTTGTTCTGACGTAAACTGAATTGTAGGATCCGACAGCCGACGGTGGACTGATCGAGAGATAGGCAGACAAGACTCTGATGAATACGACAGCAATTCAGCGCATGACATGATATTCTTGCCAGACGAGGGAAACAAACCTCGAGAACCGGCTGAAGAACTGGCCATCGTGGCCTTTGACTCCGCCGCGAACGACGAAATCAACGCGCGCGACGACCAACACCAACGCAGAAAATAACCGCTCCGACTGAAAGACGACGCGGAAAAACGTAGAAAAAGAACGTTCGACTAACGCCGAATACTCAGAATCGCGCGGAAAACACACTAAACTATCGCGACGGCAGCAACACCAGTAGCAAGCGCTCCGCTCTAGTCAGCGTCTCCCCACACAGTGGCACCCGCCGCCAGCCGCCGCCGCACCTTTACCAGCTCGCCCTGTTGCGGCCGCCGACCAATGGGGCGCGCGCGCAACCGGCCGCCGCACCCGAGCCCATAAAGCACCCCCACCCCGGCTGCGCCGGCAGTCATTCCCGCTCACGCCGCGGAGAGTACACGTTAGTTCGTTGTCGCTGTTGGTTATCGTGATGTCGGGACGCGGAAGTGGACGCAAAGCTGCTGCCTTGGCTGAGTTGCTGCTCACGTTAGCAGGACCTGCCGGGAAGAAGAAGAAGAAGTCTACACCGCAGTGCTTTCGCTGCCAAAAGCTTGGCCACGTCGCCAAGCACTGCAGCGGAGCAGTCGCGTGTTTGAAGTGTGCGCAAGCACACGACACACGCGACTGCAAGAAGCCGAAGGACGCCCCCGGCACATGCGCCAACTGCGGTGGCGCACACGCGGCTAACGCCCGTTCCTGCGCGTACAGGAGAAATTGGCGCGGACCAGAGAAGACGCAGAAGCAAGTGACCACCACACGCGAAGAGGTGGTCACTCGCTCAGAAGACGCCATCACCAGGCGCCTCAGCGACGCCGTAGAAGAAGCCATGTCCGCCTTCAAATCCGCCATGGCGGAAGAGAGGGCGGCCATGCTGGCGGAACTGGGCGAGGCTCGGCGTCAGATTGCTGAGCTGACGCAGGAGCTTCGCTCAGCCAAGGCAGCTTCCGCCACAGCGGTCGACACCGCCAGCCAGACGACTCCTCCTCGAGAGAAGAAGTTTGCGACGGTGGCCACGCAGACCGACGTGCCTGCCGAAGGGGAGGCAACACTGCCCAAGACGGACGCAGAAGCAGAAGCGCAAGAAGAAGGGTGGGAAGAAGTCCCATTCCTCCCGCTTCCCGACATGTACAGCGCAAGCGCTGTGACGCAGAAGATAGCTGCATCGCTTCGCGATGGTACATATCCCCACCACGACAACCCTTATCCCTTCGTTCCTCCTAACCTTTCTAAACCTTCACCTCCACACCAACCAATCGAATATCCAGAAGGCCTTGTTGGTCTTTCCAAGGAGGATTACGATCTGATCAATTCCTTCCCAATTTTCACAGAGTGGCAAATGCGCTACGTCATCTTCGCTCTCGTCCACGGAGAGTATGAGAAAGCTGGATACACTGTATCCACTATCCCAACCGAGGGAGAGCCCTCAAGTAAGAAGAAGAAGAAGAAAAGTCGTCACACCGACAAATACAGAAAATAGGTTATCGGCACTCCTTGCCAGTACAGAACAACCTACAAGTCAAGAAAGAAGACTCATCAATCATCCCAGGGGAGTAAAGGCCAACAGGCCACAAACTTCCACCTGAACCTCCTCACAGTGAGGAAGTCAGAAAAGGAGCAGCAGGCAGGCAGGCTGCGCCGGCACGCACTCCGCTGCTCGACTCGCTGCCGCTCGCACCGGTCGTTTTCGTTTCCGTTTCGTGTGCACCGTCGCTAGCCCATCGCCATGTCCGGACGCGGAAAGGGAGGCAAAGTCAAGGGCAAGTCAAAGTCCCGCTCAAGCAGGGCTGGGCTCCAGTTCCCGGTCGGCAGAATCCACCGCCTCCTGCGCAAGGGAAACTACGCAGAGCGCGTCGGCGCCGGGGCGCCCGTCTACCTCGCCGCCGTCATGGAGTACCTCGCGGCTGAGGTGCTCGAGCTGGCCGGAAACGCGGCCCGCGACAACAAGAAGACGCGCATCATCCCGCGCCACCTGCAGCTTGCCATCCGCAACGACGAGGAGCTCAACAAGCTCCTGTCGGGCGTCACCATCGCACAGGGTGGTGTCCTGCCCAACATCCAGGCCGTCCTGCTGCCAAAGAAGACCGAGAAGAAGGCCTAAAGGAGGCCAGGCAATCGCAGCGCCGCGTGCTCCCCTGCACGCAACGCGCTTTGCCGGCTCGGCTCGGCCCACAACAATCGGCCCTTTTCAGGGCCACCACACACACCTACGTCCAAAGCAAAATTTCAGTCGTCCTCGCCGCACCTTGTTTTGTTTTAACTTTGCACTGTCACAGCACAGCCGCCGCCGGCGCACGTCCGCCATCTTGTCGTCCACACAGCCCGTGTGGCCCAACACACACACACACACACACACACATTTTGCACGGTCGCAGTCGCCTTCCAAACCGACAACGGCAGCAATAATGACCATTGTTAAAGGGAGGCGTGTCGACACACCGCCCTCCACTCCCGCGCGCAACGGCCGTCGACACGAACGAAACAGCTGATCCGGCCGCCTATGCCCACACGCCTTGCCTCGGAAACCCCAACGCCGCCGCAAACAAACACACAGAGACAAACCACGCAAGCAAATAATCACCGCCTCTCGCACAACAACACACAGCCCGCCATCTCCGTCGCGATCGATACAAAGACACACAATAACAAACACACAAACGAAGCAGCTCCACACACAGCCAGCCACATGACACGTTTCCTTTCCTTCTCCCCTCCCAGTCACATCACGTCGCTCAAACGGAAAGAAAGAAACAAACAAACAAACAACACAGCGCACACACGCAGCAACAACACAGACTCTTTCGCACTTTTCAACTTCCGAACAGTGTGGTGGCCCTGAAAAGGGCCGTTTTCTAGTCTCTCCCACCCACAAGCACGGCCCGCGGGAAGGCCAGCGCCCGCTGCGACGCAGCCTAACCGCCGAAACCGTACAGGGTGCGCCCCTGCCTCTTCAGGGCGTACACCACGTCCATGGCCGTCACAGTCTTGCGCTTGGCGTGCTCAGTGTACGTCACCGCGTCGCGGATCACGTTCTCCAGGAACACCTTCAGCACCCCGCGGGTCTCCTCGTAGATCAGACCAGAGATGCGCTTCACGCCGCCCCTGCGAGCCAGGCGGCGGATGGCGGGCTTCGTGATGCCCTGGATGTTGTCGCGCAACACCTTGCGGTGCCGCTTGGCGCCACCCTTGCCGAGCCCCTTTCCTCCCTTGCCGCGGCCTGTCATCCTTCCTTCCTCGGGCAAAGCAAAACGTGCACAAACAGCAGCTGCAGCGGCTGGCGAGTCGGCTACGGTCTGCGCCCAGCGCGCCCGCCGCCCCCCTATATAGACTCTGGCCCGCCCTCCCCCCACCACGCGCAACCGAGGGCATATAAGCGCAGCACGGAGGCGCGCGGGCCCGTTGTCAAGGCAGCACCGGACGCCGCGCCGCACCTAACCTCCACGCACGCCGCTCCGCTACCGCTACCGCCATGGCCCGCACAAAGCAAACGGCCCGCAAGTCCACCGGCGGAAAGGCGCCGCGCAAACAGCTCGCCACCAAGGCGGCGAGGAAGAGCGCGCCCGCCACCGGAGGCGTCAAGAAGCCCCACCGCTACAGGCCGGGCACCGTCGCCCTGCGAGAAATCAGGCGCTACCAGAAGAGCACAGAGCTGCTCATCCGCAAGCTGCCATTCCAGCGCCTAGTGCGCGAGATCGCCCAGGACTTCAAGACCGACCTGCGCTTCCAGAGCTCCGCAGTCATGGCCCTGCAGGAGGCCAGCGAGGCCTACCTCGTCGGCCTCTTCGAAGACACCAACCTGTGCGCAATCCACGCCAAGCGCGTCACCATCATGCCCAAGGACATCCAGCTCGCGCGCCGCATCCGCGGCGAGCGCGCCTAAACCGCGCCGCGGCACCGCACCGCACAAACAAAAACGGCCCTTTTCAGGGCCACTAACATCTCTCCGTCGCGAGCAAACTTTGTCGGTCGCCTGCCTCTCGCCCCGCAACCCAAAAACAAAAACCACCACTTCCCCGTCCGTCCGCCACACCCGCTCACTCTGCCTGCCTGCTAGCAGCGCGCAACAATCACACATCATCCCTCCCCGGCGCTCAAAGCGCACAATACCCAACGGCCGACGTCACACCGCACGGGTGGCTGGCCGGCCGCCGCTTTCGTTTCGAAAACAAAAAAAAAAAAACCCGCACTCCACTCCGACGGCCAACGGCCAGGCAGGCGCGCTCGCTCGCTCTACACGCCACCGAAATCCCCGCCGACTCCTTCCGCATCTCAACGTGCCCCCCGTTGCAAAACATAACACACACACACACAAAGGAACAAAACAAAACAAAGACCAGACACGACTCGACAAGACAGACATCCGAGAAGAACGAACGCAGGCAAGCCAACCAACGTATTCAAACAAAACAACGTGACAGAAAACCAACCGTCGGCCGCCGCCACAAACACGGCGACAATCAACCACGACAACAACAACAACAACAACACCGCTTACCGCTACCGCCGCCCACACCCGCCACCGACCCCCGCAATCCAACCACCACGGCACGCAAACAGCATCCCCACGGGCATACAGAAACGCCAGACAGACACCCACACCAAACGCAACACGACAATCAAAACCTTCCCCGACGTGCTTTGATGGCCCTGAGAAGGGCCGTTTTGGGCCGCGCGTCTCTTGCGCGCCACTAGACGACGACGGGGGGTGGGGACGACGGAGTCAAGCGCCAAACCCTTCCATTCCCATCTCTTTCTCCTCTACTCTACTTCTTCTTCTTGGGCGAAGCCTTCGCCTTAGACGGCGTCGTCGCCTTCTTCGGGCGCGGCGCCTTCGGCTTCTTCGTCGGAACCTTGGCGGCCTTCTTCGCCTTCGACGGCGACTTGGCCTTGGCCGGCTTGGCCGCAGCCGCCTTCTTCGCACCCGCGGGAGCGGCCGACGCCGCAGACGCCTTCTTGGCGGCGCCCGCCTTCCGACCGGTCGCCGCCTTCACGCCACCAGCCTTCTTTGCGCCGGCCGCACGGGCGCCCTTCTTCTCCTTGCTGGCCGGAGCGGCGCGCTTCTTCTTGGCACCGCCAGCACGAGCCTTGCCGCCCTCGGCCGCCCCCCCGCCGCCGGCGCCGGCAAGCTTGAACGAGCCGGACGCGCCCTTCCCCTTCGTCTGCACCAGCTCGCCCGCCACGACGGCCGACTTGAGGTACTTCTTGATAAACGGCGCCAGCTTCTCCGCGTCCAGCTTGTAGTGCGCGGCTATGTACTTCTTGATCGCCTGCAGCGACGACCCGCCGCGCTCCTTCAGACTCTTGATGGCGGCCGTCACCATCTCAGAGGTGCGCGGGTGCGCAGGCTTGGCGCGCGGCTTCTTCGCAGACGACGCAGACTTGGCCTTCTTCGTAGTGCCGGTGGCGGCGGGTGCCGCAGCAGTCTCGTTCGTAGCCGCCTGATCTGCCATTTCGACGACGCGCGTAACACACAGCGAGAGCGAGCGGGACGGCAGGCACGCAAGCACAGCACAGCACAGCAGCAGAGCAGAGAATCACAAGGCCCAGCCAGTGTCGCGGGCGGGCGCGGACGGCCGAGAGAGCGGCCGCCACTCTGCGCGCCGCCGCGCCGCGCCTCCCGCGCTTGCTACCGCCCAACGTCCGACAGCCTGTGCGGAGCAGCCCCAAACCTGCGCCACAACCGCCCGCGCCTTTCAAACCACCGAGGATGGGGCTACACACAGCCACACCACAGTCGCCAACCAGTCGCCACGGCAGCGCCGCAAACCACGGCCAAACTGCAGCTACCGCGCGCTACAGCCTGGGTCGGCCCGCCGAGAATCGCCGCCCCCGCCCAAATGCCGCCCCCACAGCCCCAGCCGACGACCCGCCACAATGGCCAAACCTTCGGCAAAACTCCCACACCGTCGCCGCGGCAGCCCGGCCAGCGCGGCCGGCGCCACAGCCACACAAGCCGAGGCGTGCGGCGATGACGGCCGTGCAAACGCGCCTCCGCCGCCCCATCGCCTTCCGTCGCCCTCCCGCCGTTTCCCGATCGGCCCGCAGCCGTCGGGCCACATCGCGCGCCGTCCTCCTCCTCTCGCCCGCCAACATTCACAGCCGTTTCTCAAACAATTGCCCGCCGCAAACGGACGCCGCCTGCGCAACAGGCGCCGCCGCCCCTCGACCGAGGCAAACCGCAATCCGAATCTACAGACCAACCCAATCTGCCGTCAAGCACACACGACAGCCGACCTTACACGTTACGCGTTACACATTACGTTTACACGTCTACGTTAGGTTAGGTTAGGTGGACGTGGGTTAGGTTAAGGGGACTTGGGTTAGGTTAAGCGTCAAACTTAGGTTAAGCATTCAAACACGTCAGGCGTCAGAGGTTAGGTTAGGTTAGGTTAGGTTAGGTTAGGTTACACGTTAGGTTAAGGGGTCAGTGCTAGGTTAAGAAGCGTCAAACGTAGGTTAAAAAAGCGTTCAAACGTGAGGCGTGAGCCGGACAGCTTACCTTACGTAGACGTTAGGGGCTCACAGGCTGAGCTCACCTCGCCACACCACAGGTTAGGTTCGGTTCGGTTCGGTTCAGCGTAAAGCGCCGAGGTCAGGGTTACGTTCGTTCACCTTCGGGCGCCACACTTTCGGTTGAAAGGTCGCGACGGGACGACGTCGGCAGGCACGCCGCAAACGAACAAAAACGTACAGACGACGTCGGAAACCGCCGACAGACGGGGGAGCAGCACGACCACGACCAGACACCGAGCGCGAACGAGACACACGCGAACCACCCCCACCGGCCAAAGGGCACCACACAACAACCCAGAGCACCACGTGTCGACACCAGAGCAACCCGCCGCTCACGCGACATGGCTGGCACCGAAGGGCAACCGCCCGCAACTGCGCTTTCCGCGCCGGCCCGGATGCACGTCGTGCTACAACAACACCACTACCGTACACAGCCGCTGTTCACAACATCACTATCAATGGCGCGCCCGCGGCTCGCCGCCGTCGCAGTCGCAGCCCCAACGCCAGCACTTTTGCACCACCATTCACACGCACCGCAACACAGCTCGCCGACACAGCCGAACAAAACAAACACCACACAACAACAGCAACAACGCCGCCGCCTCTACTTGTGCCGGCGACCCACCCCGCCGATGGCGCACCTTTCGCCAGCCGGCAATCGACACACACGCACCCACCCACCGGGGCCCAGTGCAAAAAAAAAAAAAAAAAAAAAAAAAAAAAAAAACCACACAAAAACAAAAAAACCAAACAACACAAACGACACGGGAAGCGCACACCGCCACTTCGCGCGCACGCCACCAACCAGTCGTCGTCTCAAAATAACAAACACAAACAAAATAAACTAACAACTAGGG
This sequence comes from Schistocerca americana, assembly GCF_021461395.2. Taxonomy (NCBI): domain Eukaryota; kingdom Metazoa; phylum Arthropoda; class Insecta; order Orthoptera; family Acrididae; genus Schistocerca; species Schistocerca americana. Next base: position 353,626 of record NW_025726774.1, read on the forward strand.
CAACACAAAACAAAAACGCCTCGCACGAACCGCCCACAAAAAGGACAAGCACACGCACAGCCTCTGCTGACGACCACGACGCAGCGGCACGCTGCTCCTGTCCCGCGCCCCGCGCCCCACTCGATTCACAACTCACGCGACACCGTCAACGACGGGCTCGCTTCCCGCAACCTACCACCTTTCCGCCACGACGCACAGCCCCAGCCCCACCCGACGACGCCCGTGGCAACGACTGCACTTTCACCACCGCCTCCCCCTTCCCCCCCAAAACACACACACACACACACACACACACACAGCCAGCCAAAAACGCACTCGCGACCCACACATGCACGTGCATCGGCACACGCCAACCAGTCAACGTCGACAACCACACGCAAGGCTCGAAACGAAACCGGCGTCCTTCCACGTTGCCATCAAGCTACGCGACACAAGACACAAGGAACCAACACAACAGCCGGCCCCACTAATTCCCACTCTCACGCCGCAAAAAGCACACCGAAACCGCCAAACGCACGCACATTCCCCTTCGCACTGACACCACCGACCGGCTCGCTACCACACACCTCTCGGCAGCCGTTTCACGCCAATTCGCCACACCGCCCACACAGTCGACAAGCGCCCGCCCTGTACGGCACACGCAACGACGCAGCGCAGCAAAGGGCGCCCGCAACACATACCTCTCCGCCGCCCGACGCGCCAACCGCCACACCACACCGCCAGCCACTCGCAAATTGTGCACTGCCACCAGCCACACGTCCAACACGCCGCGCCGCCTCCGGCCACCCGCCAGGGGGCGCTCACGTCCGCGACAACAGCGCGGCCCGCCGGGCCGGGCCGAACCGAACCGAGCCGCCGCTGCTCTGCACTCGGCACGGCCACACCCTGCTGCAGACCGGGCTCGTCCCTCTGTACGCGTCTGCCTGCGCATCAACACAACACGACCTTTTTTTTTTTTTTTTCTCTCTACCGCCATCCCTCCTTCTCGCGTTTTACTCGTTGTTGCAGCAGCGGCGCACACCTACACATCCACAGCCCCAGCCGAGCCGGCCTCACCTCAGGGCCCGCCGCCAGCGTCTCCTCCTCGGGCACAGGTGCGGTGCTGTGGCCGCCCATCCAACCGCATTGCTGGCCGTCCAGCCACCAGGCGTTCCCACTGCCGCGAGCCACGCCGCGCACCGACCCTGCTGCAGAAAACGAAGCATAGCCAGAGACCGACCGATACACAAAGCAAGCCGTCGCCTCGCCTCTTGTCCTTCCTGCCTTCCTTCCGCCCCCGCCCTTCTCACACCACCGCCTCTCCACTTTCGCCCCCCCCCCTCCTTTTTTGTCTTCTTTCTTTCTTTCTTTCTTTCTTTCTTTCTTTCTTTGGCCCTCTCTCCTTCCCGCCATGGCGGTTACGGCACCGCCTGCAGCGGCAGATTTTTTGCGCCCACACGCCTACTCCTACCACCATTAAACCTTGCCCTGCCCTGCCCATCAACGTCGCAGTCGAACCGACGCTTGCCAACACACTGCCCACGTTCCTTTCTCTTTTCGGCCTACGCCCATTACGCGCCGCCGCCACAGCACCTTCCCTTCCCACAACACACCGACGTCATCACACGCACCCAAAACAGGGGCCACGACCGTGTTCCTCGCCCACTCCCATCCCGCACGGTACGCACATTCCCAACTACTACCGCGCACCCTCCCTTTCCAATCTGTGTGTCTCTGTGTCTGTGTCCTGTCCGCGCGTGACGCCTCTCAACATCCGCCGTCCCCCGTCCCGTTTTCGCCCCCATGCCGTCGTCGCGCCGCCTCCTCCCCGTCCACCGCCGCCCCTGTCCGCCCCGCACCACACCATACACCGCTGCTTGTCCCGGCCGTTGCCACCAAAGGCGCCGACCGCAAACGCGCCACGCCGCAGCCCCCGTGCGTCTCGCGCTCGCTTGCATCTCCGTGCCGACGCTGCCTCTCTTCCCACTCGCACTCGACCTCGACAACACAGTCTTTGGCTCCGCCACTGCGTGTTCCGGTGGTACGCACGCTGCAACACGTATGTATTCATTACCAGAGCGATGGCGAGGCATGACAGCATCTCTGTCTGACCAGAGAGTTCTTTATCGCTGCTAGTCGGCGCTTGGACCGCGCCAGACGACAGTAGTGGCACGCACCGGGTCGCCAGGAACAGTTGTTATATATATTGTAGCGCGAGTCGGGAGAGGTAGTAGTCGGTCGACAGTAGTAGCGGGTGGACGGTTGTACTGAGCGGGCGTCGGCGGCGTGCTCTGCTCGTCTCGCGACTCTGGTCACGGTTCGGGACGATGTATAGTATATTGTGTTATAATCACAAAGGTGGTGTGACGCTGCATTGCGCAAATCTGATAACGTATGTTCATTGTACTTCTTTTGTTCAACAACAAAAGCCCCACTATTACTTTTTTTCTAAAGTAACTTTTGTCTCTTAACGAAAAACATTCACTTTTTAAAGACTACTTCCTATGGCATTTCCCTCCAAGGAGTGCAATTAATTACCAGCCAGCACTCATTCATTGCACACAGCTGTGTAAGGGGTATCTACAATTGAGGAGCGGATATAAATGCAATTTTTTTTTTTTTTTTTTTTGTGTGTGTGTTGTAACCTCCCAGCAAAATTTAAAATAATGGACAATGTTATTTACGGATGCTAATGGACATTGCGCTAATTGTAACCTCGCCCACAATGAGAGGTATTGAAAATGGCAACAAAAATGTGACATTCGCAATCTGACTCAAATATAAAGTCTTCACACAACATTTACAAAAGTCCGTTCAGTGACAAGAAACTTCAATTAAACCGAAATATCGGTCTTTGGCCCTGTGCAAAACAATCAGAATTAAAGTCTTACCTCCGAATAAATGGATGTCACATTTCTGCTCTGGTTGTTGCGCAGCGCTTGGAGGAACTGCATTGCAAATAATAATATTCTCTTTTTTTTGTGATTTTAGTGACATTTTTCTTCAAAGAAGTGGAATGAAATGTGAAGTGCAACGAACTCTTTAGTTCAATAAAAAATTAAATGTTTGAAAAATGCTTTTGAAATAAAAATTATTATTGGGGAACTTGTTGGAGAATAATTACAATTTTTCATTATCTAATGATTATATTAATTAACAGTATACCTTATTCACCATCTTGACCAGTGTTGCCGACCGCCTACATCACACAACCGCACTCGGCTGCTACTACTGACCGACCGCTCTGCATGACGACTATTAGCGTACTGCACGCGACGACTACTGACAGAGTACAGCCCTCAACTACACAGACTGACTGACTGACTGACTGACTGACTGACTGACTGAGAACCGCTCGCAACACTCGCGCAGTCCAGCGCAAACTCTCTGGTCACAGATGCTACAATGTCTCGCCATCGCTACTATGTTACATACGTGTTTCAATGTCTTTTTCATTGGGGTAACGATCTTTGGCTCTTTTTATTCTGAATACAGGGCCAAAGGTCAACGCTGCTGCCCTTATACAATTTATCAGGTTTCATTATGTCTGTTGCAATGTTACATACGGTTCACTCTTTCATTAATATTATCGTTGGGTTTGTTTTGTAGGGACGTTAACATTCTGGCACATTTTTATTATCATCGGACTCTCTGCTATTTGTGCAGGGAGGTTATACCTGGGTCCATTTCCATTTCCATTTACATTTTAATATTGATAGACTTTTTGTTTTCTTTTTTGTTTCTTGTTGTTTCTCCTTCTTTTTTTTTGTTGTTTTTTTTTTTTTTTTTTTTTTTTGTTTTGTTTTTCCCGCTCTCACCACCACCGCCGCATCACGCCTTCCGTTTTCTTGGTTTCTTTTCTGTTCTTCAACTGCTTCAACATCACCGCGCCCCATTTCCACACCACAGCCATCAGCCTCCAAGACGGGCGGGCGCAGTGTGCCATTTCCGGCGCACAAGCACACCCGTACGGTACTCTCCTCGCCCCCACGCCACCAACAACACAGCGACCACGCGGCTTTCAGGCATGGCACGGCACGGCACGGCACCGGCGAAATGCGCCGCCCCCGCCCCTCCGCGCATCCGTCCGTCTCGCCACGTTCACTGACAGCCGCGTCTGCGGCTACACCACGACAACCACAACACAACACCGCTCCCCTCCCTGGCAACTCACATTGTTTTTCTCCTCCTCTTTTGCACAAACCACAACGCCGAGCACAGGCGCAAGCCACCCACACCGCGCCCCTCCCCGTCCCGTCTTTGGCCGCCGCTCCTCGTTTCCTCGTTTGCCCCCTCCCATCTCCCGAAATGCCATGCCAGCAGCGTTACGCATGCCCCTCCCCTGTCCACACAACACTACCGCCTAACGAACAGCCTTTTCCGGGCCACATCCAGGGCACGCCCACCTCCAAACACTGCCAATTCACGGACGCACACACGCACACACACACACACACACACACTCACTTTCTCGACACCTTTCTGTACGGAGGGTGCGTCATCTCGACCGTGACAGAGTGACGGCAACTATCGACGATCCATTTCCCCCCACTGGTGAAACATGTCCACTAACACCTACATACATCATTCAAGTACACAGACAATAGCACACACACAATGGGAGGGCACACGAACATGGACGGCACGGCACTGTCATACACTCTTCCTCAGAACCATATCAACAAACGTTACGTACATCCGGGAAAGCGAAAGCGAACGCGAAAGCGAAAGCGAAAGCGAAAGCGAAAGCAAAAGCAAAAGCAAAGGCAAAGCCCAATGCAGCCGTCAAAGGTCACGTTCACGTTCCGTTGCTCTACGAATGCGTTTCTCCCCTTTTTCCCTTCCTCTCTCTTTTGCCCCCCCTCCTTGCACTCTTGCCTCATTCCTCACGTTCTGCCCAGACATTCGACCGATCAAAGTCAACCTTTCGTTACCGTTCTCAGCGCGACGGTGTACAACAGTATGACGGGTGTGCCCAAGACTTCGGTTCAGTTGCGTGACGCCGGTCTATCGCGCCGATCGACAGTTACTCAGGGGGCGACGGATCGGACCACGTCACCGACACACAAAACACTTTCAAACAAACAAATACATACCGGATGGACACAGACAAACACGTGTACAGACATTCGCCAAACAAACGACCGCCGCCGCCGCCGCCGTCTTGAATGACGACATCGGTGTGCGTGCGTCGTACGCAATCAGTCAGACACGGCTATCAAACATCAGAGTCGAATGGTACATCATCGTGCGTGTCGCCGTACACGTACAGTACAATACAACAACAATGCGTCTTAATGGCACGTTCATTTCAACGTCACTCACACACCTCCACGCTGCAGTTACGTCGCACCATTGTCAAACTCGGCGTACAGCAAAGGGAATAGTGGGCGGCAAAAAAAAAAAAACCAAACAAAAACATTTCACATTTCACATTTCACCCTCGCCATGTATGATGTGCAAAAAAACAAACCCGCAAACGGCCGTCGTTACGGTGACACAAAAGTCGCCGATCACACTGTCCCCCCTCGCAGACGGGTAACACACACACACACACACACACCAACAACACCAATGGGTCAAAAACCACGCCAACGAGGCGTGCCACCATTCCACGCCACGGCGACCAACCTCGTGGCCGTACCCCGCGCAACACGCTTTGACGCGCCCCCCCCACCCACAATCAAAATGCACACATACATCACAGCCGTCCACACAAACAACAACAACAATTCCGCCCTTCCCGCAAAAGGCAAGTTGGTGGCCCTGAAAAGGGCCGTTTTGCCGCTCTCGCAACGGAGGAGCCTTCTCCATCCATCCTTCCTTCCATTCCAGAGCCACCTCCTTACTTGGAGCTCGTGTACTTGGTCACCGCCTTCGTGCCCTCGCTCACGGCGTGCTTGGCCAGCTCGCCAGGCAGCAACAGCCGCACAGCGGTCTGGATCTCGCGGGACGTGATGGTCGAGCGCTTGTTGTAGTGCGCCAGGCGAGAAGCCTCGGCCGCAATGCGCTCGAAAATGTCGTTCACGAAGCTGTTCATGATGCTCATCGCCTTCGACGAGATGCCCGTGTCAGGGTGCACCTGCTTCAGCACCTTGTAGATGTAGATGGCATAGCTCTCCTTCCTCTTGCGCTTCTTCTTCTTGTCGCCCTTCGAAATGTTCTTCTGCGCCTTGCCAGCCTTCTTGGCGGCCTTCCCGCTAGTCTTGGGCGGCATCTCGAACCAACGTACGGCAGCAGCAACACCAGTAGCAAGCGCTCCGCTCTAGTCAGCGTCTCCCCACACAGTGGCACCCGCCACCACCACCGCAAACTTGACGGGACTTTCGTCCACTTATGTGCCGAAGGATCGCCTTAGGCCTGCCTTCAGATTGAGTATTAGGTTCGAAATGGCTTTGTTATGTGTCTAGGTCGATAGAAATGATAAAGTTTGACAGATTAAAAAGATCAGTAGATACGCAACTGCAGTGAAACCGTCAGTTGGGACGGTACCGGCGCTGGAGTATCAGCGTCGGATGAGCGTAAGGTGTGTCTCCAACAGCACGACTAAGAACTGTGAGGTGATCATGAGGTGAGTTTTGTAGGAAGGTAAGGGTATTTGAGGCACGAAGGCGGATTTGATGGACAAGGGGTGGAATGTGGAGAAGACGGCGGATGTCGTAGTTGGAGACATAACGTGGAGCGTTTACTATGATCCTGAGTGATTTGCTTTGCACTATTTGGACCTGGAGTACGTGAGTGTCGGCAGCTAGTCCCCATAGTTCACATCCATATAGCAGGAGTGACAGGACACAGGACGTCCAGATAAGCAACTTGGATTGTATCGAAAGGCCGGGGCTCTTCAGCAGAGGGTAGAGTTTGTGTATCATTCCGTAAGCCTTGTGGCAGGCGCCATCAACGTGGGGTTTCCACGTGAGGCGGCTGTCGAAGGTGAGACCTAGGTAGGTTACTGTCTGTGACCAAGGAATGTGTCGGCCTTCGAGTTCCACCAGGCGAGCTGGCGGAGTTCGTTTGTTTGTAAAGAGGATGGCCTGTGTCTTGTCTGCGTTAATTTTTATTTTCCATATGTTGCTCCATTGAGTGATCTGTTCTAGGTGGCGTGTAAGGTTCAGAGCGATAAACTGGAGGTTTCGGTGTGAAGTGAAGACGGCAGTATCATCAGCATAGAGGGCCAGATGGTTGGGGACACGGGAGGGGATATCATTAGTGTAAATAGCGTACAAAATCGGGGAGAGGAGAGACCCCTGGGGCACACCAGCTTCCACGGCCCGGATTGAGCTTCGGCTTCGGCCTTGCATGACATAAAATGTGCGCCCAGTTAAGAAGCGTCGGAGAGTGTGAATGATGTGGAGAGGGCAACCATATTCGTCAAGCTTATATAGTAAGCCCTCGTGCCACACTCGGTCAAATGCTTTTTTCAATGTCTAGTAAGACCATGCCTGTGCTTTGTCGCTCCAGTTGCGCTCTGCGGATGGTGTCGTGGAGGCGGATGAGTTGGTGGACCGTGCCATGGCCCGCCCGAAACCCAAACTGTTGGGGAATGAGGGTAGAATGAGAATCGAGGAAGGATTGAAGGTGGGAGAGGATGATGCGTTCTAGAATCTTGCCGAGGAAGTTGAGGAGGGAGATGGGACGGTAGTTCTGTGGGAAGAGTGGATCTTTGCGAGGTTTCGGGAGGGCAATGACACGGGCCAGTTTCCATACGGGAGGGAAGTAGTTGTAGGAAAGGCAGCTATTGTAAAGATTAACCAGGTACGAAAGTGCAACTGGAGAGAGGTGATGAAGAAGGGTCGGCCGGATACCGTCAGGACCAGGGGCCTTTCGGGCTGGAATACTACTAATGTAAGTCGCCACCACCGGGAGAGTGACCGGTGGAAAGGTGGTGTCTGTACGACGGCGAAGAAGCTGACGGACCCGACGATGAACGCGGGTCTCGTGGGCGTCAGCCTCGTCGTCGTCGACTTCGTTGAGGCGAAATTGCCGCTCAAGGCTGTGTGCGAGGGCCTCCGCCTTGTCTTGAGGCGAGTAAACCAGGCCTTGGGGACCGTGGAGGGGCTGAGAAGGAGGGGGAGTGGTTGTAGTCTCCTTGACTATGCGCCACAGTCGGTCAGGACGGTCTGCGGCCTCTCGAAGGCGTTGGTTCCATGCCTGATCATGGACCTCTTGTAAGCGTACCCGAAGCTCTTGAGCCAGTGACTTCCAAATTCGTTTGTCGATTGGGTCGCGGAGGCGTTGCCACCGGCGACGAAATCGACGTTTGGTACGAATTAGTTCCTGGACGTCTGGCGGAAGGTCCAGGCGACGAGGAGGCTGGAGGACTCGTCGGGAAGAGGTGCGGTAGCATTCGGTGAGGATTTTTGCAAACCGGTCCGCCGACTGATCGATGTGGCTGCGGCGGGTAATGGGCGGAAGCTCAAGGACATGAAGGTCAACAAGTTGTTGGTAGCGCTCCCAGTCTGTGTTGATAACGTAAGCCGGACGGAGCTGGTCTTGTGGGCGAGCGTCTAGGAATTCGAGGGTCACCGGATTGTGGTCGGAATCAAGTTCCGAAATCACAGAGATCCGGTGGACCCACGGAATGTCCCGCGCCAGGAAAATGTCGAGGATGTCAGGACGGTAAAGACCGGTTTTGTGATAGTGTGTGGGAGAGTCTGGTGCAATAACACGGGTAGCGGCGTTCAGTTCTAGGTACTGGAATAGCCGACGTCCATTTGCATTTGTGGAGCGGCATCCCCACGTCCCGTGCTTGGAATTGAAGTCCCCTCCCACGAGGACCTTGGGCCCCAGGTGGAAGAGGATATCCAAGTCGGCCGGGAGTATAGCTCGAGCGGGGGAGTTGTAAGCTGCAGCAAGAGTCAACGACTGTCCATATAGCTGTATATCTATAGCTGTGGCCTCCAGGTGTTGTAGTTGCGGTATCTGTCGAAGTCTGTGCGTATGGCACTGTTTGACTAGGACAAGAGTACCTCCATGTGGCCGATCCGCGCGGTCGGATCGGTATGCGTAATAATTAGGAACGGAAAACTGTTGATGTGGTTTTAAGTGCGTTTCGCAAATAAGGGCAATGTCGATCCCCCTGTCATCGAGAAAGCCCTCAAGAGAATGGCGTTGGCGGAGAACACCATCGGCGTTCCAACTGAATATACGAAATGGGCGGTGTAGATTACGGTCCATCGGAGAAGTAAGAGATGAAGGCAGACAGAATTATCATTAATTTACTGAACGGATCAGAAGCTGAATTGAGTTGTTGCATAGTTGAACGGAATGTAGAAATGATTTTGCGGATGTTGAACTGCTGCAGTAAGGCAGCAAGATCTGCAAGATGGTTTGAAAATGGGAAGGAGAAGGTAGGGGGCGGGGGTGTAGAAGGCTCTGGGGATGGGTTTGTCTTTCCCCAAGCAGAGTGGGAAGCTCCCTCTGGGCGTGAAGCTGGACGACGCGGAGGCAAGGGCCCCGGGCCGGCAGCAGAGGAAGAAGGTGAGGGAGGGGCACGACGTGCTCGCAGGTTTGGAAAGTTGGTAGTATCAGCTGGTGGAGCAGCTGGCGTCGAAGGCGCCGAGGCTGCCGGAGTGGAAGAACTGCGAGAGTTCGCTAGTGCTTTTTGATATGCAGAGCATTTACGATAATTAGCTGGGTGAGCCTGACCGCAATTACAGCATTTGGGCGGTTCATTAGTCTTCTTTTGGCAGAGTCGGGTGAGATGGTCTCCGGCACACTTGACGCAACGCGGCAGACGGCCGCAGTTGCGGGAGCCGTGACCAAAACGCTGGCAATTGAAGCATTGTGTCAAGCCAGATTCATTTCGGTAGGATTCTACATCCACTTTCATGTGCAGGAGGAATTTAATTTTGTAGACGTCGTAGACATTCGGTGTACAATGCAGTACAGCGACGAATAGAGGCCACTTGACGTCGGTCAGTTTTCCCTGTGCGTCTGGCACTTGCTGGTGCATAACAGCGACAGATTGCACAGTGAAGCCCAGCTCCTCCAGCGCTTCCTTAACGTCAGCGGGAGGGGTGGTGGGCTCAAGGTGCCTGACGACGACCTTCAAAATTTTGAAAGGGTCGAGATCATATGTGTGGTACTGAATGGCACGAGTCTTGAGATAATCGATCATGTATCGATAATCTGATGGGTGTTCAAACTCGTAACGGATATTACCTCTTTTATATTGGCAGGAAAAGGAACCCTTCAGGTGCCCCTTCAGTTCCCTGACGCGATCGAGGTAGTTGACCGTGTCGTGAACTATGATAGGTGGCACCTTGGGGGCCTTGACAGGAGTAGGAGCCGGCATATTGTCTGGAATGTCTTGGTCAGCTGGTGTGACATCATCTAAACTTTCAAATCTGTTCGACGTTGGAACTGTGACCTCGTAGTCAGTCGCCATGTCGACCAGACTGGAGTCGGTCGCCGCATTGGAAGCGGAGGCGTCCTGAGGCGAAACAGGGTCCTGACGGTCGGTTGATTGCTTCTTCCTGTCAGGCGCCCTGGATTCAGCTGATTCAGAGTCGGTGTGCGAAGGGGGATGCGCGTGCTTACGTGAAGCATGCGAGTATGGAGCATCCCGCGCCTTCGTGGATTTCGTCGATTTGCGACGCGTTACAGGCGGTGCAGCGTCAGCGGAGCCGGGTGTAGGGGCGGCCAGGACGGCATCGTTGTCACCGTTAGGTATCCCGCCGGAGCCTGGCCCCACGCTACTCGGCCCTGGGCCGGATGAACCCAGCTCAACGCTGTCCTGCTGCATCTGATCGGTCGCCTGATTGACTTGTTCTGACGTAAACTGAATTGTAGGATCCGACAGCCGACGGTGGACTGATCGAGAGATAGGCAGACAAGACTCTGATGAATACGACAGCAATTCAGCGCATGACATGATATTCTTGCCAGACGAGGGAAACAAACCTCGAGAACCGGCTGAAGAACTGGCCATCGTGGCCTTTGACTCCGCCGCGAACGACGAAATCAACGCGCGCGACGACCAACACCAACGCAGAAAATAACCGCTCCGACTGAAAGACGACGCGGCAAAACGTAGAAAAAGAACGTTCGACTAACGCCGAATACACAGAATCGCGCGGAAAACACACTAAACTATCGCGACGGCAGCAACACCAGTAGCAAGCGCTCCGCTCTAGTCAGCGTCTCCCCACACAGTGGCACCCGCCGCCAGCCGCCGCCGCACCTTTACCAGCTCGCCCTGTTGCGGCCGCCGACCAATGGGGCGCGCGCGCAACCGGCCGCCGCACCCGAGCCCATAAAGCACCCCCACCCCGGCTGCGCCGGCACGCACGCGACGCACGCACGCATTGCGGTTCGAGATGTCGATGAGAGAGGATGCTTTACTTGCGAAGGGTGTGGCGGATCGCCGTCCGTCGGGGCCAGCTCAGGCGACTGAGTTGATCCCGGTGGCGGCCCCATCCGGCCCCCCACTTATGACGAACCGGCTTTCGACAACTGACGCTGACGGGTTTGACTCATCGGATTTTGACGTGCACCCTCGTGATCGAGTGTTCATTCTAATGAACAAACTCGCCCACGGGGGCGCCTACCCTGGTCGAGAGGACGACGAGGCGGCTATACTCGCCTTCTGCAACATTCAGAAGGCTGCCGCTCTACCGCACACGAGGCAGCATGTGTCGGGTGTGCCACCGAGAGCCCCGCCGGTCGCATCGCACGATTTTGCGGTCCCGGCGGTGGCGGCCTCGGCGGGAGTTGCGCCGCTGGCCTCGACCACTGAAGAGGTCGATGTGCCCCCGGTTGCCCCCCTGGCCCCGGAGACACGAGAAGAGCCCGTGGCTGCGCTAGCTGCAGCTACCGAGATGGAGGACATGGACCTGCCCGACGCAAATCTGGCTGAGGCGATTGCCGAGTCGGAGCGCCGTGACACCGACCTTGACGCTCCCCGCGCGCCCAGAAAGCGCCGGGCTGTGACGCATGACGACTCTGACACTCCCTCTCAGACATCTGAAGGAGCGAGGCCGCGGAAGAAGGCCACCAGGGCCTCCCGCACCTCCACCACCGAGTCTGGGCTGACTCTCGCGGGCTCCTCCCGGAGCACCGCCGCGCAGAAATCGACGAAGACCACGCGGCGGCCCACTCGTTCACCTGCTGCTTCCCGACAGCCGGACGAGGATGGTTTTGTCGCCCCGCCCCGGCGGCACACTGCCAGGGCCGCTGCACTGCAGCTACCGACCCCGCTGCCGACCGCCAACACGTTTGCGGGCGTCAGCGACGAGGCGATGGAGGATGGCGCCGCGCCTCCGGCGCCGGCCCAAAAGAAGCCACCGCCTATAGTCATCCAGTGGGCTGGCGAATACAAGGAGTTCCAGCAAAAACTGGACAGGGTGGCCACGTCCGCCACTGTCAAGAACGCTGGCCGTGACCTTTACAAGGTCACAGTGTCGACCAACGAGGAGTACCGCGCGGTGATGGACGCCATCTGCAAAGATGGCCTCCCGTGCTACACGCACCCCTCCGAGCCGCTCAAACTTCTGAAGGTGGTATTCCGCCACCTTCCCCTCAAGTTTGGTGCGGACTACCTTCGCGAGGAGCTCGAGGACCTGGGCTTCGGCGTCCGGTCCACCGGACTCATGAAGTCTCCACGTACGCATCGCGACATGCCACTGTACCAGGTTGTCCTCGTTGACAACCTGGAAAATCGGAAGATTTTCCAGGTGCAGCGGGTCGGCCGTGTCAAGGTCGCAGTGGAACCTCTCCGGGCCAAAGGCAAGAGGGCCCAGTGCTTTTCCTGCCAAAGGCTCGACCATGTCTCCCGCTACTGCTCCATGTCGCCCCGCTGCGTTAAGTGCGCGGGCGGGCACGAGAGCAAGTCTTGCGGGCTTGCCAGGGAAGACAAACCGACGTGCTGCAATTGCGGCGGCACGCACGTTGCCAGCTATCGCGGCTGCTCGGCCTTCAAAAGGGGCCGAAATCAACCGAGGGGAGGGACCGCTCCTTCTCGTAAGGTGCACCCGTCCACCAGCTTTGCTGCCGCCACCAAGGGAGGACCATCAACTTCCGCCACCCGAAGTTCGGCGCAGGTGGAGCGTGCGACGCGGCCACCGACCGCGCCGTCCACGGCTTCGCCCGTGGGGGTGGCAACTCCCGCGCCCACGCAGGGCGCGCGGGCTGCCGCCCCGCGCCGGCGTCGCCGGCGTGCGGGCCGGGCCACCCCCGCCGCTGCACGACGGACTGCCGAAGACACTCTGCCGCCGCAGAGGACGGCGCCTCGTGCTGCGCCGCGACCGGCTGCCGATGCTCCACGGCAGTCGCCTAGTACGGAGCGGCCGCAACCGGCCGCCCCAGTGGCGGAGGCCGCCCCAGCGGCCCCCACCGCCCCCATGGCCACCGACGCAGCTGAGCTCCGATCGCTCTTGCGGTCGTTGAGCCAGCTGCTCGAGCAGCTCCCGGTGCTCGTCACCGCGGTCACGTCGGCCCTTCAGGCCGGCGTTGCAACTCCGCCGCGCCATGGATAATCGCCATATCCATGGCCTCACCGTTTGCGCCTTCAACGCAAACAGTTTGGTCCCCCAACAAGGGGAATTCAGGGAGTTCTTGCGCGACGAGGCAATTGACATCTGCCTCGTGTGCGAGACCTTCCTGAAGCCGGGACTACACGTGCGGGTGGCCAACTATCGGTGCTACCGCACCGACAGGCTGACCCACGGCGGAGGGACGGCCATCTACATCAAGGCGTCCCTCAAACATCACGAAGTCCAGCTTCCGCCCCTTGCTGCAATGGAGGCCACTGGGGTGGCTGTCACCACGACGGCGGGGGTCATCACCTTCGTTGCGGCCTACAGGCCGCCGAGAGGACTGCTTCAGGAGGCTGACGTTGACGCCCTGCTGGCTCTGCGCGGGAAAGTCTTCATTGCGGGTGACTTGAACGCCAAGCACCCGCAGTGGAACTCCCGCATCACCAACGCCAGTGGCCGCCGCCTCCTTCGCGTCACGCAACGGCATGGCGCGATAGTACTGGGGCCTTATGAGCACACCGTCTTCCCCCATCGCGGCCAGTCTGACGTGCTCGACATCGCCGTGCTCAAAGGTGTTGGGCACTTCACGTCCGCCACCGTTAGATGTGCCATGTCGTCCGATCACCTCCCGGTGGTCTTCGACATGGACGTCATCGGTGCATCTATGCCGTCCGACCGCCACAACTTCCGAGGCATAGACGAGGCGCGCTTTCGTGCCGAGGTCCTCGACCGCCTCGAGGGCGCGCCCGATCCCGCTGTGCAAGGGGCTGACGAAGCGTTGGCCTCCTTCACGCGGCACACACTGGCTGCAGCAGAGGCGGCCACCCCCAGGCGGCCAGGACGGCCGCGAGAGATGTCGCGCCAACTCCCGCCACACATCCTCGAGGCGATCACAACCAAGAATCGCCTCTTTCGGGAGTGGCAGCTCACACGGCTGCCTGACACGAAGCGCCGCCTCAACAGGGCGCGGCGCGAGATTCGGGCCGCCATCGACGACCATCGTCATCGGGACTGGGCGGGTCTTGTGGCCACACTTACAACGACGGACGGCAGCGCTTGGCGGACCGCCAAGCGTTTCCTTCGTCGTCGTCAGCGAGTCCCGCCTCTCCATGCGGGTGCGAACGTTGTCTGCGAACCAGATGCGAAAGCAGGCATCCTCGCGGACTCGTTCGCAGAAAACTTTCAACCTGCTGACGGCGTGGTCGATCCCGATCACGTCCGTCTGGTGGCAGAGCGCCTGCCGGTTTTTCTCGCTGCGCGACAGGAAGACGACGTGATTGAGCCAATCACAGCTGAGGAAGTGGACCTGCAGCTCCGTCGGCTCAACCCGAAGAAGGCGGGTGGCACGGATGGTGTCACCAACTGCCTGTTGCGGATGCTTCCGCCGGAGGTACACCAATCTCTGGCGGACATCTTTAACAGCATCCTCCGCTCTGGGACCTTCCCTTCCGCGTGGAAACACGCGGAAGTGGTCGCCATCCCCAAGAGCGGCAAGGATCCCCGTCAGGCCGCGAACTATCGGCCGATCAGTCTGCTCCCGTCCCTCTCAAAAGTGTTTGA
The DNA here is from genome assembly GCF_021461395.2 of Schistocerca americana. Taxonomy (NCBI): domain Eukaryota; kingdom Metazoa; phylum Arthropoda; class Insecta; order Orthoptera; family Acrididae; genus Schistocerca; species Schistocerca americana. The sequence goes on from NW_025726774.1 coordinate 368,640, forward strand.
GAGGTTGTACGCGGAGCGGCTGCTGCGCCACGTGACGGAACAGCAACTCATTCCCGAGGAGCAGTTTGGTTTCCGGTGCGGCCACTCTACCACGCAGCAGTTGTTGCGCCTCGTGGAGCAGGCGATGCGAGCGCTGGAGACGCGGGAGTACCTAGGGGCGGTGCTTCTCGACGTCTCCAAGGCCTTCGACTGCGTGTGGCACGACGGCCTCGTGTACAAACTTTTTGCGCACGGGGTACCGACGTCGCACGTAGTCCTGCTGCGCTCGTATCTCTCGGGACGCACTTTTCACGTCCGAGCAGATGGAGGCACTTCCACCGACCGGCAGATTCGAGCGGGGGTGCCGCAGGGGTCGGTCCTCGGCCCCCTGCTGTACTCCCTGTACACCGCCGACGCCCCGCGGGTGGCACGCGTGGAGTTGGCACTTTATGCCGACGACACGGCGTTGTTCACCCGCAGCATGAACGCGGCCGAGATGCGCCGTCGCCTCCAGCTCGGATGTGACGTCCTGGGCGCCTGGTCCACGAAATGGCGCTTGAAGTTCAACGCTGCGAAGAGTCAGGCTGTCATCTTCAGCAGAAAGAGGCTGCCGCCGGACCTGCCGCCGGTCACGATCATGGGGGGCCCCATCCCCTGGTCGCGGACCGGCAACTACCTCGGGGTGACGTTGGACAGACGCCTGACGTGGCTGCCACACATCCGTGACGTCCGAGGGCGGGCAGTGGGGCGCCTTCGTGCGCTTTACCCACTGCTCAACCCTTCCTCGACTCTCCCTCCACGCCATGGCCTCACCATGTACCTGTCCCTTGTTCGGCCGGTCCTGGAATACGCGGCTGTGGTGTGGGGTAACGCGGCCGCGACGCACATTGCGACGCTCCAACGACTGCAAAACAGGGCGCTGCGACTTGCGCTCCACAAGCCACCTCGCTATCCGACGAGGCTGCTCCATGAAGAAGCTGGGATCCCCTTCCTGCGGGATCGCTTCCGGCAAATCGCCAGGCAGTTCTACAGCAATGCTGAACGGTCTGGCAGCCGCTTGATTCGTGGTCTGGGCCGCCAGGTCCACCACAGGCCAACGACTCGTTGGCCAGACCTACTGCGAGAGTAATTATCTCTCGCCGCCCGATGTCGAAACAGAGGGCGTCACAATGAACGACGCCCAGTGAGGACAGCTCACCCTGTTAGGTCCACTGCACCCACTAACGAGGTCCCCGCAGGAACAGCAGCTCCGCTGCTTAGACTGCCATTACACCTGGCTTATGTAGCCAGAGTTTTAATGCGAGTGCGAGTGCGCCGGCACGCACTCCGCTGCTCGACTCGCTGCCGCTCGCACCGGTCGTTTTCGTTTCCGTTTCGTGTGCACCGTCGCTAGCCCATCGCCATGTCCGGACGCGGAAAGGGAGGCAAAGTCAAGGGCAAGTCAAAGTCCCGCTCAAGCAGGGCTGGGCTCCAGTTCCCGGTCGGCAGAATCCACCGCCTCCTGCGCAAGGGAAACTACGCAGAGCGCGTCGGCGCCGGGGCGCCCGTCTACCTCGCCGCCGTCATGGAGTACCTCGCGGCTGAGGTGCTCGAGCTGGCCGGAAACGCGGCCCGCGACAACAAGAAGACGCGCATCATCCCGCGCCACCTGCAGCTTGCCATCCGCAACGACGAGGAGCTCAACAAGCTCCTGTCGGGCGTCACCATCGCACAGGGTGGTGTCCTGCCCAACATCCAGGCCGTCCTGCTGCCAAAGAAGACCGAGAAGAAGGCCTAAAGGAGGCCAGGCAATCGCAGCGCCGCGTGCTCCCCTGCACGCAACGCGCTTTGCCGGCTCGGCTCGGCCCACAACAATCGGCCCTTTTCAGGGCCACCACACACACCTACGTCCAAAGCAAAATTTCAGTCGTCCTCGCCGCACCTTGTTTTGTTTTAACTTTGCACTGTCACAGCACAGCCGCCGCCGGCGCACGTCCGCCATCTTGTCGTCCACACAGCCCGTGTGGCCCAACACACACACACACACACATTTTGCACGGTCGCAGTCGCCTTCCAAACCGACAACGGCAGCAATAATGACCATTGTTAAAGGGAGGCGTGTCGACACACCGCCCTCCACTCCCGCGCGCAACGGCCGTCGACACGAACGAAACAGCTGATCCGGCCGCCTATGCCCACACGCCTTGCCTCGGAAACCCCAACGCCGCCGCAAACAAACACACAGAGACAAACCACGCAAGCAAATAATCACCGCCTCTCGCACAACAACACACAGCCCGCCATCTCCGTCGCGATCGATACAAAGACACACAATAACAAACACACAAACGAAGCAGCTCCACACACAGCCAGCCACATGACACGTTTCCTTTCCTTCTCCCCTCCCAGTCACATCACGTCGCTCAAACGGAAAGAAAGAAACAAACAAACAAACAACACAGCGCACACACGCAGCAACAACACAGACTCTTTCGCACTTTTCAACTTCCGAACAGTGTGGTGGCCCTGAAAAGGGCCGTTTTCTAGTCTCTCCCACCCACAAGCACGGCCCGCGGGAAGGCCAGCGCCCGCTGCGACGCAGCCTAACCGCCGAAACCGTACAGGGTGCGCCCCTGCCTCTTCAGGGCGTACACCACGTCCATGGCCGTCACAGTCTTGCGCTTGGCGTGCTCAGTGTACGTCACCGCGTCGCGGATCACGTTCTCCAGGAACACCTTCAGCACCCCGCGGGTCTCCTCGTAGATCAGACCAGAGATGCGCTTCACGCCGCCCCTGCGAGCCAGGCGGCGGATGGCGGGCTTCGTGATGCCCTGGATGTTGTCGCGCAACACCTTGCGGTGCCGCTTGGCGCCACCCTTGCCGAGCCCCTTTCCTCCCTTGCCGCGGCCTGTCATCCTTCCTTCCTCGGGCAAAGCAAAACGTGCACAAACAGCAGCTGCAGCGGCTGGCGAGTCGGCTCGCGCAACCGAGGGCATATAAGCGCAGCACGGAGGCGCGCGGGCCCGTTGTCAAGGCAGCACCGGACGCCGCGCCGCACCTAACCTCCACGCACGCCGCTCCGCTACCGCTACCGCCATGGCCCGCACAAAGCAAACGGCCCGCAAGTCCACCGGCGGAAAGGCGCCGCGCAAACAGCTCGCCACCAAGGCGGCGAGGAAGAGCGCGCCCGCCACCGGAGGCGTCAAGAAGCCCCACCGCTACAGGCCGGGCACCGTCGCCCTGCGAGAAATCAGGCGCTACCAGAAGAGCACAGAGCTGCTCATCCGCAAGCTGCCATTCCAGCGCCTAGTGCGCGAGATCGCCCAGGACTTCAAGACCGACCTGCGCTTCCAGAGCTCCGCAGTCATGGCCCTGCAGGAGGCCAGCGAGGCCTACCTCGTCGGCCTCTTCGAAGACACCAACCTGTGCGCAATCCACGCCAAGCGCGTCACCATCATGCCCAAGGACATCCAGCTCGCGCGCCGCATCCGCGGCGAGCGCGCCTAAACCGCGCCGCGGCACCGCACCGCACAAACAAAAACGGCCCTTTTCAGGGCCACTAACATCTCTCCGTCGCGAGCAAACTTTGTCGGTCGCCTGCCTCTCGCCCCGCAACCCAAAAACAAAAACCACCACTTCCCCGTCCGTCCGCCACACCCGCTCACTCTGCCTGCCTGCTAGCAGCGCGCAACAATCACACATCATCCCTCCCCGGCGCTCAAAGCGCACAATACCCAACGGCCGACGTCACACCGCACGGGTGGCTGGCCGGCCGCCGCTTTCGTTTCGAAAACAAAAAAAAAAAAAACCCGCACTCCACTCCGACGGCCAACGGCCAGGCAGGCGCGCTCGCTCGCTCTACACGCCACCGAAATCCCCGCCGACTCCTTCCGCATCTCAACGTGCCCCCCGTTGCAAAACATAACACACACACACACAAAGGAACAAAACAAAACAAAGACCAGACACGACTCGACAAGACAGACATCCGAGAAGAACGAACGCAGGCAAGCCAACCAACGTATTCAAACAAAACAACGTGACAGAAAACCAACCGTCGGCCGCCGCCACAAACACGGCGACAATCAACCACGACAACAACAACAACAACAACACCGCTTACCGCTACCGCCGCCCACACCCGCCACCGACCCCCGCAATCCAACCACCACGGCACGCAAACAGCATCCCCACGGGCATACAGAAACGCCAGACAGACACCCACACCAAACGCAACACGACAATCAAAACCTTCCCCGACGTGCTTTGATGGCCCTGAGAAGGGCCGTTTTGGGCCGCGCGTCTCTTGCGCGCCACTAGACGACGACGGGGGGTGGGGACGACGGAGTCAAGCGCCAAACCCTTCCATTCCCATCTCTTTCTCCTCTACTCTACTTCTTCTTCTTGGGCGAAGCCTTCGCCTTAGACGGCGTCGTCGCCTTCTTCGGGCGCGGCGCCTTCGGCTTCTTCGTCGGAACCTTGGCGGCCTTCTTCGCCTTCGACGGCGACTTGGCCTTGGCCGGCTTGGCCGCAGCCGCCTTCTTCGCACCCGCGGGAGCGGCCGACGCCGCAGACGCCTTCTTGGCGGCGCCCGCCTTCCGACCGGTCGCCGCCTTCACGCCACCAGCCTTCTTTGCGCCGGCCGCACGGGCGCCCTTCTTCTCCTTGCTGGCCGGAGCGGCGCGCTTCTTCTTGGCACCGCCAGCACGAGCCTTGCCGCCCTCGGCCGCCCCCCCGCCGCCGGCGCCGGCAAGCTTGAACGAGCCGGACGCGCCCTTCCCCTTCGTCTGCACCAGCTCGCCCGCCACGACGGCCGACTTGAGGTACTTCTTGATAAACGGCGCCAGCTTCTCCGCGTCCAGCTTGTAGTGCGCGGCTATGTACTTCTTGATCGCCTGCAGCGACGACCCGCCGCGCTCCTTCAGACTCTTGATGGCGGCCGTCACCATCTCAGAGGTGCGCGGGTGCGCAGGCTTGGCGCGCGGCTTCTTCGCAGACGACGCAGACTTGGCCTTCTTCGTAGTGCCGGTGGCGGCGGGTGCCGCAGCAGTCTCGTTCGTAGCCGCCTGATCTGCCATTTCGACGACGCGCGTAACACACAGCGAGAGCGAGCGGGACGGCAGGCACGCAAGCACAGCACAGCACAGCAGCAGAGCAGAGAATCACAAGGCCCAGCCAGTGTCGCGGGCGGGCGCGGACGGCCGAGAGAGCGGCCGCCACTCTGCGCGCCGCCGCGCCGCGCCTCCCGCGCTTGCTACCGCCCAACGTCCGACAGCCTGTGCGGAGCAGCCCCAAACCTGCGCCACAACCGCCCGCGCCTTTCAAACCACCGAGGATGGGGCTACACACAGCCACACCACAGTCGCCAACCAGTCGCCACGGCAGCGCCGCAAACCACGGCCAAACTGCAGCTACCGCGCGCTACAGCCTGGGTCGGCCCGCCGAGAATCGCCGCCCCCGCCCAAATGCCGCCCCCACAGCCCCAGCCGACGACCCGCCACAATGGCCAAACCTTCGGCAAAACTCCCACACCGTCGCCGCGGCAGCCCGGCCAGCGCGGCCGGCGCCACAGCCACACAAGCCGAGGCGTGCGGCGATGACGGCCGTGCAAACGCGCCTCCGCCGCCCCATCGCCTTCCGTCGCCCTCCCGCCGTTTCCCGATCGGCCCGCAGCCGTCGGGCCACATCGCGCGCCGTCCTCCTCCTCTCGCCCGCCAACATTCACAGCCGTTTCTCAAACAATTGCCCGCCGCAAACGGACGCCGCCTGCGCAACAGGCGCCGCCGCCCCTCGACCGAGGCAAACCGCAATCCGAATCTACAGACCAACCCAATCTGCCGTCAAGCACACACGACAGCCGACCTTACACGTTACGCGTTACACATTACGTTTACACGTCTACGTTAGGTTAGGTTAGGTGGACGTGGGTTAGGTTAAGGGGACTTGGGTTAGGTTAAGCGTCAAACTTAGGTTAAGCATTCAAACACGTCAGGCGTCAGAGGTTAGGTTAGGTTAGGTTAGGTTAGGTTAGGTTACACGTTAGGTTAAGGGGTCAGTGCTAGGTTAAGAAGCGTCAAACGTAGGTTAAAAAAGCGTTCAAACGTGAGGCGTGAGCCGGACAGCTTACCTTACGTAGACGTTAGGGGCTCACAGGCTGAGCTCACCTCGCCACACCACAGGTTAGGTTCGGTTCGGTTCGGTTCAGCGTAAAGCGCCGAGGTCAGGGTTACGTTCGTTCACCTTCGGGCGCCACACTTTCGGTTGAAAGGTCGCGACGGGACGACGTCGGCAGGCACGCCGCAAACGAACAAAAACGTACAGACGACGTCGGAAACCGCCGACAGACGGGGGAGCAGCACGACCACGACCAGACACCGAGCGCGAACGAGACACACGCGAACCACCCCCACCGGCCAAAGGGCACCACACAACAACCCAGAGCACCACGTGTCGACACCAGAGCAACCCGCCGCTCACGCGACATGGCTGGCACCGAAGGGCAACCGCCCGCAACTGCGCTTTCCGCGCCGGCCCGGATGCACGTCGTGCTACAACAACACCACTACCGTACACAGCCGCTGTTCACAACATCACTATCAATGGCGCGCCCGCGGCTCGCCGCCGTCGCAGTCGCAGCCCCAACGCCAGCACTTTTGCACCACCATTCACACGCACCGCAACACAGCTCGCCGACACAGCCGAACAAAACAAACACCACACAACAACAGCAACAACGCCGCCGCCTCTACTTGTGCCGGCGACCCACCCCGCCGATGGCGCACCTTTCGCCAGCCGGCAATCGACACACACGCACCCACCCACCGGGGCCCAGTGCAAAAAAAAAAAAAAAAAAAAAAAAAAAAAAAAAACCACACAAAAACAAAAAAACCAAACAACACAAACGACACGGGAAGCGCACACCGCCACTTCGCGCGCACGCCACCAACCAGTCGTCGTCTCAAAATAACAAACACAAACAAAATAAACTAACAACTAGGGCAACACAAAACAAAAACGCCTCGCACGAACCGCCCACAAAAAGGACAAGCACACGCACAGCCTCTGCTGACGACCACGACGCAGCGGCACGCTGCTCCTGTCCCGCGCCCCGCGCCCCACTCGATTCACAACTCACGCGACACCGTCAACGACGGGCTCGCTTCCCGCAACCTACCACCTTTCCGCCACGACACACAGCCCCAGCCCCACCCGACGACGCCCGTGGCAACGACTGCACTTTCACCACCGCCTCCCCCTTCCCCCCCAAAACACACACACACAGCCAGCCAAAAACGCACTCGCGACCCACACATGCACGTGCATCGGCACACGCCAACCAGTCAACGTCGACAACCACACGCAAGGCTCGAAACGAAACCGGCGTCCTTCCACGTTGCCATCAAGCTACGCGACACAAGACACAAGGAACCAACACAACAGCCGGCCCCACTAATTCCCACTCTCACGCCGCAAAAAGCACACCGAAACCGCCAAACGCACGCACATTCCCCTTCGCACTGACACCACCGACCGGCTCGCTACCACACACCTCTCGGCAGCCGTTTCACGCCAATTCGCCACACCGCCCACACAGTCGACAAGCGCCCGCCCTGTACGGCACACGCAACGACGCAGCGCAGCAAAGGGCGCCCGCAACACATACCTCTCCGCCGCCCGACGCGCCAACCGCCACACCACACCGCCAGCCACTCGCAAATTGTGCACTGCCACCAGCCACACGTCCAACACGCCGCGCCGCCTCCGGCCACCCGCCAGGGGGCGCTCACGTCCGCGACAACAGCGCGGCCCGCCGGGCCGGGCCGAACCGAACCGAGCCGCCGCTGCTCTGCACTCGGCACGGCCACACCCTGCTGCAGACCGGGCTCGTCCCTCTGTACGCGTCTGCCTGCGCATCAACACAACACGACCTTTTTTTTTTTTTTTCTCTCTACCGCCATCCCTCCTTCTCGCGTTTTACTCGTTGTTGCAGCAGCGGCGCACACCTACACATCCACAGCCCCAGCCGAGCCGGCCTCACCTCAGGGCCCGCCGCCAGCGTCTCCTCCTCGGGCACAGGTGCGGTGCTGTGGCCGCCCATCCAACCGCATTGCTGGCCGTCCAGCCACCAGGCGTTCCCACTGCCGCGAGCCACGCCGCGCACCGACCCTGCTGCAGAAAACGAAGCATAGCCAGAGACCGACCGATACACAAAGCAAGCCGTCGCCTCGCCTCTTGTCCTTCCTGCCTTCCTTCCGCCCCCGCCCTTCTCACACCACCGCCTCTCCACTTTCGCCCCCCCCCCCCTCCTTTTTTGTCTTCTTTCTTTCTTTCTTTCTTTCTTTCTTTCTTTCTTTGGCCCTCTCTCCTTCCCGCCATGGCGGTTACGGCACCGCCTGCAGCGGCAGATTTTTTGCGCCCACACGCCTACTCCTACCACCATTAAACCTTGCCCTGCCCTGCCCATCAACGTCGCAGTCGAACCGACGCTTGCCAACACACTGCCCACGTTCCTTTCTCTTTTCGGCCTACGCCCATTACGCGCCGCCGCCACAGCACCTTCCCTTCCCACAACACACCGACGTCATCACACGCACCCAAAACAGGGGCCACGACCGTGTTCCTCGCCCACTCCCATCCCGCACGGTACGCACATTCCCAACTACTACCGCGCACCCTCCCTTTCCAATCTGTGTGTCTCTGTGTCTGTGTCCTGTCCGCGCGTGACGCCTCTCAACATCCGCCGTCCCCCGTCCCGTTTTCGCCCCCATGCCGTCGTCGCGCCGCCTCCTCCCCGTCCACCGCCGCCCCTGTCCGCCCCGCACCACACCATACACCGCTGCTTGTCCCGGCCGTTGCCACGAAAGGCGCCGACCGCAAACGCGCCACGCCGCAGCCCCCGTGCGTCTCGCGCTCGCTTGCATCTCCGTGCCGACGCTGCCTCTCTTCCCACTCGCACTCGACCTCGACAACACAGTCTTTGGCTCCGCCACTGCGTGTTCCGGTGGTACGCACGCTGCAACACGTATGTATTCATTACCAGAGCGATGGCGAGGCATGACAGCATCTCTGTCTGACCAGAGAGTTCTTTATCGCTGCTAGTCGGCGCTTGGACCGCGCCAGACGACAGTAGTGGCACGCACCGGGTCGCCAGGAACAGTTGTTATATATATTGTAGCGCGAGTCGGGAGAGGTAGTAGTCGGTCGACAGTAGTAGCGGGTGGACGGTTGTACTGAGCGGGCGTCGGCGGCGTGCTCTGCTCGTCTCGCGACTCTGGTCACGGTTCGGGACGATGTATAGTATATTGTGTTATAATCACAAAGGTGGTGTGACGCTGCATTGCGCAAATCTGATAACGTATGTTCATTGTACTTCTTTTGTTCAACAACAAAAGCCCCACTATTACTTTTTTTCTAAAGTAACTTTTGTCTCTTAACGAAAAACATTCACTTTTTAAAGACTACTTCCTATGGCATTTCCCTCCAAGGAGTGCAATTAATTACCAGCCAGCACTCATTCATTGCACACAGCTGTGTAAGGGGTATCTACAATTGAGGAGCGGATATAAATGCAATTTTTTGTTTTTTTTTTTTTGTGTGTGTGTTGTAACCTCCCAGCAAAATTTAAAATAATGGACAATGTTATTTACGGATGCTAATGGACATTGCGCTAATTGTAACCTCGCCCACAATGAGAGGTATTGAAAATGGCAACAAAAATGTGACATTCGCAATCTGACTCAAATATAAAGTCTTCACACAACATTTACAAAAGTCCGTTCAGTGACAAGAAACTTCAATTAAACCGAAATATCGGTCTTTGGCCCTGTGCAAAACAATCAGAATTAAAGTCTTACCTCCGAATAAATGGATGTCACATTTCTGCTCTGGTTGTTGCGCAGCGCTTGGAGGAACTGCATTGCAAATAATAATATTCTCTTTTTTTTGTGATTTTAGTGACATTTTTCTTCAAAGAAGTGGAATGAAATGTGAAGTGCAACGAACTCTTTAGTTCAATAAAAAATTAAATGTTTGAAAAATGCTTTTGAAATAAAAATTATTATTGGGGAACTTGTTGGAGAATAATTACAATTTTTCATTATCTAATGATTATATTAATTAACAGTATACCTTATTCACCATCTTGACCAGTGTTGCCGACCGCCTACATCACACAACCGCACTCGGCTGCTACTACTGACCGACCGCTCTGCATGACGACTATTAGCGTACTGCACGCGACGACTACTGACAGAGTACAGCCCTCAACTACACAGACTGACTGACTGACTGACTGACTGACTGACTGACTGACTGACTGACTGACTGAGAACCGCTCGCAACACTCGCGCAGTCCAGCGCAAACTCTCTGGTCACAGATGCTACAATGTCTCGCCATCGCTACTATGTTACATACGTGTTTCAGTGTCTTTTTCATTGGGGTAACGATCTTTGGCTCTTTTTATTCTGAATACAGGGCCAAAGGTCAACGCTGCTGCCCTTATACAATTTATCAGGTTTCATTATGTCTGTTGCAATGTTACATACGGTTCACTCTTTCATTAATATTATCGTTGGGTTTGTTTTGTAGGGACGTTAACATTCTGGCACATTTTTATTATCATCGGACTCTCTGCTATTTGTGCAGGGAGGTTATACCTGGGTCCATTTCCATTTCCATTTACATTTTAATATTGATAGACTTTTTGTTTTCTTTTTTGTTTCTTGTTGTTTTTCCTTCTTTTTTTTTGTTGTTTTTTTTTTTTTTTTTTTTTTGTTTTGTTTTTCCCGCTCTCGCCACCACCGCCGCATCACGCCTTCCGTTTTCTTGGTTTCTTTTCTGTTCTTCAACTGCTTCAACATCACCGCGCCCCATTTCCACACCACAGCCATCAGCCTCCAAGACGGGCGGGCGCAGTGTGCCATTTCCGGCGCACAAGCACACCCGTACGGTACTCTCCTCGCCCCCACGCCACCAACAACACAGCGACCACGCGGCTTTCAGGCATGGCACGGCACGGCACGGCACCGGCGAAATGCGCCGCCCCCGCCCCTCCGCGCATCCGTCCGTCTCGCCACGTTCACTGACAGCCGCGTCTGCGGCTACACCACGACAACCACAACACAACACCGCTCCCCTCCCTGCAACTCACATTGTTTTTCTCCTCCTCTTTTGCACAAACCACAACGCCGAGCACAGGCGCAAGCCACCCACACCGCGCCCCTCCCCGTCCCGTCTTTGGCCGCCGCTCCTCGTTTCCTCGTTTGCCCCCTCCCATCTCCCGAAATGCCATGCCAGCAGCGTTACGCATGCCCCTCCCCTGTCCACACAACACTACCGCCTAACGAACAGCCTTTTCCGGGCCACATCCAGGGCACGCCCACCTCCAAACACTGCCAATTCACGGACGCACACACGCACACACACACACACACACACACTCACTTTCTCGACACCTTTCTGTACGGAGGGTGCGTCATCTCGACCGTGACAGAGTGACGGCAACTATCGACGATCCATTTCCCCCCACTGGTGAAACATGTCCACTAACACCTACATACATCATTCAAGTACACAGACAATAGCATACACACAATGGGAGGGCACACGAACATGGACGGCACGGCACTGTCATACACTCTTCCTCAGAACCATATCAACAAACGTTACGTACATCCGGGAAAGCGAAAGCGAACGCGAAAGCGAAAGCGAAAGCGAAAGCGAAAGCAAAAGCAAAAGCAAAGGCAAAGCCCAATGCAGCCGTCAAAGGTCACGTTCACGTTCCGTTGCTCTACGAATGCGTTTCTCCCCTTTTTCCCTTCCTCTCTCTTTTGCCCCCCCTCCTTGCACTCTTGCCTCATTCCTCACGTTCTGCCCAGACATTCGACCGATCAAAGTCAACCTTTCGTTACCGTTCTCAGCGCGACGGTGTACAACAGTATGACGGGTGTGCCCAAGACTTCGGTTCAGTTGCGTGACGCCGGTCTATCGCGCCGATCGACAGTTACTCAGGGGGCGACGGATCGGACCACGTCACCGACACACAAAACACTTTCAAACAAACAAATACATACCGGATGGACACAGACAAACACGTGTACAGACATTCGCCAAACAAACGACCGCCGCCGCCGCCGCCGTCTTGAATGACGACATCGGTGTGCGTGCGTCGTACGCAATCAGTCAGACACGGCTATCAAACATCAGAGTCGAATGGTACATCATCGTGCGTGTCGCCGTACACGTACAGTACAATACAACAACAATGCGTCTTAATGGCACGTTCATTTCAACGTCACTCACACACCTCCACGCTGCAGTTACGTCGCACCATTGTCAAACTCGGCGTACAGCAAAGGGAATAGTGGGCGGCAAAAAAAAAAAAAACCAAACAAAAACATTTCACATTTCACATTTCACCCTCGCCATGTATGATGTGCAAAAAAACAAACCCGCAAACGGCCGTCGTTACGGTGACACAAAAGTCGCCGATCACACTGTCCCCCCTCGCAGACGGGTAACACACACACACACACACACACCAACAACACCAATGGGTCAAAAACCACGCCAACGAGGCGTGCCACCATTCCACGCCACGGCGACCAACCTCGTGGCCGTACCCCGCGCAACACGCTTTGACGCGCCCCCCCCACCCACAATCAAAATGCACACATACATCACAGCCGTCCACACAAACAACAACAACAATTCCGCCCTTCCCGCAAAAGGCAAGTTGGTGGCCCTGAAAAGGGCCGTTTTGCCGCTCTCGCAACGGAGGAGCCTTCTCCATCCATCCTTCCTTCCATTCCAGAGCCACCTCCTTACTTGGAGCTCGTGTACTTGGTCACCGCCTTCGTGCCCTCGCTCACGGCGTGCTTGGCCAGCTCGCCAGGCAGCAACAGCCGCACAGCGGTCTGGATCTCGCGGGACGTGATGGTCGAGCGCTTGTTGTAGTGCGCCAGGCGAGAAGCCTCGGCCGCAATGCGCTCGAAAATGTCGTTCACGAAGCTGTTCATGATGCTCATCGCCTTCGACGAGATGCCCGTGTCAGGGTGCACCTGCTTCAGCACCTTGTAGATGTAGATGGCATAGCTCTCCTTCCTCTTGCGCTTCTTCTTCTTGTCGCCCTTCGAAATGTTCTTCTGCGCCTTGCCAGCCTTCTTGGCGGCCTTCCCGCTAGTCTTGGGCGGCATCTCGAACCAACGTACGGCAGCAGCAACACCAGTAGCAAGCGCTCCGCTCTAGTCAGCGTCTCCCCACACAGTGGCACCCGCCGCCAGCCGCCGCCGCACCTTTACCAGCTCGCCCTGTTGCGGCCGCCGACCAATGGGGCGCGCGCGCAACCGGCCGCCGCACCCGAGCCCATAAAGCACCCCCACCCCGGCTGCGCCGGCACGCACTCCGCTGCTCGACTCGCTGCCGCTCGCACCGGTCGTTTTCGTTTCCGTTTCGTGTGCACCGTCGCTAGCCCATCGCCATGTCCGGACGCGGAAAGGGAGGCAAAGTCAAGGGCAAGTCAAAGTCCCGCTCAAGCAGGGCTGGGCTCCAGTTCCCGGTCGGCAGAATCCACCGCCTCCTGCGCAAGGGAAACTACGCAGAGCGCGTCGGCGCCGGGGCGCCCGTCTACCTCGCCGCCGTCATGGAGTACCTCGCGGCTGAGGTGCTCGAGCTGGCCGGAAACGCGGCCCGCGACAACAAGAAGACGCGCATCATCCCGCGCCACCTGCAGCTTGCCATCCGCAACGACGAGGAGCTCAACAAGCTCCTGTCGGGCGTCACCATCGCACAGGGTGGTGTCCTGCCCAACATCCAGGCCGTCCTGCTGCCAAAGAAGACCGAGAAGAAGGCCTAAAGGAGGCCAGGCAATCGCAGCGCCGCGTGCTCCCCTGCACGCAACGCGCTTTGCCGGCTCGGCTCGGCCCACAACAATCGGCCCTTTTCAGGGCCACCACACACACCTACGTCCAAAGCAAAATTTCAGTCGTCCTCGCCGCACCTTGTTTTGTTTTAACTTTGCACTGTCACAGCACAGCCGCCGCCGGCGCACGTCCGCCATCTTGTCGTCCACACAGCCCGTGTGGCCCAACACACACACACACACACATTTTGCACGGTCGCAGTCGCCTTCCAAACCGACAACGGCAGCAATAATGACCATTGTTAAAGGGAGGCGTGTCGACACACCGCCCTCCACTCCCGCGCGCAACGGCCGTCGACACGAACGAAACAGCTGATCCGGCCGCCTATGCCCACACGCCTTGCCTCGGAAACCCCAACGCCGCCGCAAACAAACACACAGAGACAAACCACGCAAGCAAATAATCACCGCCTCTCGCACAACAACACACAGCCCGCCATCTCCGTCGCGATCGATACAAAGACACACAATAACAAACACACAAACGAAGCAGCTCCACACACAGCCAGCCACATGACACGTTTCCTTTCCTTCTCCCCTCCCAGTCACATCACGTCGCTCAAACGGAAAGAAAGAAACAAACAAACAAACAACACAGCGCACACACGCAGCAACAACACAGACTCTTTCGCACTTTTCAACTTCCGAACAGTGTGGTGGCCCTGAAAAGGGCCGTTTTCTAGTCTCTCCCACCCACAAGCACGGCCCGCGGGAAGGCCAGCGCCCGCTGCGACGCAGCCTAACCGCCGAAACCGTACAGGGTGCGCCCCTGCCTCTTCAGGGCGTACACCACGTCCATGGCCGTCACAGTCTTGCGCTTGGCGTGCTCAGTGTACGTCACCGCGTCGCGGATCACGTTCTCCAGGAACACCTTCAGCACCCCGCGGGTCTCCTCGTAGATCAGACCAGAGATGCGCTTCACGCCGCCCCTGCGAGCCAGGCGGCGGATGGCGGGCTTCGTGATGCCCTGGATGTTGTCGCGCAACACCTTGCGGTGCCGCTTGGCGCCACCCTTGCCGAGCCCCTTTCCTCCCTTGCCGCGGCCTGTCATCCTTCCTTCCTCGGGCAAAGCAAAACGTGCACAAACAGCAGCTGCAGCGGCTGGCGAGTCGGCTACGGTCTGCGCCCAGCGCGCCCGCCGCCCCCCTATATAGACTCTGGCCCGCCCTCCCCCCACCACGCGCAACCGAGGGCATATAAGCGCAGCACGGAGGCGCGCGGGCCCGTTGTCAAGGCAGCACCGGACGCCGCGCCGCACCTAACCTCCACGCACGCCGCTCCGCTACCGCTACCGCCATGGCCCGCACAAAGCAAACGGCCCGCAAGTCCACCGGCGGAAAGGCGCCGCGCAAACAGCTCGCCACCAAGGCGGCGAGGAAGAGCGCGCCCGCCACCGGAGGCGTCAAGAAGCCCCACCGCTACAGGCCGGGCACCGTCGCCCTGCGAGAAATCAGGCGCTACCAGAAGAGCACAGAGCTGCTCATCCGCAAGCTGCCATTCCAGCGCCTAGTGCGCGAGATCGCCCAGGACTTCAAGACCGACCTGCGCTTCCAGAGCTCCGCAGTCATGGCCCTGCAGGAGGCCAGCGAGGCCTACCTCGTCGGCCTCTTCGAAGACACCAACCTGTGCGCAATCCACGCCAAGCGCGTCACCATCATGCCCAAGGACATCCAGCTCGCGCGCCGCATCCGCGGCGAGCGCGCCTAAACCGCGCCGCGGCACCGCACCGCACAAACAAAAACGGCCCTTTTCAGGGCCACTAACATCTCTCCGTCGCGAGCAAACTTTGTCGGTCGCCTGCCTCTCGCCCCGCAACCCAAAAACAAAAACCACCACTTCCCCGTCCGTCCGCCACACCCGCTCACTCTGCCTGCCTGCTAGCAGCGCGCAACAATCACACATCATCCCTCCCCGGCGCTCAAAGCGCACAATACCCAACGGCCGACGTCACACCGCACGGGTGGCTGGCCGGCCGCCGCTTTCGTTTCGAAAACAAAAAAAAAAAAAACCCGCACTCCACTCCGACGGCCAACGGCCAGGCAGGCGCGCTCGCTCGCTCTACACGCCACCGAAATCCCCGCCGACTCCTTCCGCATCTCAACGTGCCCCCCGTTGCAAAACATAACACACACACACACACAAAGGAACAAAACAAAACAAAGACCAGACACGACTCGACAAGACAGACATCCGAGAAGAACGAACGCAGGCAAGCCAACCAACGTATTCAAACAAAACAACGTGACAGAAAACCAACCGTCGGCCGCCGCCACAAACACGGCGACAATCAACCACGACAACAACAACAACAACAACACCGCTTACCGCTACCGCCGCCCACACCCGCCACCGACCCCCGCAATCCAACCACCACGGCACGCAAACAGCATCCCCACGGGCATACAGAAACGCCAGACAGACACCCACACCAAACGCAACACGACAATCAAAACCTTCCCCGACGTGCTTTGATGGCCCTGAGAAGGGCCGTTTTGGGCCGCGCGTCTCTTGCGCGCCACTAGACGACGACGGGGGGTGGGGACGACGGAGTCAAGCGCCAAACCCTTCCATTCCCATCTCTTTCTCCTCTACTCTACTTCTTCTTCTTGGGCGAAGCCTTCGCCTTAGACGGCGTCGTCGCCTTCTTCGGGCGCGGCGCCTTCGGCTTCTTCGTCGGAACCTTGGCGGCCTTCTTCGCCTTCGACGGCGACTTGGCCTTGGCCGGCTTGGCCGCAGCCGCCTTCTTCGCACCCGCGGGAGCGGCCGACGCCGCAGACGCCTTCTTGGCGGCGCCCGCCTTCCGACCGGTCGCCGCCTTCACGCCACCAGCCTTCTTTGCGCCGGCCGCACGGGCGCCCTTCTTCTCCTTGCTGGCCGGAGCGGCGCGCTTCTTCTTGGCACCGCCAGCACGAGCCTTGCCGCCCTCGGCCGCCCCCCCGCCGCCGGCGCCGGCAAGCTTGAACGAGCCGGACGCGCCCTTCCCCTTCGTCTGCACCAGCTCGCCCGCCACGACGGCCGACTTGAGGTACTTCTTGATAAACGGCGCCAGCTTCTCCGCGTCCAGCTTGTAGTGCGCGGCTATGTACTTCTTGATCGCCTGCAGCGACGACCCGCCGCGCTCCTTCAGACTCTTGATGGCGGCCGTCACCATCTCAGAGGTGCGCGGGTGCGCAGGCTTGGCGCGCGGCTTCTTCGCAGACGACGCAGACTTGGCCTTCTTCGTAGTGCCGGTGGCGGCGGGTGCCGCAGCAGTCTCGTTCGTAGCCGCCTGATCTGCCATTTCGACGACGCGCGTAACACACAGCGAGAGCGAGCGGGACGGCAGGCACGCAAGCACAGCACAGCACAGCAGCAGAGCAGAGAATCACAAGGCCCAGCCAGTGTCGCGGGCGGGCGCGGACGGCCGAGAGAGCGGCCGCCACTCTGCGCGCCGCCGCGCCGCGCCTCCCGCGCTTGCTACCGCCCAACGTCCGACAGCCTGTGCGGAGCAGCCCCAAACCTGCGCCACAACCGCCCGCGCCTTTCAAACCACCGAGGATGGGGCTACACACAGCCACACCACAGTCGCCAACCAGTCGCCACGGCAGCGCCGCAAACCACGGCCAAACTGCAGCTACCGCGCGCTACAGCCTGGGTCGGCCCGCCGAGAATCGCCGCCCCCGCCCAAATGCCGCCCCCACAGCCCCAGCCGACGACCCGCCACAATGGCCAAACCTTCGGCAAAACTCCCACACCGTCGCCGCGGCAGCCCGGCCAGCGCGGCCGGCGCCACAGCCACACAAGCCGAGGCGTGCGGCGATGACGGCCGTGCAAACGCGCCTCCGCCGCCCCATCGCCTTCCGTCGCCCTCCCGCCGTTTCCCGATCGGCCCGCAGCCGTCGGGCCACATCGCGCGCCGTCCTCCTCCTCTCGCCCGCCAACATTCACAGCCGTTTCTCAAACAATTGCCCGCCGCAAACGGACGCCGCCTGCGCAACAGGCGCCGCCGCCCCTCGACCGAGGCAAACCGCAATCCGAATCTACAGACCAACCCAATCTGCCGTCAAGCACACACGACAGCCGACCTTACACGTTACGCGTTACACATTACGTTTACACGTCTACGTTAGGTTAGGTTAGGTGGACGTGGGTTAGGTTAAGGGGACTTGGGTTAGGTTAAGCGTCAAACTTAGGTTAAGCATTCAAACACGTCAGGCGTCAGAGGTTAGGTTAGGTTAGGTTAGGTTAGGTTAGGTTACACGTTAGGTTAAGGGGTCAGTGCTAGGTTAAGAAGCGTCAAACGTAGGTTAAAAAAGCGTTCAAACGTGAGGCGTGAGCCGGACAGCTTACCTTACGTAGACGTTAGGGGCTCACAGGCTGAGCTCACCTCGCCACACCACAGGTTAGGTTCGGTTCGGTTCGGTTCAGCGTAAAGCGCCGAGGTCAGGGTTACGTTCGTTCACCTTCGGGCGCCACACTTTCGGTTGAAAGGTCGCGACGGGACGACGTCGGCAGGCACGCCGCAAACGAACAAAAACGTACAGACGACGTCGGAAACCGCCGACAGACGGGGGAGCAGCACGACCACGACCAGACACCGAGCGCGAACGAGACACACGCGAACCACCCCCACCGGCCAAAGGGCACCACACAACAACCCAGAGCACCACGTGTCGACACCAGAGCAACCCGCCGCTCACGCGACATGGCTGGCACCGAAGGGCAACCGCCCGCAACTGCGCTTTCCGCGCCGGCCCGGATGCACGTCGTGCTACAACAACACCACTACCGTACACAGCCGCTGTTCACAACATCACTATCAATGGCGCGCCCGCGGCTCGCCGCCGTCGCAGTCGCAGCCCCAACGCCAGCACTTTTGCACCACCATTCACACGCACCGCAACACAGCTCGCCGACACAGCCGAACAAAACAAACACCACACAACAACAGCAACAACGCCGCCGCCTCTACTTGTGCCGGCGACCCACCCCGCCGATGGCGCACCTTTCGCCAGCCGGCAATCGACACACACGCACCCACCCACCGGGGCCCAGTGCAAAAAAAAAAAAAAAAAAAAAAAAAAAAAACCACACAAAAACAAAAAAACCAAACAACACAAACGACACGGGAAGCGCACACCGCCACTTCGCGCGCACGCCACCAACCAGTCGTCGTCTCAAAATAACAAACACAAACAAAATAAACTAACAACTAGGGCAACACAAAACAAAAACGCCTCGCACGAACCGCCCACAAAAAGGACAAGCACACGCACAGCCTCTGCTGACGACCACGACGCAGCGGCACGCTGCTCCTGTCCCGCGCCCCACTCGATTCACAACTCACGCGACACCGTCAACGACGGGCTCGCTTCCCGCAACCTACCACCTTTCCGCCACGACGCACAGCCCCAGCCCCACCCGACGACGCCCGTGGCAACGACTGCACTTTCACCACCGCCTCCCCCTTCCCCCCCAAAACACACACACACACACACACACACACACAGCCAGCCAAAAACGCACTCGCGACCCACACATGCACGTGCATCGGCACACGCCAACCAGTCAACGTCGACAACCACACGCAAGGCTCGAAACGAAACCGGCGTCCTTCCACGTTGCCATCAAGCTACGCGACACAAGACACAAGGAACCAACACAACAGCCGGCCCCACTAATTCCCACTCTCACGCCGCAAAAAGCACACCGAAACCGCCAAACGCACGCACATTCCCCTTCGCACTGACACCACCGACCGGCTCGCTACCACACACCTCTCGGCAGCCGTTTCACGCCAATTCGCCACACCGCCCACACAGTCGACAAGCGCCCGCCCTGTACGGCACACGCAACGACGCAGCGCAGCAAAGGGCGCCCGCAACACATACCTCTCCGCCGCCCGACGCGCCAACCGCCACACCACACCGCCAGCCACTCGCAAATTGTGCACTGCCACCAGCCACACGTCCAACACGCCGCGCCGCCTCCGGCCACCCGCCAGGGGGCGCTCACGTCCGCGACAACAGCGCGGCCCGCCGGGCCGGGCCGAACCGAACCGAGCCGCCGCTGCTCTGCACTCGGCACGGCCACACCCTGCTGCAGACCGGGCTCGTCCCTCTGTACGCGTCTGCCTGCGCATCAACACAACACGACCTTTTTTTTTTTTTTTTTCTCTCTACCGCCATCCCTCCTTCTCGCGTTTTACTCGTTGTTGCAGCAGCGGCGCACACCTACACATCCACAGCCCCAGCCGAGCCGGCCTCACCTCAGGGCCCGCCGCCAGCGTCTCCTCCTCGGGCACAGGTGCGGTGCTGTGGCCGCCCATCCAACCGCATTGCTGGCCGTCCAGCCACCAGGCGTTCCCACTGCCGCGAGCCACGCCGCGCACCGACCCTGCTGCAGAAAACGAAGCATAGCCAGAGACCGACCGATACACAAAGCAAGCCGTCGCCTCGCCTCTTGTCCTTCCTGCCTTCCTTCCGCCCCCGCCCTTCTCACACCACCGCCTCTCCACTTTCGCCCCCCCCCCCTCCTTTTTTGTCTTCTTTCTTTCTTTCTTTCTTTCTTTCTTTCTTTCTTTGGCCCTCTCTCCTTCCCGCCATGGCGGTTACGGCACCGCCTGCAGCGGCAGATTTTTTGCGCCCACACGCCTACTCCTACCACCATTAAACCTTGCCCTGCCCTGCCCATCAACGTCGCAGTCGAACCGACGCTTGCCAACACACTGCCCACGTTCCTTTCTCTTTTCGGCCTACGCCCATTACGCGCCGCCGCCACAGCACCTTCCCTTCCCACAACACACCGACGTCATCACACGCACCCAAAACAGGGGCCACGACCGTGTTCCTCGCCCACTCCCATCCCGCACGGTACGCACATTCCCAACTACTACCGCGCACCCTCCCTTTCCAATCTGTGTGTCTCTGTGTCTGTGTCCTGTCCGCGCGTGACGCCTCTCAACATCCGCCGTCCCCCGTCCCGTTTTCGCCCCCATGCCGTCGTCGCGCCGCCTCCTCCCCGTCCACCGCCGCCCCTGTCCGCCCCGCACCACACCATACACCGCTGCTTGTCCCGGCCGTTGCCACCAAAGGCGCCGACCGCAAACGCGCCACGCCGCAGCCCCCGTGCGTCTCGCGCTCGCTTGCATCTCCGTGCCGACGCTGCCTCTCTTCCCACTCGCACTCGACCTCGACAACACAGTCTTTGGCTCCGCCACTGCGTGTTCCGGTGGTACGCACGCTGCAACACGTATGTATTCATTACCAGAGCGATGGCGAGGCATGACAGCATCTCTGTCTGACCAGAGAGTTCTTTATCGCTGCTAGTCGGCGCTTGGACCGCGCCAGACGACAGTAGTGGCACGCACCGGGTCGCCAGGAACAGTTGTTATATATATTGTAGCGCGAGTCGGGAGAGGTAGTAGTCGGTCGACAGTAGTAGCGGGTGGACGGTTGTACTGAGCGGGCGTCGGCGGCGTGCTCTGCTCGTCTCGCGACTCTGGTCACGGTTCGGGACGATGTATAGTATATTGTGTTATAATCACAAAGGTGGTGTGACGCTGCATTGCGCAAATCTGATAACGTATGTTCATTGTACTTCTTTTGTTCAACAACAAACAAAAGCCCCACTATTACTTTTTTTCTAAAGTAACTTTTGTCTCTTAACGAAAAACATTCACTTTTTAAAGACTACTTCCTATGGCATTTCCCTCCAAGGAGTGCAATTAATTACCAGCCAGCACTCATTCATTGCACACAGCTGTGTAAGGGGTATCTACAATTGAGGAGCGGATATAAATGCAATTTTTTGTTTTTTTTTTTTGTGTGTGTGTTGTAACCTCCCAGCAAAATTTAAAATAATGGACAATGTTATTTACGGATGCTAATGGACATTGCGCTAATTGTAACCTCGCCCACAATGAGAGGTATTGAAAATGGCAACAAAAATGTGACATTCGCAATCTGACTCAAATATAAAGTCTTCACACAACATTTACAAAAGTCCGTTCAGTGACAAGAAACTTCAATTAAACCGAAATATCGGTCTTTGGCCCTGTGCAAAACAATCAGAATTAAAGTCTTACCTCCGAATAAATGGATGTCACATTTCTGCTCTGGTTGTTGCGCAGCGCTTGGAGGAACTGCATTGCAAATAATAATATTCTCTTTTTTTTGTGATTTTAGTGACATTTTTCTTCAAAGAAGTGGAATGAAATGTGAAGTGCAACGAACTCTTTAGTTCAATAAAAAATTAAATGTTTGAAAAATGCTTTTGAAATAAAAATTATTATTGGGGAACTTGTTGGAGAATAATTACAATTTTTCATTATCTAATGATTATATTAATTAACAGTATACCTTATTCACCATCTTGACCAGTGTTGCCGACCGCCTACATCACACAACCGCACTCGGCTGCTACTACTGACCGACCGCTCTGCATGACGACTATTAGCGTACTGCACGCGACGACTACTGACAGAGTACAGCCCTCAACTACACAGACTGACTGACTGACTGACTGACTGACTGACTGAGAACCGCTCGCAACACTCGCGCAGTCCAGCGCAAACTCTCTGGTCACAGATGCTACAATGTCTCGCCATCGCTACTATGTTACATACGTGTTTCAGTGTCTTTTTCATTGGGGTAACGATCTTTGGCTCTTTTTATTCTGAATACAGGGCCAAAGGTCAACGCTGCTGCCCTTATACAATTTATCAGGTTTCATTATGTCTGTTGCAATGTTACATACGGTTCACTCTTTCATTAATATTATCGTTGGGTTTGTTTTGTAGGGACGTTAACATTCTGGCACATTTTTATTATCATCGGACTCTCTGCTATTTGTGCAGGGAGGTTATACCTGGGTCCATTTCCATTTCCATTTACATTTTAATATTGATAGACTTTTTGTTTTCTTTTTTGTTTCTTGTTGTTTTTCCTTCTTTTTTTTTGTTGTTTTTTTTTTTTTTTTTTTTTTTTGTTTTGTTTTTCCCGCTCTCGCCACCACCGCCGCATCACGCCTTCCGTTTTCTTGGTTTCTTTTCTGTTCTTCAACTGCTTCAACATCACCGCGCCCCATTTCCACACCACAGCCATCAGCCTCCAAGACGGGCGGGCGCAGTGTGCCATTTCCGGCGCACAAGCACACCCGTACGGTACTCTCCTCGCCCCCACGCCACCAACAACACAGCGACCACGCGGCTTTCAGGCATGGCACGGCACGGCACGGCACCGGCGAAATGCGCCGCCCCCGCCCCTCCGCGCATCCGTCCGTCTCGCCACGTTCACTGACAGCCGCGTCTGCGGCTACACCACGACAACCACAACACAACACCGCTCCCCTCCCTGGCAACTCACATTGTTTTTCTCCTCCTCTTTTGCACAAACCACAACGCCGAGCACAGGCGCAAGCCACCCACACCGCGCCCCTCCCCGTCCCGTCTTTGGCCGCCGCTCCTCGTTTCCTCGTTTGCCCCCTCCCATCTCCCGAAATGCCATGCCAGCAGCGTTACGCATGCCCCTCCCCTGTCCACACAACACTACCGCCTAACGAACAGCCTTTTCCGGGCCACATCCAGGGCACGCCCACCTCCAAACACTGCCAATTCACGGACGCACACACGCACACACACACACACACACACACTCACTTTCTCGACACCTTTCTGTACGGAGGGTGCGTCATCTCGACCGTGACAGAGTGACGGCAACTATCGACGATCCATTTCCCCCCACTGGTGAAACATGTCCACTAACACCTACATACATCATTCAAGTACACAGACAATAGCATACACACAATGGGAGGGCACACGAACATGGACGGCACGGCACTGTCATACACTCTTCCTCAGAACCATATCAACAAACGTTACGTACATCCGGGAAAGCGAAAGCGAACGCGAAAGCGAAAGCGAAAGCGAAAGCAAAAGCAAAAGCAAAGGCAAAGCCCAATGCAGCCGTCAAAGGTCACGTTCACGTTCCGTTGCTCTACGAATGCGTTTCTCCCCTTTTTCCCTTCCTCTCTCTTTTGCCCCCCCTCCTTGCACTCTTGCCTCATTCCTCACGTTCTGCCCAGACATTCGACCGATCAAAGTCAACCTTTCGTTACCGTTCTCAGCGCGACGGTGTACAACAGTATGACGGGTGTGCCCAAGACTTCGGTTCAGTTGCGTGACGCCGGTCTATCGCGCCGATCGACAGTTACTCAGGGGGCGACGGATCGGACCACGTCACCGACACACAAAACACTTTCAAACAAACAAATACATACCGGATGGACACAGACAAACACGTGTACAGACATTCGCCAAACAAACGACCGCCGCCGCCGCCGCCGTCTTGAATGAC
Organism: Schistocerca americana; assembly: GCF_021461395.2. Lineage (NCBI taxonomy): Eukaryota > Metazoa > Arthropoda > Insecta > Orthoptera > Acrididae > Schistocerca > Schistocerca americana. The sequence goes on from NW_025726774.1 coordinate 392,854, forward strand.
GACATCGGTGTGCGTGCGTCGTACGCAATCAGTCAGACACGGCTATCAAACATCAGAGTCGAATGGTACATCATCGTGCGTGTCGCCGTACACGTACAGTACAATACAACAACAATGCGTCTTAATGGCACGTTCATTTCAACGTCACTCACACACCTCCACGCTGCAGTTACGTCGCACCATTGTCAAACTCGGCGTACAGCAAAGGGAATAGTGGGCGGCAAAAAAAAAAAAACCAAACAAAAACATTTCACATTTCACATTTCACCCTCGCCATGTATGATGTGCAAAAAAACAAACCCGCAAACGGCCGTCGTTACGGTGACACAAAAGTCGCCGATCACACTGTCCCCCCTCGCAGACGGGTAACACACACACACACACACACACCAACAACACCAATGGGTCAAAAACCACGCCAACGAGGCGTGCCACCATTCCACGCCACGGCGACCAACCTCGTGGCCGTACCCCGCGCAACACGCTTTGACGCGCCCCCCCCACCCACAATCAAAATGCACACATACATCACAGCCGTCCACACAAACAACAACAACAATTCCGCCCTTCCCGCAAAAGGCAAGTTGGTGGCCCTGAAAAGGGCCGTTTTGCCGCTCTCGCAACGGAGGAGCCTTCTCCATCCATCCTTCCTTCCATTCCAGAGCCACCTCCTTACTTGGAGCTCGTGTACTTGGTCACCGCCTTCGTGCCCTCGCTCACGGCGTGCTTGGCCAGCTCGCCAGGCAGCAACAGCCGCACAGCGGTCTGGATCTCGCGGGACGTGATGGTCGAGCGCTTGTTGTAGTGCGCCAGGCGAGAAGCCTCGGCCGCAATGCGCTCGAAAATGTCGTTCACGAAGCTGTTCATGATGCTCATCGCCTTCGACGAGATGCCCGTGTCAGGGTGCACCTGCTTCAGCACCTTGTAGATGTAGATGGCATAGCTCTCCTTCCTCTTGCGCTTCTTCTTCTTGTCGCCCTTCGAAATGTTCTTCTGCGCCTTGCCAGCCTTCTTGGCGGCCTTCCCGCTAGTCTTGGGCGGCATCTCGAACCAACGTACGGCAGCAGCAACACCAGTAGCAAGCGCTCCGCTCTAGTCAGCGTCTCCCCACACAGTGGCACCCGCCGCCAGCCGCCGCCGCACCTTTACCAGCTCGCCCTGTTGCGGCCGCCGACCAATGGGGCGCGCGCGCAACCGGCCGCCGCACCCGAGCCCATAAAGCACCCCCACCCCGGCTGCGCCGGCACGCGACTCCGCTGCTGGACTCGCTACGGCTCGCACTGTTACGTCGCTCGCGCACGCCTTTGTTCGTTCCAACCACAAGCTATGGCAGGACGCAAGGGGAACAAGCTAGCAGCCGCGCTGGAGCATCTCATCAGTGCTTTGGGGAGCTCCCGCGGCCGCAGGCGACCACAGAAGCCGAAGCACAAGCGGCGATCACTGCAACATGTGCAGTGCTACAGGTGCCAGCAGCTGGGGCATGTGGCGGGTGTCTGCAGGAACGCAGCCGCGTGTTTGAAATGCGCGGCGGCACACGACACCCGAAACTGCCCCAAACCACGTGGAGCAGCCAACAGATGCGTGAATTGCGGCGGACCTCACGCCGCCAACTCGCGCAGCTGCAGCTACCGCCGGCAGCACACCACAGCAAGCTCTGAGGTGCCTGCCGCCAAGGCGGCCGCACTGCCTCCCCGCTCCGGCGAGGGGCGCCCGTCGTGCCGCGTCGAAGCGGCAACCGACCAAGCGCTGGCCGACCTGCAAGCAGCCATCGCGGCCGAAAGGGCCGCAACGAAGGACGAGCTCGTGGCCGTCCACCGGCAGCTTCAACAGCTGCGGGAGGAGCTGCGGCTTCTCAAGAAGTCGCCGCCTGTGCCAGCTCCCCCCGCCCCTGTGAGGCGGCCACTGCTGGTAGATGCCGCCACGCAGACGTCCACCGACTCGCCTCCTGCAGCAATGCAGGCGGCGTGTCGCATGGAAGTGGACGTCGGGACACCTGCACCGTCTCCCCGCCTGGAGACAGAGGCAGAAGAAGAACCATCCGACGAAGACTTGCCGACCGCTTCTTCGCAGGATGAAGAAGAGGCGGAAACCGAAGGACTGCCCCTCCCGCTCCCTGACGAGCGGAGTGTGCAGCCCTTCCTGAAGAAGATCGTGGCGTCGCTGAAGGACGGGACGTACCCTCACGGGGACAATCCGTACCCCTTCACGCCGGCGCACGCGAAGCCACCCCTTCCGCACGTACCGTGCGACCTTCGCCACTCGCGTGGCATGTTGCACGACGCGGTAACACGGAAGGAACTCAAACTGCTGAACAGCCACCCCATCTTCACCCCTTCGGACTGGGACCACATCACTGAGGTCACAGCGAAGTGGGTGCAAGAAGAGTTTCGCTCCGGCAGGCGACAGCCTGCCCCAGAAGATCAAGCAGCAGCCGACTACTTCGCTCGATTAAACTCAGCGAGGTAGCCAGAGGCCAATTCCACCGAGAGGCCACAAAGATGACAACAGCGCTGATAAAGGAGGAACAGCAGCCACGCTGCTTAGCCTCCCCCATCTCCAGACAGATGATGTCTGTGATTTTGAGTGAGTGAGTGCGCCGGCACGCACTCCGCTGCTCGACTCGCTGCCGCTCGCACCGGTCGTTTTCGTTTCCGTTTCGTGTGCACCGTCGCTAGCCCATCGCCATGTCCGGACGCGGAAAGGGAGGCAAAGTCAAGGGCAAGTCAAAGTCCCGCTCAAGCAGGGCTGGGCTCCAGTTCCCGGTCGGCAGAATCCACCGCCTCCTGCGCAAGGGAAACTACGCAGAGCGCGTCGGCGCCGGGGCGCCCGTCTACCTCGCCGCCGTCATGGAGTACCTCGCGGCTGAGGTGCTCGAGCTGGCCGGAAACGCGGCCCGCGACAACAAGAAGACGCGCATCATCCCGCGCCACCTGCAGCTTGCCATCCGCAACGACGAGGAGCTCAACAAGCTCCTGTCGGGCGTCACCATCGCACAGGGTGGTGTCCTGCCCAACATCCAGGCCGTCCTGCTGCCAAAGAAGACCGAGAAGAAGGCCTAAAGGAGGCCAGGCAATCGCAGCGCCGCGTGCTCCCCTGCACGCAACGCGCTTTGCCGGCTCGGCTCGGCCCACAACAATCGGCCCTTTTCAGGGCCACCACACACACCTACGTCCAAAGCAAAATTTCAGTCGTCCTCGCCGCACCTTGTTTTGTTTTAACTTTGCACTGTCACAGCACAGCCGCCGCCGGCGCACGTCCGCCATCTTGTCGTCCACACAGCCCGTGTGGCCCAACACACACACACACACACATTTTGCACGGTCGCAGTCGCCTTCCAAACCGACAACGGCAGCAATAATGACCATTGTTAAAGGGAGGCGTGTCGACACACCGCCCTCCACTCCCGCGCGCAACGGCCGTCGACACGAACGAAACAGCTGATCCGGCCGCCTATGCCCACACGCCTTGCCTCGGAAACCCCAACGCCGCCGCAAACAAACACACAGAGACAAACCACGCAAGCAAATAATCACCGCCTCTCGCACAACAACACACAGCCCGCCATCTCCGTCGCGATCGATACAAAGACACACAATAACAAACACACAAACGAAGCAGCTCCACACACAGCCAGCCACATGACACGTTTCCTTTCCTTCTCCCCTCCCAGTCACATCACGTCGCTCAAACGGAAAGAAAGAAACAAACAAACAAACAACACAGCGCACACACGCAGCAACAACACAGACTCTTTCGCACTTTTCAACTTCCGAACAGTGTGGTGGCCCTGAAAAGGGCCGTTTTCTAGTCTCTCCCACCCACAAGCACGGCCCGCGGGAAGGCCAGCGCCCGCTGCGACGCAGCCTAACCGCCGAAACCGTACAGGGTGCGCCCCTGCCTCTTCAGGGCGTACACCACGTCCATGGCCGTCACAGTCTTGCGCTTGGCGTGCTCAGTGTACGTCACCGCGTCGCGGATCACGTTCTCCAGGAACACCTTCAGCACCCCGCGGGTCTCCTCGTAGATCAGACCAGAGATGCGCTTCACGCCGCCCCTGCGAGCCAGGCGGCGGATGGCGGGCTTCGTGATGCCCTGGATGTTGTCGCGCAACACCTTGCGGTGCCGCTTGGCGCCACCCTTGCCGAGCCCCTTTCCTCCCTTGCCGCGGCCTGTCATCCTTCCTTCCTCGGGCAAAGCAAAACGTGCACAAACAGCAGCTGCAGCGGCTGGCGAGTCGGCTACGGTCTGCGCCCAGCGCGCCCGCCGCCCCCCTATATAGACTCTGGCCCGCCCTCCCCCCACCACGCGCAACCGAGGGCATATAAGCGCAGCACGGAGGCGCGCGGGCCCGTTGTCAAGGCAGCACCGGACGCCGCGCCGCACCTAACCTCCACGCACGCCGCTCCGCTACCGCTACCGCCATGGCCCGCACAAAGCAAACGGCCCGCAAGTCCACCGGCGGAAAGGCGCCGCGCAAACAGCTCGCCACCAAGGCGGCGAGGAAGAGCGCGCCCGCCACCGGAGGCGTCAAGAAGCCCCACCGCTACAGGCCGGGCACCGTCGCCCTGCGAGAAATCAGGCGCTACCAGAAGAGCACAGAGCTGCTCATCCGCAAGCTGCCATTCCAGCGCCTAGTGCGCGAGATCGCCCAGGACTTCAAGACCGACCTGCGCTTCCAGAGCTCCGCAGTCATGGCCCTGCAGGAGGCCAGCGAGGCCTACCTCGTCGGCCTCTTCGAAGACACCAACCTGTGCGCAATCCACGCCAAGCGCGTCACCATCATGCCCAAGGACATCCAGCTCGCGCGCCGCATCCGCGGCGAGCGCGCCTAAACCGCGCCGCGGCACCGCACCGCACAAACAAAAACGGCCCTTTTCAGGGCCACTAACATCTCTCCGTCGCGAGCAAACTTTGTCGGTCGCCTGCCTCTCGCCCCGCAACCCAAAAACAAAAACCACCACTTCCCCGTCCGTCCGCCACACCCGCTCACTCTGCCTGCCTGCTAGCAGCGCGCAACAATCACACATCATCCCTCCCCGGCGCTCAAAGCGCACAATACCCAACGGCCGACGTCACACCGCACGGGTGGCTGGCCGGCCGCCGCTTTCGTTTCGAAAAAAAAAAAAAAAAAAACCCGCACTCCACTCCGACGGCCAACGGCCAGGCAGGCGCGCTCGCTCGCTCTACACGCCACCGAAATCCCCGCCGACTCCTTCCGCATCTCAACGTGCCCCCCGTTGCAAAACATAACACACACACACACAAAGGAACAAAACAAAACAAATACCAGACACGACTCGACAAGACAGACATCCGAGAAGAACGAACGCAGGCAAGCCAACCAACGTATTCAAACAAAACAACGTGACAGAAAACCAACCGTCGGCCGCCGCCACAAACACGGCGACAATCAACCACGACAACAACAACAACAACAACACCGCTTACCGCTACCGCCGCCCACACCCGCCACCGACCCCCGCAATCCAACCACCACGGCACGCAAACAGCATCCCCACGGGCATACAGAAACGCCAGACAGACACCCACACCAAACGCAACACGACAATCAAAACCTTCCCCGACGTGCTTTGATGGCCCTGAGAAGGGCCGTTTTGGGCCGCGCGTCTCTTGCGCGCCACTAGACGACGACGGGGGGTGGGGACGACGGAGTCAAGCGCCAAACCCTTCCATTCCCATCTCTTTCTCCTCTACTCTACTTCTTCTTCTTGGGCGAAGCCTTCGCCTTAGACGGCGTCGTCGCCTTCTTCGGGCGCGGCGCCTTCGGCTTCTTCGTCGGAACCTTGGCGGCCTTCTTCGCCTTCGACGGCGACTTGGCCTTGGCCGGCTTGGCCGCAGCCGCCTTCTTCGCACCCGCGGGAGCGGCCGACGCCGCAGACGCCTTCTTGGCGGCGCCCGCCTTCCGACCGGTCGCCGCCTTCACGCCACCAGCCTTCTTTGCGCCGGCCGCACGGGCGCCCTTCTTCTCCTTGCTGGCCGGAGCGGCGCGCTTCTTCTTGGCACCGCCAGCACGAGCCTTGCCGCCCTCGGCCGCCCCCCCGCCGCCGGCGCCGGCAAGCTTGAACGAGCCGGACGCGCCCTTCCCCTTCGTCTGCACCAGCTCGCCCGCCACGACGGCCGACTTGAGGTACTTCTTGATAAACGGCGCCAGCTTCTCCGCGTCCAGCTTGTAGTGCGCGGCTATGTACTTCTTGATCGCCTGCAGCGACGACCCGCCGCGCTCCTTCAGACTCTTGATGGCGGCCGTCACCATCTCAGAGGTGCGCGGGTGCGCAGGCTTGGCGCGCGGCTTCTTCGCAGACGACGCAGACTTGGCCTTCTTCGTAGTGCCGGTGGCGGCGGGTGCCGCAGCAGTCTCGTTCGTAGCCGCCTGATCTGCCATTTCGACGACGCGCGTAACACACAGCGAGAGCGAGCGGGACGGCAGGCACGCAAGCACAGCACAGCACAGCAGCAGAGCAGAGAATCACAAGGCCCAGCCAGTGTCGCGGGCGGGCGCGGACGGCCGAGAGAGCGGCCGCCACTCTGCGCGCCGCCGCGCCGCGCCTTCGTGGATCCTGCGAACTGCGAATTATCCACGCGCCTGGAAGCATTCCATCGTGGTGGCAGTACCTAAGCCTGGGAAAGACCGCCGCCACCCATCCAACTATAGGCCGATCAGCTTGCTACCCCATCTCAGCAAACTGTTCGAGAGGCTCCTGCTTCGCCGGTTACAAGTCCACATCGATGCTGAGGAACTCATGCCGCCGGAACAGTTCGGCTTTCGCAGTGGCCACTCCACCACGATGCAGATCCTTCGGGCTGTTGAATATATCGCCCAGACGTTCAACCAGCGCGACTATTGTGGGGCAGTCCTCTTCGACGTCAAGAAGGCGTTCGATAGCGTGTGGCACCAGGGACTCTTATGGAAAATACACCGACTGCACTTCCCGAAGGCCTACGTCCGTCTGATTGCGTCCTACTTGGAACACCGCACCTTTGCTGTACGAGTAGAAGATCGCCTCTCCAACGCCCGCCCTATCCGAGCTGGCGTCCCTCAAGGCTCTGTACTCGGACCGGTCCTCTACTGCTTGTTTACGTCGGACCTGCCAACACCTCCACGGGTCGAAAAAGCTGTGTACGCGGACGACACGATGTTGTTCTCTAGAAGTCGGTGGCGCGAGGTGCTGATCCCTCGCCTTCAGGCAGCTTGTCACGCCTTGCAAGATTGGGCTGCGAAATGGCGCATTGCATTTAATCCAGCGAAGACGCAGGCCATTGTCTTCACGAGGAAGAGGACTGCACCGGAACGACGACTCCGCCTCTACGACGTCGAAATACCGTGGAGTGACACCGTCCGCTACCTGGGGGTCCTCCTGGACAAGAGGTTGACCTGGAAGCCTCACATTGATGACGTGAGGCTCAAGGTTATTCAACGGATGGGCGCTCTCTACCCATTCCTCAATGAACACTCTGAGTTGACGCCGGCGAATGGCCTTCTCATCTTTCGCCTCTACCTCCGCCCGCTGTTTGATTATGCGTGCGAGGTCTGGGGCTGCGCAGCGAGGACACATCTTCAACGCCTCCAGAGTCTGCAAAACAAGATCCTGCGGCGGGTCTTCCATGTGCACTCGCAGTTCCCCCATGAATACCTCCACGAGGCAGCCGACGAGGACACCGTGCTGGAAAGGCACAAGAAGAGTGCCAGACGGTTCTATACCCGGACGAGGGCTTCTACGAACCCCCTCATCAGAGCGCTGGGAGCTCCTGCTAATCCCAGAGACCGCTATCGACGGCCAGTGGCCATGCTCGACAGATGAAGACTTGAAGCAGAAAAGCACTGCCATCCCCCTTCATACCCTGACGCCCAAAGGAAGCCCAACACCTGATGAAAACATGACGTCCCGCACACACTGATGTTACACATTAAATAAAGATGACAACATACCCACATGACACCTCAGCAGAAGCAGAAAATGCCGCAAGGTAAACTCTGCACCAAGCAGCTAATTTAAGTTAGCCTTAAGTACGCGGATGGAGCGCTTGCTACCGCCCAACGTCCGACAGCCTGTGCGGAGCAGCCCCAAACCTGCGCCACAACCGCCCGCGCCTTTCAAACCACCGAGGATGGGGCTACACACAGCCACACCACAGTCGCCAACCAGTCGCCACGGCAGCGCCGCAAACCACGGCCAAACTGCAGCTACCGCGCGCTACAGCCTGGGTCGGCCCGCCGAGAATCGCCGCCCCCGCCCAAATGCCGCCCCCACAGCCCCAGCCGACGACCCGCCACAATGGCCAAACCTTCGGCAAAACTCCCACACCGTCGCCGCGGCAGCCCGGCCAGCGCGGCCGGCGCCACAGCCACACAAGCCGAGGCGTGCGGCGATGACGGCCGTGCAAACGCGCCTCCGCCGCCCCATCGCCTTCCGTCGCCCTCCCGCCGTTTCCCGATCGGCCCGCAGCCGTCGGGCCACATCGCGCGCCGTCCTCCTCCTCTCGCCCGCCAACATTCACAGCCGTTTCTCAAACAATTGCCCGCCGCAAACGGACGCCGCCTGCGCAACAGGCGCCGCCGCCCCTCGACCGAGGCAAACCGCAATCCGAATCTACAGACCAACCCAATCTGCCGTCAAGCACACACGACAGCCGACCTTACACGTTACGCGTTACACATTACGTTTACACGTCTACGTTAGGTTAGGTTAGGTGGACGTGGGTTAGGTTAAGGGGACTTGGGTTAGGTTAAGCGTCAAACTTAGGTTAAGCATTCAAACACGTCAGGCGTCAGAGGTTAGGTTAGGTTAGGTTAGGTTAGGTTAGGTTACACGTTAGGTTAAGGGGTCAGTGCTAGGTTAAGAAGCGTCAAACGTAGGTTAAAAAAGCGTTCAAACGTGAGGCGTGAGCCGGACAGCTTACCTTACGTAGACGTTAGGGGCTCACAGGCTGAGCTCACCTCGCCACACCACAGGTTAGGTTCGGTTCGGTTCGGTTCAGCGTAAAGCGCCGAGGTCAGGGTTACGTTCGTTCACCTTCGGGCGCCACACTTTCGGTTGAAAGGTCGCGACGGGACGACGTCGGCAGGCACGCCGCAAACGAACAAAAACGTACAGACGACGTCGGAAACCGCCGACAGACGGGGGAGCAGCACGACCACGACCAGACACCGAGCGCGAACGAGACACACGCGAACCACCCCCACCGGCCAAAGGGCACCACACAACAACCCAGAGCACCACGTGTCGACACCAGAGCAACCCGCCGCTCACGCGACATGGCTGGCACCGAAGGGCAACCGCCCGCAACTGCGCTTTCCGCGCCGGCCCGGATGCACGTCGTGCTACAACAACACCACTACCGTACACAGCCGCTGTTCACAACATCACTATCAATGGCGCGCCCGCGGCTCGCCGCCGTCGCAGTCGCAGCCCCAACGCCAGCACTTTTGCACCACCATTCACACGCACCGCAACACAGCTCGCCGACACAGCCGAACAAAACAAACACCACACAACAACAGCAACAACGCCGCCGCCTCTACTTGTGCCGGCGACCCACCCCGCCGATGGCGCACCTTTCGCCAGCCGGCAATCGACACACACGCACCCACCCACCGGGGCCCAGTGCAAAAAAAAAAAAAAAAAAAAAAAAAAAAAAAAAACCACACAAAAACAAAAAAACCAAACAACACAAACGACACGGGAAGCGCACACCGCCACTTCGCGCGCACGCCACCAACCAGTCGTCGTCTCAAAATAACAAACACAAACAAAATAAACTAACAACTAGGGCAACACAAAACAAAAACGCCTCGCACGAACCGCCCACAAAAAGGACAAGCACACGCACAGCCTCTGCTGACGACCACGACGCAGCGGCACGCTGCTCCTGTCCCGCGCCCCGCGCCCCACTCGATTCACAACTCACGCGACACCGTCAACGACGGGCTCGCTTCCCGCAACCTACCACCTTTCCGCCACGACGCACAGCCCCAGCCCCACCCGACGACGCCCGTGGCAACGACTGCACTTTCACCACCGCCTCCCCCTTCCCCCCCAAAACACACACACACACACACACACACACAGCCAGCCAAAAACGCACTCGCGACCCACACATGCACGTGCATCGGCACACGCCAACCAGTCAACGTCGACAACCACACGCAAGGCTCGAAACGAAACCGGCGTCCTTCCACGTTGCCATCAAGCTACGCGACACAAGACACAAGGAACCAACACAACAGCCGGCCCCACTAATTCCCACTCTCACGCCGCAAAAAGCACACCGAAACCGCCAAACGCACGCACATTCCCCTTCGCACTGACACCACCGACCGGCTCGCTACCACACACCTCTCGGCAGCCGTTTCACGCCAATTCGCCACACCGCCCACACAGTCGACAAGCGCCCGCCCTGTACGGCACACGCAACGACGCAGCGCAGCAAAGGGCGCCCGCAACACATACCTCTCCGCCGCCCGACGCGCCAACCGCCACACCACACCGCCAGCCACTCGCAAATTGTGCACTGCCACCAGCCACACGTCCAACACGCCGCGCCGCCTCCGGCCACCCGCCAGGGGGCGCTCACGTCCGCGACAACAGCGCGGCCCGCCGGGCCGGGCCGAACCGAACCGAGCCGCCGCTGCTCTGCACTCGGCACGGCCACACCCTGCTGCAGACCGGGCTCGTCCCTCTGTACGCGTCTGCCTGCGCATCAACACAACACGACCTTTTTTTTTTTTTTTTTCTCTCTACCGCCATCCCTCCTTCTCGCGTTTTACTCGTTGTTGCAGCAGCGGCGCACACCTACACATCCACAGCCCCAGCCGAGCCGGCCTCACCTCAGGGCCCGCCGCCAGCGTCTCCTCCTCGGGCACAGGTGCGGTGCTGTGGCCGCCCATCCAACCGCATTGCTGGCCGTCCAGCCACCAGGCGTTCCCACTGCCGCGAGCCACGCCGCGCACCGACCCTGCTGCAGAAAACGAAGCATAGCCAGAGACCGACCGATACACAAAGCAAGCCGTCGCCTCGCCTCTTGTCCTTCCTGCCTTCCTTCCGCCCCCGCCCTTCTCACACCACCGCCTCTCCACTTTCGCCCCCCCCCCCCTCCTTTTTTGTCTTCTTTCTTTCTTTCTTTCTTTCTTTCTTTCTTTCTTTGGCCCTCTCTCCTTCCCGCCATGGCGGTTACGGCACCGCCTGCAGCGGCAGATTTTTTGCGCCCACACGCCTACTCCTACCACCATTAAACCTTGCCCTGCCCTGCCCATCAACGTCGCAGTCGAACCGACGCTTGCCAACACACTGCCCACGTTCCTTTCTCTTTTCGGCCTACGCCCATTACGCGCCGCCGCCACAGCACCTTCCCTTCCCACAACACACCGACGTCATCACACGCACCCAAAACAGGGGCCACGACCGTGTTCCTCGCCCACTCCCATCCCGCACGGTACGCACATTCCCAACTACTACCGCGCACCCTCCCTTTCCAATCTGTGTGTCTCTGTGTCTGTGTCCTGTCCGCGCGTGACGCCTCTCAACATCCGCCGTCCCCCGTCCCGTTTTCGCCCCCATGCCGTCGTCGCGCCGCCTCCTCCCCGTCCACCGCCGCCCCTGTCCGCCCCGCACCACACCATACACCGCTGCTTGTCCCGGCCGTTGCCACGAAAGGCGCCGACCGCAAACGCGCCACGCCGCAGCCCCCGTGCGTCTCGCGCTCGCTTGCATCTCCGTGCCGACGCTGCCTCTCTTCCCACTCGCACTCGACCTCGACAACACAGTCTTTGGCTCCGCCACTGCGTGTTCCGGTGGTACGCACGCTGCAACACGTATGTATTCATTACCAGAGCGATGGCGAGGCATGACAGCATCTCTGTCTGACCAGAGAGTTCTTTATCGCTGCTAGTCGGCGCTTGGACCGCGCCAGACGACAGTAGTGGCACGCACCGGGTCGCCAGGAACAGTTGTTATATATATTGTAGCGCGAGTCGGGAGAGGTAGTAGTCGGTCGACAGTAGTAGCGGGTGGACGGTTGTACTGAGCGGGCGTCGGCGGCGTGCTCTGCTCGTCTCGCGACTCTGGTCACGGTTCGGGACGATGTATAGTATATTGTGTTATAATCACAAAGGTGGTGTGACGCTGCATTGCGCAAATCTGATAACGTATGTTCATTGTACTTCTTTTGTTCAACAACAAAAGCCCCACTATTACTTTTTTTCTAAAGTAACTTTTGTCTCTTAACGAAAAACATTCACTTTTTAAAGACTACTTCCTATGGCATTTCCCTCCAAGGAGTGCAATTAATTACCAGCCAGCACTCATTCATTGCACACAGCTGTGTAAGGGGTATCTACAATTGAGGAGCGGATATAAATGCAATTTTTTGTTTTTTTTTTTTTGTGTGTGTGTTGTAACCTCCCAGCAAAATTTAAAATAATGGACAATGTTATTTACGGATGCTAATGGACATTGCGCTAATTGTAACCTCGCCCACAATGAGAGGTATTGAAAATGGCAACAAAAATGTGACATTCGCAATCTGACTCAAATATAAAGTCTTCACACAACATTTACAAAAGTCCGTTCAGTGACAAGAAACTTCAATTAAACCGAAATATCGGTCTTTGGCCCTGTGCAAAACAATCAGAATTAAAGTCTTACCTCCGAATAAATGGATGTCACATTTCTGCTCTGGTTGTTGCGCAGCGCTTGGAGGAACTGCATTGCAAATAATAATATTCTCTTTTTTTTGTGATTTTAGTGACATTTTTCTTCAAAGAAGTGGAATGAAATGTGAAGTGCAACGAACTCTTTAGTTCAATAAAAAATTAAATGTTTGAAAAATGCTTTTGAAATAAAAATTATTATTGGGGAACTTGTTGGAGAATAATTACAATTTTTCATTATCTAATGATTATATTAATTAACAGTATACCTTATTCACCATCTTGACCAGTGTTGCCGACCGCCTACATCACACAACCGCACTCGGCTGCTACTACTGACCGACCGCTCTGCATGACGACTATTAGCGTACTGCACGCGACGACTACTGACAGAGTACAGCCCTCAACTACACAGACTGACTGACTGACTGACTGACTGACTGACTGACTGACTGACTGAGAACCGCTCGCAACACTCGCGCAGTCCAGCGCAAACTCTCTGGTCACAGATGCTACAATGTCTCGCCATCGCTACTATGTTACATACGTGTTTCAGTGTCTTTTTCATTGGGGTAACGATCTTTGGCTCTTTTTATTCTGAATACAGGGCCAAAGGTCAACGCTGCTGCCCTTATACAATTTATCAGGTTTCATTATGTCTGTTGCAATGTTACATACGGTTCACTCTTTCATTAATATTATCGTTGGGTTTGTTTTGTAGGGACGTTAACATTCTGGCACATTTTTATTATCATCGGACTCTCTGCTATTTGTGCAGGGAGGTTATACCTGGGTCCATTTCCATTTCCATTTACATTTTAATATTGATAGACTTTTTGTTTTCTTTTTTGTTTCTTGTTGTTTTTCCTTCTTTTTTTTTGTTGTTTTTTTTTTTTTTTTTTTTTTGTTTTGTTTTTCCCGCTCTCGCCACCACCGCCGCATCACGCCTTCCGTTTTCTTGGTTTCTTTTCTGTTCTTCAACTGCTTCAACATCACCGCGCCCCATTTCCACACCACAGCCATCAGCCTCCAAGACGGGCGGGCGCAGTGTGCCATTTCCGGCGCACAAGCACACCCGTACGGTACTCTCCTCGCCCCCACGCCACCAACAACACAGCGACCACGCGGCTTTCAGGCATGGCACGGCACGGCACGGCACCGGCGAAATGCGCCGCCCCCGCCCCTCCGCGCATCCGTCCGTCTCGCCACGTTCACTGACAGCCGCGTCTGCGGCTACACCACGACAACCACAACACAACACCGCTCCCCTCCCTGGCAACTCACATTGTTTTTCTCCTCCTCTTTTGCACAAACCACAACGCCGAGCACAGGCGCAAGCCACCCACACCGCGCCCCTCCCCGTCCCGTCTTTGGCCGCCGCTCCTCGTTTCCTCGTTTGCCCCCTCCCATCTCCCGAAATGCCATGCCAGCAGCGTTACGCATGCCCCTCCCCTGTCCACACAACACTACCGCCTAACGAACAGCCTTTTCCGGGCCACATCCAGGGCACGCCCACCTCCAAACACTGCCAATTCACGGACGCACACACGCACACACACACACACACACACACTCACTTTCTCGACACCTTTCTGTACGGAGGGTGCGTCATCTCGACCGTGACAGAGTGACGGCAACTATCGACGATCCATTTCCCCCCACTGGTGAAACATGTCCACTAACACCTACATACATCATTCAAGTACACAGACAATAGCATACACACAATGGGAGGGCACACGAACATGGACGGCACGGCACTGTCATACACTCTTCCTCAGAACCATATCAACAAACGTTACGTACATCCGGGAAAGCGAAAGCGAACGCGAAAGCGAAAGCGAAAGCGAAAGCAAAAGCAAAAGCAAAGGCAAAGCCCAATGCAGCCGTCAAAGGTCACGTTCACGTTCCGTTGCTCTACGAATGCGTTTCTCCCCTTTTTCCCTTCCTCTCTCTTTTGCCCCCCCTCCTTGCACTCTTGCCTCATTCCTCACGTTCTGCCCAGACATTCGACCGATCAAAGTCAACCTTTCGTTACCGTTCTCAGCGCGACGGTGTACAACAGTATGACGGGTGTGCCCAAGACTTCGGTTCAGTTGCGTGACGCCGGTCTATCGCGCCGATCGACAGTTACTCAGGGGGCGACGGATCGGACCACGTCACCGACACACAAAACACTTTCAAACAAACAAATACATACCGGATGGACACAGACAAACACGTGTACAGACATTCGCCAAACAAACGACCGCCGCCGCCGCCGCCGTCTTGAATGACGACATCGGTGTGCGTGCGTCGTACGCAATCAGTCAGACACGGCTATCAAACATCAGAGTCGAATGGTACATCATCGTGCGTGTCGCCGTACACGTACAGTACAATACAACAACAATGCGTCTTAATGGCACGTTCATTTCAACGTCACTCACACACCTCCACGCTGCAGTTACGTCGCACCATTGTCAAACTCGGCGTACAGCAAAGGGAATAGTGGGCGGCAAAAAAAAAAAAACCAAACAAAAACATTTCACATTTCACATTTCACCCTCGCCATGTATGATGTGCAAAAAAACAAACCCGCAAACGGCCGTCGTTACGGTGACACAAAAGTCGCCGATCACACTGTCCCCCCTCGCAGACGGGTAACACACACACACACACACACACCAACAACACCAATGGGTCAAAAACCACGCCAACGAGGCGTGCCACCATTCCACGCCACGGCGACCAACCTCGTGGCCGTACCCCGCGCAACACGCTTTGACGCGCCCCCCCCACCCACAATCAAAATGCACACATACATCACAGCCGTCCACACAAACAACAACAACAATTCCGCCCTTCCCGCAAAAGGCAAGTTGGTGGCCCTGAAAAGGGCCGTTTTGCCGCTCTCGCAACGGAGGAGCCTTCTCCATCCATCCTTCCTTCCATTCCAGAGCCACCTCCTTACTTGGAGCTCGTGTACTTGGTCACCGCCTTCGTGCCCTCGCTCACGGCGTGCTTGGCCAGCTCGCCAGGCAGCAACAGCCGCACAGCGGTCTGGATCTCGCGGGACGTGATGGTCGAGCGCTTGTTGTAGTGCGCCAGGCGAGAAGCCTCGGCCGCAATGCGCTCGAAAATGTCGTTCACGAAGCTGTTCATGATGCTCATCGCCTTCGACGAGATGCCCGTGTCAGGGTGCACCTGCTTCAGCACCTTGTAGATGTAGATGGCATAGCTCTCCTTCCTCTTGCGCTTCTTCTTCTTGTCGCCCTTCGAAATGTTCTTCTGCGCCTTGCCAGCCTTCTTGGCGGCCTTCCCGCTAGTCTTGGGCGGCATCTCGAACCAACGTACGGCAGCAGCAACACCAGTAGCAAGCGCTCCGCTCTAGTCAGCGTCTCCCCACACAGTGGCACCCGCCGCCAGCCGCCGCCGCACCTTTACCAGCTCGCCCTGTTGCGGCCGCCGACCAATGGGGCGCGCGCGCAACCGGCCGCCGCACCCGAGCCCATAAAGCACCCCCACCCCGGCTGCGCCGGCACGCACTCCGCTGCTCGACTCGCTGCCGCTCGCACCGGTCGTTTTCGTTTCCGTTTCGTGTGCACCGTCGCTAGCCCATCGCCATGTCCGGACGCGGAAAGGGAGGCAAAGTCAAGGGCAAGTCAAAGTCCCGCTCAAGCAGGGCTGGGCTCCAGTTCCCGGTCGGCAGAATCCACCGCCTCCTGCGCAAGGGAAACTACGCAGAGCGCGTCGGCGCCGGGGCGCCCGTCTACCTCGCCGCCGTCATGGAGTACCTCGCGGCTGAGGTGCTCGAGCTGGCCGGAAACGCGGCCCGCGACAACAAGAAGACGCGCATCATCCCGCGCCACCTGCAGCTTGCCATCCGCAACGACGAGGAGCTCAACAAGCTCCTGTCGGGCGTCACCATCGCACAGGGTGGTGTCCTGCCCAACATCCAGGCCGTCCTGCTGCCAAAGAAGACCGAGAAGAAGGCCTAAAGGAGGCCAGGCAATCGCAGCGCCGCGTGCTCCCCTGCACGCAACGCGCTTTGCCGGCTCGGCTCGGCCCACAACAATCGGCCCTTTTCAGGGCCACCACACACACCTACGTCCAAAGCAAAATTTCAGTCGTCCTCGCCGCACCTTGTTTTGTTTTAACTTTGCACTGTCACAGCACAGCCGCCGCCGGCGCACGTCCGCCATCTTGTCGTCCACACAGCCCGTGTGGCCCAACACACACACACACACACATTTTGCACGGTCGCAGTCGCCTTCCAAACCGACAACGGCAGCAATAATGACCATTGTTAAAGGGAGGCGTGTCGACACACCGCCCTCCACTCCCGCGCGCAACGGCCGTCGACACGAACGAAACAGCTGATCCGGCCGCCTATGCCCACACGCCTTGCCTCGGAAACCCCAACGCCGCCGCAAACAAACACACAGAGACAAACCACGCAAGCAAATAATCACCGCCTCTCGCACAACAACACACAGCCCGCCATCTCCGTCGCGATCGATACAAAGACACACAATAACAAACACACAAACGAAGCAGCTCCACACACAGCCAGCCACATGACACGTTTCCTTTCCTTCTCCCCTCCCAGTCACATCACGTCGCTCAAACGGAAAGAAAGAAACAAACAAACAAACAACACAGCGCACACACGCAGCAACAACACAGACTCTTTCGCACTTTTCAACTTCCGAACAGTGTGGTGGCCCTGAAAAGGGCCGTTTTCTAGTCTCTCCCACCCACAAGCACGGCCCGCGGGAAGGCCAGCGCCCGCTGCGACGCAGCCTAACCGCCGAAACCGTACAGGGTGCGCCCCTGCCTCTTCAGGGCGTACACCACGTCCATGGCCGTCACAGTCTTGCGCTTGGCGTGCTCAGTGTACGTCACCGCGTCGCGGATCACGTTCTCCAGGAACACCTTCAGCACCCCGCGGGTCTCCTCGTAGATCAGACCAGAGATGCGCTTCACGCCGCCCCTGCGAGCCAGGCGGCGGATGGCGGGCTTCGTGATGCCCTGGATGTTGTCGCGCAACACCTTGCGGTGCCGCTTGGCGCCACCCTTGCCGAGCCCCTTTCCTCCCTTGCCGCGGCCTGTCATCCTTCCTTCCTCGGGCAAAGCAAAACGTGCACAAACAGCAGCTGCAGCGGCTGGCGAGTCGGCTACGGTCTGCGCCCAGCGCGCCCGCCGCCCCCCTATATAGACTCTGGCCCGCCCTCCCCCCACCACGCGCAACCGAGGGCATATAAGCGCAGCACGGAGGCGCGCGGGCCCGTTGTCAAGGCAGCACCGGACGCCGCGCCGCACCTAACCTCCACGCACGCCGCTCCGCTACCGCTACCGCCATGGCCCGCACAAAGCAAACGGCCCGCAAGTCCACCGGCGGAAAGGCGCCGCGCAAACAGCTCGCCACCAAGGCGGCGAGGAAGAGCGCGCCCGCCACCGGAGGCGTCAAGAAGCCCCACCGCTACAGGCCGGGCACCGTCGCCCTGCGAGAAATCAGGCGCTACCAGAAGAGCACAGAGCTGCTCATCCGCAAGCTGCCATTCCAGCGCCTAGTGCGCGAGATCGCCCAGGACTTCAAGACCGACCTGCGCTTCCAGAGCTCCGCAGTCATGGCCCTGCAGGAGGCCAGCGAGGCCTACCTCGTCGGCCTCTTCGAAGACACCAACCTGTGCGCAATCCACGCCAAGCGCGTCACCATCATGCCCAAGGACATCCAGCTCGCGCGCCGCATCCGCGGCGAGCGCGCCTAAACCGCGCCGCGGCACCGCACCGCACAAACAAAAACGGCCCTTTTCAGGGCCACTAACATCTCTCCGTCGCGAGCAAACTTTGTCGGTCGCCTGCCTCTCGCCCCGCAACCCAAAAACAAAAACCACCACTTCCCCGTCCGTCCGCCACACCCGCTCACTCTGCCTGCCTGCTAGCAGCGCGCAACAATCACACATCATCCCTCCCCGGCGCTCAAAGCGCACAATACCCAACGGCCGACGTCACACCGCACGGGTGGCTGGCCGGCCGCCGCTTTCGTTTCGAAAACAAAAAAAAAAAAAACCCGCACTCCACTCCGACGGCCAACGGCCAGGCAGGCGCGCTCGCTCGCTCTACACGCCACCGAAATCCCCGCCGACTCCTTCCGCATCTCAACGTGCCCCCCGTTGCAAAACATAACACACACACACACAAAGGAACAAAACAAAACAAAGACCAGACACGACTCGACAAGACAGACATCCGAGAAGAACGAACGCAGGCAAGCCAACCAACGTATTCAAACAAAACAACGTGACAGAAAACCAACCGTCGGCCGCCGCCACAAACACGGCGACAATCAACCACGACAACAACAACAACAACAACACCGCTTACCGCTACCGCCGCCCACACCCGCCACCGACCCCCGCAATCCAACCACCACGGCACGCAAACAGCATCCCCACGGGCATACAGAAACGCCAGACAGACACCCACACCAAACGCAACACGACAATCAAAACCTTCCCCGACGTGCTTTGATGGCCCTGAGAAGGGCCGTTTTGGGCCGCGCGTCTCTTGCGCGCCACTAGACGACGACGGGGGGTGGGGACGACGGAGTCAAGCGCCAAACCCTTCCATTCCCATCTCTTTCTCCTCTACTCTACTTCTTCTTCTTGGGCGAAGCCTTCGCCTTAGACGGCGTCGTCGCCTTCTTCGGGCGCGGCGCCTTCGGCTTCTTCGTCGGAACCTTGGCGGCCTTCTTCGCCTTCGACGGCGACTTGGCCTTGGCCGGCTTGGCCGCAGCCGCCTTCTTCGCACCCGCGGGAGCGGCCGACGCCGCAGACGCCTTCTTGGCGGCGCCCGCCTTCCGACCGGTCGCCGCCTTCACGCCACCAGCCTTCTTTGCGCCGGCCGCACGGGCGCCCTTCTTCTCCTTGCTGGCCGGAGCGGCGCGCTTCTTCTTGGCACCGCCAGCACGAGCCTTGCCGCCCTCGGCCGCCCCCCCGCCGCCGGCGCCGGCAAGCTTGAACGAGCCGGACGCGCCCTTCCCCTTCGTCTGCACCAGCTCGCCCGCCACGACGGCCGACTTGAGGTACTTCTTGATAAACGGCGCCAGCTTCTCCGCGTCCAGCTTGTAGTGCGCGGCTATGTACTTCTTGATCGCCTGCAGCGACGACCCGCCGCGCTCCTTCAGACTCTTGATGGCGGCCGTCACCATCTCAGAGGTGCGCGGGTGCGCAGGCTTGGCGCGCGGCTTCTTCGCAGACGACGCAGACTTGGCCTTCTTCGTAGTGCCGGTGGCGGCGGGTGCCGCAGCAGTCTCGTTCGTAGCCGCCTGATCTGCCATTTCGACGACGCGCGTAACACACAGCGAGAGCGAGCGGGACGGCAGGCACGCAAGCACAGCACAGCACAGCAGCAGAGCAGAGAATCACAAGGCCCAGCCAGTGTCGCGGGCGGGCGCGGACGGCCGAGAGAGCGGCCGCCACTCTGCGCGCCGCCGCGCCGCGCCTCCCGCGCTTGCTACCGCCCAACGTCCGACAGCCTGTGCGGAGCAGCCCCAAACCTGCGCCACAACCGCCCGCGCCTTTCAAACCACCGAGGATGGGGCTACACACAGCCACACCACAGTCGCCAACCAGTCGCCACGGCAGCGCCGCAAACCACGGCCAAACTGCAGCTACCGCGCGCTACAGCCTGGGTCGGCCCGCCGAGAATCGCCGCCCCCGCCCAAATGCCGCCCCCACAGCCCCAGCCGACGACCCGCCACAATGGCCAAACCTTCGGCAAAACTCCCACACCGTCGCCGCGGCAGCCCGGCCAGCGCGGCCGGCGCCACAGCCACACAAGCCGAGGCGTGCGGCGATGACGGCCGTGCAAACGCGCCTCCGCCGCCCCATCGCCTTCCGTCGCCCTCCCGCCGTTTCCCGATCGGCCCGCAGCCGTCGGGCCACATCGCGCGCCGTCCTCCTCCTCTCGCCCGCCAACATTCACAGCCGTTTCTCAAACAATTGCCCGCCGCAAACGGACGCCGCCTGCGCAACAGGCGCCGCCGCCCCTCGACCGAGGCAAACCGCAATCCGAATCTACAGACCAACCCAATCTGCCGTCAAGCACACACGACAGCCGACCTTACACGTTACGCGTTACACATTACGTTTACACGTCTACGTTAGGTTAGGTTAGGTGGACGTGGGTTAGGTTAAGGGGACTTGGGTTAGGTTAAGCGTCAAACTTAGGTTAAGCATTCAAACACGTCAGGCGTCAGAGGTTAGGTTAGGTTAGGTTAGGTTAGGTTAGGTTACACGTTAGGTTAAGGGGTCAGTGCTAGGTTAAGAAGCGTCAAACGTAGGTTAAAAAAGCGTTCAAACGTGAGGCGTGAGCCGGACAGCTTACCTTACGTAGACGTTAGGGGCTCACAGGCTGAGCTCACCTCGCCACACCACAGGTTAGGTTCGGTTCGGTTCGGTTCAGCGTAAAGCGCCGAGGTCAGGGTTACGTTCGTTCACCTTCGGGCGCCACACTTTCGGTTGAAAGGTCGCGACGGGACGACGTCGGCAGGCACGCCGCAAACGAACAAAAACGTACAGACGACGTCGGAAACCGCCGACAGACGGGGGAGCAGCACGACCACGACCAGACACCGAGCGCGAACGAGACACACGCGAACCACCCCCACCGGCCAAAGGGCACCACACAACAACCCAGAGCACCACGTGTCGACACCAGAGCAACCCGCCGCTCACGCGACATGGCTGGCACCGAAGGGCAACCGCCCGCAACTGCGCTTTCCGCGCCGGCCCGGATGCACGTCGTGCTACAACAACACCACTACCGTACACAGCCGCTGTTCACAACATCACTATCAATGGCGCGCCCGCGGCTCGCCGCCGTCGCAGTCGCAGCCCCAACGCCAGCACTTTTGCACCACCATTCACACGCACCGCAACACAGCTCGCCGACACAGCCGAACAAAACAAACACCACACAACAACAGCAACAACGCCGCCGCCTCTACTTGTGCCGGCGACCCACCCCGCCGATGGCGCACCTTTCGCCAGCCGGCAATCGACACACACGCACCCACCCACCGGGGCCCAGTGCAAAAAAAAAAAAAAAAAAAAAAAAAAAAAAAAAAAAAAACCACACAAAAACAAAAAAACCAAACAACACAAACGACACGGGAAGCGCACACCGCCACTTCGCGCGCACGCCACCAACCAGTCGTCGTCTCAAAATAACAAACACAAACAAAATAAACTAACAACTAGGGCAACACAAAACAAAAACGCCTCGCACGAACCGCCCACAAAAAGGACAAGCACACGCACAGCCTCTGCTGACGACCACGACGCAGCGGCACGCTGCTCCTGTCCCGCGCCCCGCGCCCCACTCGATTCACAACTCACGCGACACCGTCAACGACGGGCTCGCTTCCCGCAACCTACCACCTTTCCGCCACGACGCACAGCCCCAGCCCCACCCGACGACGCCCGTGGCAACGACTGCACTTTCACCACCGCCTCCCCCTTCCCCCCCAAAACACACACACACACACACACACACACACAGCCAGCCAAAAACGCACTCGCGACCCACACATGCACGTGCATCGGCACACGCCAACCAGTCAACGTCGACAACCACACGCAAGGCTCGAAACGAAACCGGCGTCCTTCCACGTTGCCATCAAGCTACGCGACACAAGACACAAGGAACCAACACAACAGCCGGCCCCACTAATTCCCACTCTCACGCCGCAAAAAGCACACCGAAACCGCCAAACGCACGCACATTCCCCTTCGCACTGACACCACCGACCGGCTCGCTACCACACACCTCTCGGCAGCCGTTTCACGCCAATTCGCCACACCGCCCACACAGTCGACAAGCGCCCGCCCTGTACGGCACACGCAACGACGCAGCGCAGCAAAGGGCGCCCGCAACACATACCTCTCCGCCGCCCGACGCGCCAACCGCCACACCACACCGCCAGCCACTCGCAAATTGTGCACTGCCACCAGCCACACGTCCAACACGCCGCGCCGCCTCCGGCCACCCGCCAGGGGGCGCTCACGTCCGCGACAACAGCGCGGCCCGCCGGGCCGGGCCGAACCGAACCGAGCCGCCGCTGCTCTGCACTCGGCACGGCCACACCCTGCTGCAGACCGGGCTCGTCCCTCTGTACGCGTCTGCCTGCGCATCAACACAACACGACCTTTTTTTTTTTTTTTTTCTCTCTACCGCCATCCCTCCTTCTCGCGTTTTACTCGTTGTTGCAGCAGCGGCGCACACCTACACATCCACAGCCCCAGCCGAGCCGGCCTCACCTCAGGGCCCGCCGCCAGCGTCTCCTCCTCGGGCACAGGTGCGGTGCTGTGGCCGCCCATCCAACCGCATTGCTGGCCGTCCAGCCACCAGGCGTTCCCACTGCCGCGAGCCACGCCGCGCACCGACCCTGCTGCAGAAAACGAAGCATAGCCAGAGACCGACCGATACACAAAGCAAGCCGTCGCCTCGCCTCTTGTCCTTCCTGCCTTCCTTCCGCCCCCGCCCTTCTCACACCACCGCCTCTCCACTTTCGCCCCCCCCCCCTCCTTTTTTGTCTTCTTTCTTTCTTTCTTTCTTTCTTTCTTTCTTTCTTTGGCCCTCTCTCCTTCCCGCCATGGCGGTTACGGCACCGCCTGCAGCGGCAGATTTTTTGCGCCCACACGCCTACTCCTACCACCATTAAACCTTGCCCTGCCCTGCCCATCAACGTCGCAGTCGAACCGACGCTTGCCAACACACTGCCCACGTTCCTTTCTCTTTTCGGCCTACGCCCATTACGCGCCGCCGCCACAGCACCTTCCCTTCCCACAACACACCGACGTCATCACACGCACCCAAAACAGGGGCCACGACCGTGTTCCTCGCCCACTCCCATCCCGCACGGTACGCACATTCCCAACTACTACCGCGCACCCTCCCTTTCCAATCTGTGTGTCTCTGTGTCTGTGTCCTGTCCGCGCGTGACGCCTCTCAACATCCGCCGTCCCCCGTCCCGTTTTCGCCCCCATGCCGTCGTCGCGCCGCCTCCTCCCCGTCCACCGCCGCCCCTGTCCGCCCCGCACCACACCATACACCGCTGCTTGTCCCGGCCGTTGCCACGAAAGGCGCCGACCGCAAACGCGCCACGCCGCAGCCCCCGTGCGTCTCGCGCTCGCTTGCATCTCCGTGCCGACGCTGCCTCTCTTCCCACTCGCACTCGACCTCGACAACACAGTCTTTGGCTCCGCCACTGCGTGTTCCGGTGGTACGCACGCTGCAACACGTATGTATTCATTACCAGAGCGATGGCGAGGCATGACAGCATCTCTGTCTGACCAGAGAGTTCTTTATCGCTGCTAGTCGGCGCTTGGACCGCGCCAGACGACAGCAGTGGCACGCACCGGGTCGCCAGGAACAGTTGTTATATATATTGTAGCGCGAGTCGGGAGAGGTAGTAGTCGGTCGACAGTAGTAGCGGGTGGACGGTTGTACTGAGCGGGCGTCGGCGGCGTGCTCTGCTCGTCTCGCGACTCTGGTCACGGTTCGGGACGATGTATAGTATATTGTGTTATAATCACAAAGGTGGTGTGACGCTGCATTGCGCAAATCTGATAACGTATGTTCATTGTACTTCTTTTGTTCAACAACAAAAGCCCCACTATTACTTTTTTTCTAAAGTAACTTTTGTCTCTTAACGAAAAACATTCACTTTTTAAAGACTACTTCCTATGGCATTTCCCTCCAAGGAGTGCAATTAATTACCAGCCAGCACTCATTCATTGCACACAGCTGTGTAAGGGGTATCTACAATTGAGGAGCGGATATAAATGCAATTTTTTGTTTTTTTTTTTTTGTGTGTGTGTTGTAACCTCCCAGCAAAATTTAAAATAATGGACAATGTTATTTACGGATGCTAATGGACATTGCGCTAATTGTAACCTCGCCCACAATGAGAGGTATTGAAAATGGCAACAAAAATGTGACATTCGCAATCTGACTCAAATATAAAGTCTTCACACAACATTTACAAAAGTCCGTTCAGTGACAAGAAACTTCAATTAAACCGAAATATCGGTCTTTGGCCCTGTGCAAAACAATCAGAATTAAAGTCTTACCTCCGAATAAATGGATGTCACATTTCTGCTCTGGTTGTTGCGCAGCGCTTGGAGGAACTGCATTGCAAATAATAATATTCTCTTTTTTTTGTGATTTTAGTGACATTTTTCTTCAAAGAAGTGGAATGAAATGTGAAGTGCAACGAACTCTTTAGTTCAATAAAAAATTAAATGTTTGAAAAATGCTTTTGAAATAAAAATTATTATTGGGGAACTTGTTGGAGAATAATTACAATTTTTCATTATCTAATGATTATATTAATTAACAGTATACCTTATTCACCATCTTGACCAGTGTTGCCGACCGCCTACATCACACAACCGCACTCGGCTGCTACTACTGACCGACCGCTCTGCATGACGACTATTAGCGTACTGCACGCGACGACTACTGACAGAGTACAGCCCTCAACTACACAGACTGACTGACTGACTGACTGACTGACTGACTGACTGACTGACTGAGAACCGCTCGCAACACTCGCGCAGTCCAGCGCAAACTCTCTGGTCACAGATGCTACAATGTCTCGCCATCGCTACTATGTTACATACGTGTTTCAGTGTCTTTTTCATTGGGGTAACGATCTTTGGCTCTTTTTATTCTGAATACAGGGCCAAAGGTCAACGCTGCTGCCCTTATACAATTTATCAGGTTTCATTATGTCTGTTGCAATGTTACATACGGTTCACTCTTTCATTAATATTATCGTTGGGTTTGTTTTGTAGGGACGTTAACATTCTGGCACATTTTTATTATCATCGGACTCTCTGCTATTTGTGCAGGGAGGTTATACCTGGGTCCATTTCCATTTCCATTTACATTTTAATATTGATAGACTTTTTGTTTTCTTTTTTGTTTCTTGTTGTTTTTCCTTCTTTTTTTTTGTTGTTTTTTTTTTTTTTTTTTTTTTGTTTTGTTTTTCCCGCTCTCGCCACCACCGCCGCATCACGCCTTCCGTTTTCTTGGTTTCTTTTCTGTTCTTCAACTGCTTCAACATCACCGCGCCCCATTTCCACACCACAGCCATCAGCCTCCAAGACGGGCGGGCGCAGTGTGCCATTTCCGGCGCACAAGCACACCCGTACGGTACTCTCCTCGCCCCCACGCCACCAACAACACAGCGACCACGCGGCTTTCAGGCATGGCACGGCACGGCACGGCACCGGCGAAATGCGCCGCCCCCGCCCCTCCGCGCATCCGTCCGTCTCGCCACGTTCACTGACAGCCGCGTCTGCGGCTACACCACGACAACCACAACACAACACCGCTCCCCTCCCTGGCAACTCACATTGTTTTTCTCCTCCTCTTTTGCACAAACCACAACGCCGAGCACAGGCGCAAGCCACCCACACCGCGCCCCTCCCCGTCCCGTCTTTGGCCGCCGCTCCTCGTTTCCTCGTTTGCCCCCTCCCATCTCCCGAAATGCCATGCCAGCAGCGTTACGCATGCCCCTCCCCTGTCCACACAACACTACCGCCTAACGAACAGCCTTTTCCGGGCCACATCCAGGGCACGCCCACCTCCAAACACTGCCAATTCACGGACGCACACACGCACACACACACACACACACACACTCACTTTCTCGACACCTTTCTGTACGGAGGGTGCGTCATCTCGACCGTGACAGAGTGACGGCAACTATCGACGATCCATTTCCCCCCACTGGTGAAACATGTCCACTAACACCTACATACATCATTCAAGTACACAGACAATAGCATACACACAATGGGAGGGCACACGAACATGGACGGCACGGCACTGTCATACACTCTTCCTCAGAACCATATCAACAAACGTTACGTACATCCGGGAAAGCGAAAGCGAACGCGAAAGCGAAAGCGAAAGCGAAAGCGAAAGCAAAAGCAAAAGCAAAGGCAAAGCCCAATGCAGCCGTCAAAGGTCACGTTCACGTTCCGTTGCTCTACGAATGCGTTTCTCCCCTTTTTCCCTTCCTCTCTCTTTTGCCCCCCCTCCTTGCACTCTTGCCTCATTCCTCACGTTCTGCCCAGACATTCGACCGATCAAAGTCAACCTTTCGTTACCGTTCTCAGCGCGACGGTGTACAACAGTATGACGGGTGTGCCCAAGACTTCGGTTCAGTTGCGTGACGCCGGTCTATCGCGCCGATCGACAGTTACTCAGGGGGCGACGGATCGGACCACGTCACCGACACACAAAACACTTTCAAACAAACAAATACATACCGGATGGACACAGACAAACACGTGTACAGACATTCGCCAAACAAACGACCGCCGCCGCCGCCGCCGTCTTGAATGACGACATCGGTGTGCGTGCGTCGTACGCAATCAGTCAGACACGGCTATCAAACATCAGAGTCGAATGGTACATCATCGTGCGTGTCGCCGTACACGTACAGTACAATACAACAACAATGCGTCTTAATGGCACGTTCATTTCAACGTCACTCACACACCTCCACGCTGCAGTTACGTCGCACCATTGTCAAACTCGGCGTACAGCAAAGGGAATAGTGGGCGGCAAAAAAAAAAAAACCAAACAAAAACATTTCACATTTCACATTTCACCCTCGCCATGTATGATGTGCAAAAAAACAAACCCGCAAACGGCCGTCGTTACGGTGACACAAAAGTCGCCGATCACACTGTCCCCCCTCGCAGACGGGTAACACACACACACACACACACACCAACAACACCAATGGGTCAAAAACCACGCCAACGAGGCGTGCCACCATTCCACGCCACGGCGACCAACCTCGTGGCCGTACCCCGCGCAACACGCTTTGACGCGCCCCCCCCACCCACAATCAAAATGCACACATACATCACAGCCGTCCACACAAACAACAACAACAATTCCGCCCTTCCCGCAAAAGGCAAGTTGGTGGCCCTGAAAAGGGCCGTTTTGCCGCTCTCGCAACGGAGGAGCCTTCTCCATCCATCCTTCCTTCCATTCCAGAGCCACCTCCTTACTTGGAGCTCGTGTACTTGGTCACCGCCTTCGTGCCCTCGCTCACGGCGTGCTTGGCCAGCTCGCCAGGCAGCAACAGCCGCACAGCGGTCTGGATCTCGCGGGACGTGATGGTCGAGCGCTTGTTGTAGTGCGCCAGGCGAGAAGCCTCGGCCGCAATGCGCTCGAAAATGTCGTTCACGAAGCTGTTCATGATGCTCATCGCCTTCGACGAGATGCCCGTGTCAGGGTGCACCTGCTTCAGCACCTTGTAGATGTAGATGGCATAGCTCTCCTTCCTCTTGCGCTTCTTCTTCTTGTCGCCCTTCGAAATGTTCTTCTGCGCCTTGCCAGCCTTCTTGGCGGCCTTCCCGCTAGTCTTGGGCGGCATCTCGAACCAACGTACGGCAGCAGCAACACCAGTAGCAAGCGCTCCGCTCTAGTCAGCGTCTCCCCACACAGTGGCACCCGCCGACCTGATATGTTTGGGGTATTCTCCCCCTTTGTTAATTGAAGTACCGGCATCCTATTGATGCCCTGACTTTCGAGATGGTACCTTTAGGTTAAGATTGGCTTTTTGTCTGTATTTGATTGGGGGTCTTCCCCGGGTATATGAACTGTGTTTGATTAATGATGGTTATGATATGAGTGGATGAAAGTCAGTGTAGCTCGTCATCTGAACTGACGGTGAATGGTAGTGATGGGAGTTCTGTGTGTAGGGAGAATATCTGGTCCCAGGGATCTAATGAGGGGGAAAGGTGAAGAATGAGATGTTTCATAGAATTTCGTTGACTTGATTTTTATGAGATGGTTAAATGCTGGTTGGCCTAGCATACCTCTAATTTCCTCGTTACTGGAGAACCAGGGGGCATCTGTAATTATTCTAAACGTCTTATTTTGTATCACTTCTAGTGAGGCCAGGTGTGTGTTTGCCGCCATGCTCCACACCTCCGATCCATAAAGAATAACTGGCAAAATTATTGTTTTCCATATTCGGAGCTTCGCCTCTGTTGATAAGCCCCTGCCCTTAAGAAGGGGATACAGTTGGTAGAGCCGGGCGGAACCTTTGTTTTTGGCCTCTGTTATATGCTGTTTGAACGTGAGATTTTTGTCTATGTTCAGTCCCAGGTATTTTATAACTTTTCTCCATGGGAGTTGTTGTCCATTGTGGTTGAGATTTCTGATGGGTCTTGTTATTTTGTGTGTGAAAATTATGGCTTGGCACTTGTCCGGATTTACTTTTACTTTCCACAAGTTACACCAGTGGTCGACTTTGTTGAGGTGCCGCTGGAGGCTACACGTTATACGATTTATGTTACGCCCGCTGTGGTACAGCGCTGTGTCATCAGCGTAGAGCGCTATGTTCCCACCCGGCTCTTTTGGGATATCATTTGTGAACACAAGATAGAGGAGGGGGCCAAGCACAGATCCCTGTGGGACACCTGCTTCTATATTAGTTATTGGACTTTTCGCTCCATCAACTGAAGCAAAAAACCTCCTGTCTGTCAAAAATGAGTGAATCATTTTTAACAGGTGATTGGGGCAATTTAGCTTCGACAGCTTGTAGAGTAGGCCATCATGCCAGACACGGTCAAACGCCTTCTCTATGTCGAGGAATATGGCTGCTGTGCTGTCTCCATGTTGTTTCTCGGCACAGATGTGCTCCACCAGGCGGATGGCTTGCTGGGTGGTGCTATGGCCAGCACGAAAACCGAATTGTTCCGGGGTAAGGATAGTGTTATCGTTTAGGAATTTAAGTAGGGCGTTTAGGATGAGGATTTCGAGAAGTTTTGATAAGTGATTTAATAGCGAGATAGGACGATAGTTTTGTGGGAATAGATGGTCTTTATTGGGTTTGGGGATTGAGATGATCTTGGCAACCTTCCAGGCTGAAGGGAAATATTGTAGTTTGAGACAGTGGTTGAGGATATTTGATAGATGGGAAATGGCAGGTGGTGGGAGGTGTTTAAGAAGTGGGGGTTTTATAAGGTCAGGACCAGGGGCCTTTGCATTGCCGATCCGCCTGATGTAAGCTGTTATTTCGCGTTCAGTTGTGTCTGCGAAGGTGGTGTTAATCCTCTCATTGAGTTTTCGTGCGAGGTGCCTCTCGATTCTCCTCTCTAGCCTCTCTGCTTCTCCCTCGTCGTTCTCTACTATGTTTTCTTGGAACTGGAGTTCGTAGGTGTCTGACATGGCGGCCGCCTTATCTGCAGGGGTGTAAACCAGCCCCTGTTGCCCATGCAGTGGTCTTGTGGCTGTCTGGGGTTGCCGCCTAGCCTTTATGATTCGCCAGAATTGTTCAGGGTTTGATTCGGCTGCCTGCAAGCTATGTTGGTACCTGCTGCACCGGAGCATATGCAGTCTGGTTTTGATTTCACGGGCCATTTGGTCCATTAACCTCCTATCTTGAGGGTAACGGTATGTTTGCCATCGCTTCCTGGTCCGGTTTTTGTCTGTTATCAATTGGGCTAGGTCTGGTGGTAAGTTGGTCCTGCCCCTATTTTGTGTGAGTTTGATAGTTGTGACTTGGGCACAGCTTTTGATGATGTTAGTGAAGTCTGCTGCAGCTTTGTCTATGTCTTCTGTCGATGCATATTCCGGTGCTGGGTCTGGTATGTGATGTGCCACTAGTTCTTTATATCGTACCCAGTTTGTGTGGTACGTAGTGTGGATGCTTTCTGTTGGTATGATGTGGTCATTTTCGAATCTTAAGATGACTGGGTTATGGTCAGAGTTCAGCGTGTTTATGACTTCTGTGCTTGTGCCCAGGTCAATATTTTTTAGTAAGAATATGTCCAGCTTGTCTGGCAGATGGCGTGAGTTGTACGGGAAGTGGGTGGGTTCATCTGGGGCTACCACTTGAACTGCTGGGTGGGTATCCAGGTATCTCAGCAGTTGGTTCCCACTTGTATTTCCAGTGCGGCAACCCCATGCCCTGTGCTTGGCATTCAGGTCCCCCCCTACTATGGTCCTGTTGTTCACATTTAGCAAGCTGTCGAGGTCACTGTGATGGAAGCGTTCGTTTGGAGGGTGGTAGGTTGCCACCAGGACAGTTGGGTGTTGGTTTAACATGATTTCTATTGCAGTTGCCTCTGTGTTGATTAGAGGTGGGATGGTGACTTGTCGGTGGCATATCCGGTGTTTTATGAGGACTCCAGTTCCGCCACCAGGTCTGTTAGGACGGTCAGTCCGGATTAGAATGTAATTTTTGACTCGAAATTGTTCATCAGGGGTTAGATGGGTTTCATTTACTAGTGCTACGTCGATGCCGTAATCTTCTAGAAACATTTCCAGTTCGTGTCGGTCGTGGAATACTCCGTCTGCATTCCAGATGGCGATGGTGATGTGTCGTTTTCTATTCGCCATCGGAAAACAGTGGGAGGATGGTGGTGAAAAACATTGATACCTTCGTGAAGGTGTCTGGAGCTGCTAGGATTTGGCTTATTGCTTTTTTCACTTTCGTGAAGAAGTCGGTGGTTAATAATTTCTGGATAAGGTTTATAACCTTCTTGACGAAGTCCCAGGGCTGGTTTTGGTTTGAACTATGCTCCTGGGTATTTCGGTTTTGTTGGATATGTGGTGATTGGTGCTGTGTTGGAGATGCTGTGATCTCGACAGTTCTGATATCTGATTCTGTGTGGGGTGTTGTGGAAGAGATGGGGGCTTGCAGGAGCTGCTGGGATGCTGTTTGTGGTGGTGGAGTTGTTGTGGTGGTTGGTGCCAGTAGTGGCAGGGGAGGTACTTCTGTGGATGTTGCTGCTGGTGATAGCATGGGTGTGGGGAGAGTTGGTGAGTCTGGATTGTTGGCAGGGTTTGTGGGCAGAGGGGGGGTTTTTGTCCTTTTGGGGGAGGGCCGTGAGACCTGGGTGGCAACTGGTTGGTTTGGTGGGGTGGCTGGGCGTCTTTGCGCTGCTGGTAGACGTTGGGGTCGTGGTTGGGCTTCTGGTTTTGTCGCCTTTGCCGGTTGGGGGTTTGTTTTTACCACCTGGGCTAAGGTGCGGTTATCGTTTCTGTGTTCTTTAGGTGGTCCTGTTGTGCAATCTTGCGGAGGAGGTGGTGAAGTGGTTTGGTTATTAGGGTTTCTTCCCGCGTTTGCGGGTGTTGGTGGCGTGGGGAAGTGCGCTTCCTCCAAGATTGATGGTGGGGGGGGTGGGGGTGGGGCATTTCTGGCTGTGGTCGTGTGTCTCGCTTCCCAGGCCTCGACAAGCTTGATACGTACTGGGCATCCCCCATGGGATGCAGGGTGAGCCCCTCCACAGTTTGCGCAAGTGGCTGGCGTGTCTCTCGATTTTGTGCAGGTGCTCGACAGGTGTGGTCCAGCACACTTCACACACCTTGGGGCCATGTTGCATTGCTGAGCTCCGTGCCTGAAGCGTTGGCAAATGTAGCATTGGGTTGGACCTGCTGGTTTTTTATAAAGCTCTACTGCGATCGTCATGTGCAGCAGTCTTTGCAGCTTGAAAATCTTTCTGGATTCTGCTGTATTCAGTAAGTTTACTTGGAAGTTCCTGGTCTTCCTGCGTGGGGCAGAGATGACTCTACCTTCTGCGTCTATTTCTGTTTGTGGCTGCGCCACCTGGTACACGCCCTGCACCTGAAAGCCGCTTTCTAATAGTGCCTGCTTCACTTCGTCAGGGGTCCAATGTGGGGTTAATCTCTTTATGACCACTTTTAGTGTGTGTTTTGGGTCATCATTATATGTATAGAATTCTATTTGTCTTTTACGGAATTCCTGCTTTAGGAAATAGAAGTCCTCTGAGTTTGTCGCCTGGTAGACAATACTGTCTCCCTTGTATGTTGTGCTGAGGGCCCCTTTTAGCTTGCCTTGTATCTGGCCGATAAAAGTTGTATACCCCTTTGTCTCGAAAACTGTAATGGGGGGTATTTTTCTTCCCCTGGCTTGTGATGCCTTTGGTATTTGGGTAACTTGTGTGTCTTTGTCTTGCGGTGCAGGCTGGGCAGTGACCAACTCTCCTTGTTGTGATGTAGTTGGTTCCTGATTCGCTGCATCGCGCCTGCTCGTTTCTTGCGGGATGGTTTTGTGGTTGCCTTGCGCCACTTTTTGGGCTGGCTCCGCGATGTTTTTGGTTGTAGGCAGTTGTTGCTCTTGCCTCATAAGTGTCACTCTCTTTCCGTTTCGGAGATGGAGGGGAGAATTTGGTTCAATTCCAGGTATTGAGGAATTAGAGTTGCTGTCAGAGCCAGAAGAGTCGGTGTCTACTATGAGCTTATCTGAGTCAGAGCTGCTGCTCAGTGAGGGTGTATGAATTGGTGAGATTAGTGGGGGATGTGGGGCAGAAGATGATATTGACAGGTTTGCAGGTGGGTCCATTTTGGCCTCCTGATGTTCAAAGTCGTGCGGGCGCTCCATGGAGGGGTAGCCACGATATGAAATGGTTTACTAGTACTTTCCTATATTTCGACAATTTCCGTGCCAATGTATTTTCCCTACACCTGGCAGGCGCGGGATGCCACCACGGGCCTCACAGTCAGTCTGTTTGACTGTGTGGCTCGGCGGGTCCCTGGACTGCAACTTCCCTAACGCCTATGGCACCGAAATTCTCGAAAGATGGTGATTTACAGCCACCTTCTCAGGCGGGATGTTCTTCTTTTCTTCTTCTCCTCGAGCTATGCCATTCGTCCGAACGAGCGCCCAAGTAGTCTAGAGCTCCGTCCCGTGTCGTACGTGTGCAACACGACTTTTGCTTTTCTCGACACGACAATTTGCTTTTTCAGATAGCACACGCCCGACCACGTCCGGAAACCCAGAAAAACAGCGCCGGCGAAACACGCCGCTATGGCGCGAGCACGTAAGGCGACGACCAAGCACACGAGAAGCAAGCAACGAGGCGTGCTCTGGACAAAGGCGGCGAGAGCGCGCGGTGGGAATTTCCAGGGCTGGGAGCACAATAGCGGCGCGGAGCACAGGTAGACGCACGTCCGTCCGCTTCGCAGTCCCACCTCGGAATGTCTGGCACCCGCCGCCAGCCGCCGCCGCACCTTTACCAGCTCGCCCTGTTGCGGCCGCCGACCAATGGGGCGCGCGCGCAACCGGCCGCCGCACCCGAGCCCATAAAGCACCCCCACCCCGGCTGCGCCGGCACGCATCCGCTGGCCATGGCTCACAACCTTAGGCGCCACCAGACCTTCACGGCTGTAACGTGGAACGCGAATGGCCTCTTTCCTGCGCTTCTCGAATTCCGGCAGTTCCTCCAGGATTACAGCGTGGATGTGTGTCTCCTCACCGAGACCCATCTCAAGCCTGGACTTCGAGCGAACGCACCGAATTACGTCTGCTATCGCGACGACAGGCTGACGGCTGGCGGTGGGACAGCCATCTATGTCAAGCGGACACTCCGACACTATCGTGTCCCTCTGCCGAGGTTGGACTCCTGTGAAGCCACGGCCGTTGCAGTGGAGACGTCCCTTGGAACGGTCATCTTTCTCTCCGTGTACCGGCCGCCACGAGGCCACCTCACCGTCCATGATGCTGACACTCTCCTTCGTGCTGGGGTCAAGCTCTTCCTCGCCGGAGACCTGAATGCCAAGCACCAGCTCTGGAATTCTCGGACGCTGAACGTCAGTGGGAGGCGGCTCTATCACGCCGCTGAGAGGGCACGAGCTTCTGTGTATGGACCTGCTGAGCCGACGCACTACCCTTCGAACGGCTCTGCTCCCGACGTTTTGGACATTTGTCTCGTCAAGGGTGTCGACTGGTTTGTCACCCCCGACGTTCTGCACGCCTTGAGCTCCGACCACTTGCCGGTGCTCTTTCGACTACATGTCACTCCGCTTCCACCAGCGGCGAAGCTCGACACCCGGAAGACCGACTGGCCGCGCTTCCGGCAGCTTGTTCTGCAACGCCTCCCAGATGAGTCACCTCCACTGGACACGGATGTTAATGCTGCTCTTCACACCCTGACTGCGGCTCTCACCACGGCTGTTGCTGACTCCACCCCGCCTCCACGGGTTTCTTCAGTGGCCGCTCCAGCACTCCCTGCCGACTTAAGGGACCTTATCCGAGAACGAAACCGTCTCAACAGAGTTTGGCATGAAACACGCCAGCCCGTGCTGAAGCGGCGCATCAATCATCTCCGCCGCGTCATCAAGGCTGCCCTTGCTGCTCACCGTATCCGCCGGTGGGAGGAGAAGCTTGCCTCAGTTGATCCTGGGGCCGACACGTGGGAGTTGGTCCGTTCCCTCACACGGCATCGCCCACACATGCCGCCGCTCACAACTACCGATGGACCTGCTTACACGCCCGCCGCTCAAGCCGAGGCCCTGGCGACGACTTTTGCGGCCAACTTCCGGCCCCTTGCGGCGCCGGTCGACAACGAGAACGTCCGCACAGTTGAGACCAGACTTGCTGCCTTCCTCCACGGCGACCACGGTGACGCCACCATTGTGCCAACGTCGGAAAGGGAGGTCACTGACCATCTTCGCCGGCTTCCCCAGACGAAGGCCCCGGGGCACGACAACATTGACGGGAGAGTCCTTCGCATGCTGCCCAGGATTGCCATCCTGTACGTGGTCGCTCTCTTCAACGCCGTCTTTCACCAACTGCAGTACCCAGACGCTTGGAAGAAGGCTGTCGTTGTGGCGGTCCCGAAGCCGGGCAAAAACAGGACAGTACCGGAGCATTATCGTCCCATTAGTCTCCTCCCGACGCTGAGCAAAGTTTTCGAGAGGATCCTCCTCTCTAGGTTCGGCCGGCTGCTTCACCAGGACAACATTATTCCTCGGGAACAGTTTGGCTTCCGCCAGCACCACTCCACCACCCAACAGTTGCTCCGCGTCGTCGAGGAGGCGACACTGGCGTTTAACAATCGGGAGTTTTGCGGCCTTGTCTTGCTTGATGTGTCCAAGGCCTTTGACACCGTCTGGCACCACGGCCTGCTCTTCAAGTTGTACCATCTCGGCATCCCTTCGTGCTTCGTCCGCCTACTTGGCACCTACCTTGAGGGCCGTACATTTGTCGTCCGAGTTGGCAGCACGACTTCCTCTGTTCGCCCGGTCCTTGCTGGAGTGCCACAAGGGAGTGTTCTGGGCCCGATATTGTATGCTGTCTACACCTCTGACCTGCCGATTTCCCCGAGGGTTGGTCGTGCCATCTATGCTGATGACACGGCCCTTTTCTCGCGCCATCGCAACATCGACGCCGTCCTCCGACGTCTGCAATCTGCTCTGCAGGACCTCGAGCGCTGGGCCGCCGACTGGCGGATCGGCTTCAACGCCACCAAATCTCAGGCGATGCTCCTCACTCGCCGTCTCCCACCTGACGTGCCGCCCCTGGTGCTTTGTAATCAGGCCATCACCTGGACCACGACTGCTACCTACCTCGGGGTCATTCTCGATCGCACCCTGACATGGAAGCCTCACGTCACCGCTGTACACCGGAAGACATCTCAGAGGGCTGGGGCATTGTACCCCATGCTCAACGAAACTTCCTCGCTCCCTGTCGCCAACGGACTGCATATCTATCGCACGTGCATTCGTCCGGTTATGGACTATGCCTGTGAAGTCTGGGGCAATGCTGCCCCCTCCCATATTCAGAGGCTCCAGCAACTACAAAACAAGCTCTTGCGCCGAATTTACCATGTGCCGCGTGATTTCCCTCATCGCCCCCTCCATCAGGCGGCTGAGGAACCCCTCGTCCGGGAGAGATTTAAAGACGCAGCGCGCCGGTTTTATACTGCCACCCGCACTTCAGACAATCCCCTCGTCCGGAGGTTAGGACGACATAATGACCATCACGACCACTACAGGCGGCCCGTTGCCCTGATCGAATAATCAGGTCAGCCCAGAAGACTCACCACCACTTCTTCCTCTCAGCGACTTCAAGATATCATACGCGCTGACCACCGCCAACCACACCCTGCAGCCTTGGTAGGAAATGCCTCTAGGTAAACCCTACGTTCACGATAGCCTGGGATGTTCCACACCCAGTCCAGACGAAAGGAGGCCGCGCGCGCCGGCACGCACTCCGCTGCTCGACTCGCTGCCGCTCGCACCGGTCGTTTTCGTTTCCGTTTCGTGTGCACCGTCGCTAGCCCATCGCCATGTCCGGACGCGGAAAGGGAGGCAAAGTCAAGGGCAAGTCAAAGTCCCGCTCAAGCAGGGCTGGGCTCCAGTTCCCGGTCGGCAGAATCCACCGCCTCCTGCGCAAGGGAAACTACGCAGAGCGCGTCGGCGCCGGGGCGCCCGTCTACCTCGCCGCCGTCATGGAGTACCTCGCGGCTGAGGTGCTCGAGCTGGCCGGAAACGCGGCCCGCGACAACAAGAAGACGCGCATCATCCCGCGCCACCTGCAGCTTGCCATCCGCAACGACGAGGAGCTCAACAAGCTCCTGTCGGGCGTCACCATCGCACAGGGTGGTGTCCTGCCCAACATCCAGGCCGTCCTGCTGCCAAAGAAGACCGAGAAGAAGGCCTAAAGGAGGCCAGGCAATCGCAGCGCCGCGTGCTCCCCTGCACGCAACGCGCTTTGCCGGCTCGGCTCGGCCCACAACAATCGGCCCTTTTCAGGGCCACCACACACACCTACGTCCAAAGCAAAATTTCAGTCGTCCTCGCCGCACCTTGTTTTGTTTTAACTTTGCACTGTCACAGCACAGCCGCCGCCGGCGCACGTCCGCCATCTTGTCGTCCACACAGCCCGTGTGGCCCAACACACACACACACACACATTTTGCACGGTCGCAGTCGCCTTCCAAACCGACAACGGCAGCAATAATGACCATTGTTAAAGGGAGGCGTGTCGACACACCGCCCTCCACTCCCGCGCGCAACGGCCGTCGACACGAACGAAACAGCTGATCCGGCCGCCTATGCCCACACGCCTTGCCTCGGAAACCCCAACGCCGCCGCAAACAAACACACAGAGACAAACCACGCAAGCAAATAATCACCGCCTCTCGCACAACAACACACAGCCCGCCATCTCCGTCGCGATCGATACAAAGACACACAATAACAAACACACAAACGAAGCAGCTCCACACACAGCCAGCCACATGACACGTTTCCTTTCCTTCTCCCCTCCCAGTCACATCACGTCGCTCAAACGGAAAGAAAGAAACAAACAAACAAACAACACAGCGCACACACGCAGCAACAACACAGACTCTTTCGCACTTTTCAACTTCCGAACAGTGTGGTGGCCCTGAAAAGGGCCGTTTTCTAGTCTCTCCCACCCACAAGCACGGCCCGCGGGAAGGCCAGCGCCCGCTGCGACGCAGCCTAACCGCCGAAACCGTACAGGGTGCGCCCCTGCCTCTTCAGGGCGTACACCACGTCCATGGCCGTCACAGTCTTGCGCTTGGCGTGCTCAGTGTACGTCACCGCGTCGCGGATCACGTTCTCCAGGAACACCTTCAGCACCCCGCGGGTCTCCTCGTAGATCAGACCAGAGATGCGCTTCACGCCGCCCCTGCGAGCCAGGCGGCGGATGGCGGGCTTCGTGATGCCCTGGATGTTGTCGCGCAACACCTTGCGGTGCCGCTTGGCGCCACCCTTGCCGAGCCCCTTTCCTCCCTTGCCGCGGCCTGTCATCCTTCCTTCCTCGGGCAAAGCAAAACGTGCACAAACAGCAGCTGCAGCGGCTGGCGAGTCGGCT
Source organism: Schistocerca americana (assembly GCF_021461395.2). Lineage (NCBI taxonomy): Eukaryota > Metazoa > Arthropoda > Insecta > Orthoptera > Acrididae > Schistocerca > Schistocerca americana. The sequence goes on from NW_025726774.1 coordinate 431,199, forward strand.
ACGGTCTGCGCCCAGCGCGCCCGCCGCCCCCCTATATAGACTCTGGCCCGCCCTCCCCCCACCACGCGCAACCGAGGGCATATAAGCGCAGCACGGAGGCGCGCGGGCCCGTTGTCAAGGCAGCACCGGACGCCGCGCCGCACCTAACCTCCACGCACGCCGCTCCGCTACCGCTACCGCCATGGCCCGCACAAAGCAAACGGCCCGCAAGTCCACCGGCGGAAAGGCGCCGCGCAAACAGCTCGCCACCAAGGCGGCGAGGAAGAGCGCGCCCGCCACCGGAGGCGTCAAGAAGCCCCACCGCTACAGGCCGGGCACCGTCGCCCTGCGAGAAATCAGGCGCTACCAGAAGAGCACAGAGCTGCTCATCCGCAAGCTGCCATTCCAGCGCCTAGTGCGCGAGATCGCCCAGGACTTCAAGACCGACCTGCGCTTCCAGAGCTCCGCAGTCATGGCCCTGCAGGAGGCCAGCGAGGCCTACCTCGTCGGCCTCTTCGAAGACACCAACCTGTGCGCAATCCACGCCAAGCGCGTCACCATCATGCCCAAGGACATCCAGCTCGCGCGCCGCATCCGCGGCGAGCGCGCCTAAACCGCGCCGCGGCACCGCACCGCACAAACAAAAACGGCCCTTTTCAGGGCCACTAACATCTCTCCGTCGCGAGCAAACTTTGTCGGTCGCCTGCCTCTCGCCCCGCAACCCAAAAACAAAAACCACCACTTCCCCGTCCGTCCGCCACACCCGCTCACTCTGCCTGCCTGCTAGCAGCGCGCAACAATCACACATCATCCCTCCCCGGCGCTCAAAGCGCACAATACCCAACGGCCGACGTCACACCGCACGGGTGGCTGGCCGGCCGCCGCTTTCGTTTCGAAAACAAAAAAAAAAAAAACCCGCACTCCACTCCGACGGCCAACGGCCAGGCAGGCGCGCTCGCTCGCTCTACACGCCACCGAAATCCCCGCCGACTCCTTCCGCATCTCAACGTGCCCCCCGTTGCAAAACATAACACACACACACACAAAGGAACAAAACAAAACAAAGACCAGACACGACTCGACAAGACAGACATCCGAGAAGAACGAACGCAGGCAAGCCAACCAACGTATTCAAACAAAACAACGTGACAGAAAACCAACCGTCGGCCGCCGCCACAAACACGGCGACAATCAACCACGACAACAACAACAACAACAACACCGCTTACCGCTACCGCCGCCCACACCCGCCACCGACCCCCGCAATCCAACCACCACGGCACGCAAACAGCATCCCCACGGGCATACAGAAACGCCAGACAGACACCCACACCAAACGCAACACGACAATCAAAACCTTCCCCGACGTGCTTTGATGGCCCTGAGAAGGGCCGTTTTGGGCCGCGCGTCTCTTGCGCGCCACTAGACGACGACGGGGGGTGGGGACGACGGAGTCAAGCGCCAAACCCTTCCATTCCCATCTCTTTCTCCTCTACTCTACTTCTTCTTCTTGGGCGAAGCCTTCGCCTTAGACGGCGTCGTCGCCTTCTTCGGGCGCGGCGCCTTCGGCTTCTTCGTCGGAACCTTGGCGGCCTTCTTCGCCTTCGACGGCGACTTGGCCTTGGCCGGCTTGGCCGCAGCCGCCTTCTTCGCACCCGCGGGAGCGGCCGACGCCGCAGACGCCTTCTTGGCGGCGCCCGCCTTCCGACCGGTCGCCGCCTTCACGCCACCAGCCTTCTTTGCGCCGGCCGCACGGGCGCCCTTCTTCTCCTTGCTGGCCGGAGCGGCGCGCTTCTTCTTGGCACCGCCAGCACGAGCCTTGCCGCCCTCGGCCGCCCCCCCGCCGCCGGCGCCGGCAAGCTTGAACGAGCCGGACGCGCCCTTCCCCTTCGTCTGCACCAGCTCGCCCGCCACGACGGCCGACTTGAGGTACTTCTTGATAAACGGCGCCAGCTTCTCCGCGTCCAGCTTGTAGTGCGCGGCTATGTACTTCTTGATCGCCTGCAGCGACGACCCGCCGCGCTCCTTCAGACTCTTGATGGCGGCCGTCACCATCTCAGAGGTGCGCGGGTGCGCAGGCTTGGCGCGCGGCTTCTTCGCAGACGACGCAGACTTGGCCTTCTTCGTAGTGCCGGTGGCGGCGGGTGCCGCAGCAGTCTCGTTCGTAGCCGCCTGATCTGCCATTTCGACGACGCGCGTAACACACAGCGAGAGCGAGCGGGACGGCAGGCACGCAAGCACAGCACAGCACAGCAGCAGAGCAGAGAATCAGCCGTGTGAAACTCACGTGCAATTCCTTGCACGGTTTTAAGCAGGTTAAGCAGGTTAACTGCTGTTCCTGCGTGTTGAATTCACTAGATGCATGTGGTCCTCTCTTAGTGGTATGTCATCACGAATTCACGTCTCTTGGTCATCGTCACTGGGTGCTGGGGTTATTCCAGCAACCGGTCTGGCCATCTGGTCGCTGGGCGCCAGTGGAGTTGGTTTCCCAGTCCACTGACCAGCGGGTTCCTGGACCTCCTCGCCGACTCGTAGAAGTTCCGTGCGAGCGCGCGGAAGCGGCGCTTCAGCATCGGAACTCCCGCGATGTCGTGCAGCATACGGGTGTCGTAGTCCCTTGGCAGGTGGAGCGCCAGCCGAAGGGCTTTGTTCTGCACCCGTTGCAGCGTCTGGACGTGAGTGTCGGCAGCATTTCCCCACACCACGGCCGCGTACTCCAGCACTGGCCTGATTAGTGCTAGGTAGAGCGTGAGGCCGCAGTGGGTGGGCAGTGTCGTCGTGGGGTTGAGGAGGGGGTAGAGCGAGCGCATCCGTCCAAGCGCCCGGCCCCTCAGCTCCCTGATATGTGGACCCCAAGTCAGGCGTCGATCCAGAGTGACGCCGAGGTACTTTCCAGTACGCGACCACGGGATGGGGCCTCCCATGATCCGCACTGGCGGCAGCGCGACGGGAATGCAGCGGCGAGTAAACACCACCGCCTGGCTCTTCCCTGCGTTGAACTTGAGCCGCCATTTGGTGGCCCAGGCTCCAATCTCATTGCAGGAGAGCTGCAGGCGGCGGCGCATCAACTGCGCGCTCATGCTGCGCGTGTACAGCGCGGTGTCATCGGCGTAGAGCGCCAGATGAACCCTCGGCGTCGTCTTCGGGACGTCAGCGGTGAAGAGGGAGTAGAGCAGGGGGCCAAGGACGGACCCCTGCGGCACTCCGGCACGTATGTGGCGCGCCGTCGACATGCCGCCGTCGGCACGCACATGGAATGTGCGCCCTCGCAGATATGACTGGAGAAGGCGGACGTACGACACGGGTACCCCCTGTACCAGCAGCTTATACAGGAGGCCGTCGTGCCACACGCTATCAAAGGCCTTGGAGACGTCGAGTAGTACCGCCCCAAGGTACTCGCGTCTTTCCAGGGCCGCCATCGCCTGCTCCACCAGTCGCAGTAGTTGGTGCTGCGTCGAGTGCCCACTGCGAAAGCCAAACTGCTCGTCAGGAAGCAGGCCTTCTTCACTGACGTGGCGCTGTAGCCGTTTGGCGAGTATCCTCTCGAAGGTCTTCGAGAGGGAGGGCAGCAGGCTTATTGGGCGATAGTTCTGCGCCAGCCTGAGGTCCTTGCCAGCCTTCGGAATGGCGACCACCTCAGCGTGTTTCCACGCATCGGGGTAGGCGCCTGTGCGGAGGATGGCGTTAAAGATCGATGTGACGGTACGCACTGCTTCCGGTGGCAGCTTCTTCAGCAGTGCGTTGTCGATCTTGTCGCACCCCCCCGCCTTCCTGGGCTGTAAGGAGTCGAGGTGGTGTTGAACTTCCTCTACAGTGGTTGGCTCGATGACGTCGTCCGCCTCCTGATGGGTCAGGTACAGCGGAAGCCGCTCTTGCACCTCCTGGATGGTGTCTTCGTCGACAACATCGTCCACGGTGGAGAAGTTCTCGGCGAAGGTGTCCGCGAGCACGCTGGCCTTCATGTCCGGCTCTGCGACGACGTCACGGCCAACTTGAAGCGGCGGGATGCGCTGCCCCTTGCGCAGGAAGCTCCTGGTCATGGCCCAGGCGCTTCCGTCATCGATCCTGAGCGTGGCTATTCTGCCAGCCCAGTCCCGATTACGGTGGTGGCCGACGGCCGCCGAGATCTCCCGGCGCAAGCGGTTTAGCAGCCGCTTGGTGGTGGGGTTTCTCGTGATCTGCCACTCACGGAAAACCCGGTTCTTCTGACTGATCAACGCCAGGATGTCCGGCGGAAGCTGTTTGGAGTTGTCCCTCGGCTTCCGCGGTCCTCGCGGCGCTGCTGCATCTGCCGCCGCAAGTGTGTAGTGGGTGAATGCTGCTAGTGCTGCATCCACCCCCTCCTCGTCAGGATCAGGTGTGGCTGCGACCGTCTCTGCCAGGTGCTGCTGGAAGTGCGCCCAGTCGGTGTTGAGGCGGGCGCAGCGGTTCTCAGGAGGCGCCGTACCGTCTGTGTCCAGGTCGAAGATCACTGGCAGGTGATCGGAGGACAGGGCACAGCGAGTGCTCGCGATCGCGTTGTGTGCTGCCCCTTTCACAATCGCGATGTCGAGCACGTCGGGACGGCCGCGCGCCGGGTAGTGCGTCGGGTCGAAGGGACCCAGCACCACGGCGTCATGGTCGTTGACGACCCGGAGGAGCCGTCTGCCGCTGGTGGTGGTGACCCTGGAGTTCCACTCCGGGTGTTTTGCATTGAGATCGCCGCCGATGAACAGGTTCCCGCGCATCGACAGCAGCGTCTCAATGTCCCCGGAGTTGAGGTGTCCTGACGGCTTCCGGTAGGCCGCCACGAATGTTACGTGGCCCACGGAGGTGTTGACCACGACGCCGGTCGTCTCCAGGGTTGGCGTCACCGGGAGCTGCACCTGGTGGTGGCGCAACGACGTCTTCACGTACACCGCCGTTCCGCCGCCGTGGGTGACCCGGTCGGTGCGGTAGCAGCGGAAGTTTGCCGCCCGCACGTTCACGCCCGGCTTCAGCCAAGTTTCTGTGACGAGACAGACGTCCACATGTTCGTCTCGCAGAAACTGGCGGAATTCTCCCGCTTGGGAGCGAATGCTGTTTGCGTTCCACACGCAAACGGTTAGACCTTGGATGTGTCTATCCATGTTTGGGTGTGGGAACAGCTGGTGTGGTGGTGGCCTGGGCGGCCGACTGCACTGCAGATGCAATCATCTGCGGGAGTTGTTGCAGGAGCAGCTTGAAATCCTCTCTCAAGGCCCTGACTTCGTCCGCGACGCTCGCTGCGGACGTAAAGTCAGTGCTGGGAGAGGATGCTGGCTCCTGCGCTCGAACGACCGCTGGCTCACGGCCAGGGCGCTCCCTCCGCCGTCCGCGCCGGCGGCCGACCCTGGCTGGCGCTGGGTGCTCTCTCGGCGGTCCGCGCCCGTGCACGGCTACCGCCGCTGGCGCAGGCTCTGGCTGGTGCTCTCTCGGCGGTCCGCGCCCGCGCACGGCTACCGCCGCTGGCGGAGGCTCAGGCTGGCGCTCTCTCGGCGGTCCGCGCCCGCGCACGGCTACCGCCGCCTGCGCAGGCTCCGGTTGACTGCCACGCCCCTGGACGTCAGTGGGGGCGGCAGGACGCTGCTCAGCTGATCTGGCGGTGGCAGCGGATGCGTAGCTCCTTCCGTTTTGCACCCGCGCGGAACGCGCCGGCTGTCCTCTTCTTGCAGCGCGCCGGAAGGCAGTGCAGCCGCGGAAACACGCCACATGCTTTTCGCCGCAATGGCAGCATGTGGGCGCGTCCGTCCGCGGGATTTTGCACTCCCGACTGGGATGCTCCCCAGCGCATTTCACGCAGCGGGGAGGCATCTTGCAGTACTTCGCCACATGGTCCAGGCCCTGGCAATTGAAGCACTGCGGTGGGCCGCGTCTTCTGCGCAGCTTCTCCACGGTGACGCCGACATCAGCCACGTGGGTCACCTGGAATATTTTGCGGTTCTCGACGGTGTCGTCCAGAACCGCCATAAATAGCGGCATGTCGGAGAAGTCCCTGGGTGACTTCATACGCGCCGTGGCGCGTATCGGGAAGCCCAGGTCCTCAAGCAGCTCCCGCAAGTATCCCGGGTCCATACTGAACGGGAGCTTGCGGAACACGACTTTGAGCGTCTTCACCGGCTCCGAGGAGTAGGTGAAGCTGTGTAGCCCTTCTCTCTCTGCGAGGTCCATGACCCCGCGGTAATCTTCTGCCGTCTTGGTGATGACACGGTTCAGATCACGCCCTGCGACTCTGAACGTCACGTTCCCTTTAACGACAGCTTTTACTTTTTCACGAAATTCGCGGAAGTCGCCGGTCCACTTGATGACCACGGGAGGTGGAGGGGGCGACTTCTGCTGTTGCTGCTGCTGGCTGTCCATGGGCTCACTGGCATCATTGGAGAGGCCAGCGAACCGGTTGCCGGTGTGCACCGCCGACTGTTGCGCAAGCACCACAGCCCTGGCTGTGTGCTTGCGGGAGGGCTGCATGAAACCCTCGTCGTCCACGGTCGGGTGAAGGGTCCTGGATCCCTTCCGCGACGCCTTCCGCTGGGTGCGGAGCGTGGGCGCGCTACTAGGCGTGCTAGTGGCGGACCTCTTGCTGTGTGTTTCCGCGCTCGCGTCAGCTGGCCGCTTACGCGAGTGCTGCGTCTCTTTCATGGTATCCGGAGATGGTTTAACGCCTGGGATGAGGCCCATCAGGAAGGCGAGCTGCCTTTCCGCCTCCGGCGTGTGGGCTGGGTCCCCATGAGGCGCTGTCTCCGCCGAAGTGGTGGCCTCGGGTGCCAAGGCCGTCGGCTGTGGCACGCGTGAGGCCGAGGTTACGGCCGTCGGGCCACCAACATCAAGCGCGCGGGCAAAGGCGTGCAGGGGCATGCCCCCATCCGCCGAAAGTGCGCGCCTGCCTCTCTGGGCAACGCCCGTCCGTCTGGACCGATCGGTCGTAGGTGGGCGGCGGTTTGTGACAGCCGTCGGGGCAAGCCCCGCCGTGCTGCCGACCGCCGCGCCACTCGCTGCCTCAGCCGGAGCTGGGGTCGCATAACGACCGCCCTGGTCCATGCTGCAGTCCATCTCGACGTCCGGTGGCGTCTGCTGGGTTGTTTCCGTTGGGGGGCCGGATGGGGCCGCCGACAGAGCAGGCTCTGCCGAACGGCGATCCGCCACACCCTCCGCTTCCTCACTGCGGTCCGCTCGGTACGGCATCACGACTCGGAATGAGAGAGAGCAGAGAATCACAAGGCCCAGCCAGTGTCGCGGGCGGGCGCGGACGGCCGAGAGAGCGGCCGCCACTCTGCGCGCCGCCGCGCCGCGCCTCCCGCGCTTGCTACCGCCCAACGTCCGACAGCCTGTGCGGAGCAGCCCCAAACCTGCGCCACAACCGCCCGCGCCTTTCAAACCACCGAGGATGGGGCTACACACAGCCACACCACAGTCGCCAACCAGTCGCCACGGCAGCGCCGCAAACCACGGCCAAACTGCAGCTACCGCGCGCTACAGCCTGGGTCGGCCCGCCGAGAATCGCCGCCCCCGCCCAAATGCCGCCCCCACAGCCCCAGCCGACGACCCGCCACAATGGCCAAACCTTCGGCAAAACTCCCACACCGTCGCCGCGGCAGCCCGGCCAGCGCGGCCGGCGCCACAGCCACACAAGCCGAGGCGTGCGGCGATGACGGCCGTGCAAACGCGCCTCCGCCGCCCCATCGCCTTCCGTCGCCCTCCCGCCGTTTCCCGATCGGCCCGCAGCCGTCGGGCCACATCGCGCGCCGTCCTCCTCCTCTCGCCCGCCAACATTCACAGCCGTTTCTCAAACAATTGCCCGCCGCAAACGGACGCCGCCTGCGCAACAGGCGCCGCCGCCCCTCGACCGAGGCAAACCGCAATCCGAATCTACAGACCAACCCAATCTGCCGTCAAGCACACACGACAGCCGACCTTACACGTTACGCGTTACACATTACGTTTACACGTCTACGTTAGGTTAGGTTAGGTGGACGTGGGTTAGGTTAAGGGGACTTGGGTTAGGTTAAGCGTCAAACTTAGGTTAAGCATTCAAACACGTCAGGCGTCAGAGGTTAGGTTAGGTTAGGTTAGGTTAGGTTAGGTTACACGTTAGGTTAAGGGGTCAGTGCTAGGTTAAGAAGCGTCAAACGTAGGTTAAAAAAGCGTTCAAACGTGAGGCGTGAGCCGGACAGCTTACCTTACGTAGACGTTAGGGGCTCACAGGCTGAGCTCACCTCGCCACACCACAGGTTAGGTTCGGTTCGGTTCGGTTCAGCGTAAAGCGCCGAGGTCAGGGTTACGTTCGTTCACCTTCGGGCGCCACACTTTCGGTTGAAAGGTCGCGACGGGACGACGTCGGCAGGCACGCCGCAAACGAACAAAAACGTACAGACGACGTCGGAAACCGCCGACAGACGGGGGAGCAGCACGACCACGACCAGACACCGAGCGCGAACGAGACACACGCGAACCACCCCCACCGGCCAAAGGGCACCACACAACAACCCAGAGCACCACGTGTCGACACCAGAGCAACCCGCCGCTCACGCGACATGGCTGGCACCGAAGGGCAACCGCCCGCAACTGCGCTTTCCGCGCCGGCCCGGATGCACGTCGTGCTACAACAACACCACTACCGTACACAGCCGCTGTTCACAACATCACTATCAATGGCGCGCCCGCGGCTCGCCGCCGTCGCAGTCGCAGCCCCAACGCCAGCACTTTTGCACCACCATTCACACGCACCGCAACACAGCTCGCCGACACAGCCGAACAAAACAAACACCACACAACAACAGCAACAACGCCGCCGCCTCTACTTGTGCCGGCGACCCACCCCGCCGATGGCGCACCTTTCGCCAGCCGGCAATCGACACACACGCACCCACCCACCGGGGCCCAGTGCAAAAAAAAAAAAAAAAAAAAAAAAAAAAAACCACACAAAAACAAAAAAACCAAACAACACAAACGACACGGGAAGCGCACACCGCCACTTCGCGCGCACGCCACCAACCAGTCGTCGTCTCAAAATAACAAACACAAACAAAATAAACTAACAACTAGGGCAACACAAAACAAAAACGCCTCGCACGAACCGCCCACAAAAAGGACAAGCACACGCACAGCCTCTGCTGACGACCACGACGCAGCGGCACGCTGCTCCTGTCCCGCGCCCCGCGCCCCACTCGATTCACAACTCACGCGACACCGTCAACGACGGGCTCGCTTCCCGCAACCTACCACCTTTCCGCCACGACGCACAGCCCCAGCCCCACCCGACGACGCCCGTGGCAACGACTGCACTTTCACCACCGCCTCCCCCTTCCCCCCCAAAACACACACACACACACACACACACACAGCCAGCCAAAAACGCACTCGCGACCCACACATGCACGTGCATCGGCACACGCCAACCAGTCAACGTCGACAACCACACGCAAGGCTCGAAACGAAACCGGCGTCCTTCCACGTTGCCATCAAGCTACGCGACACAAGACACAAGGAACCAACACAACAGCCGGCCCCACTAATTCCCACTCTCACGCCGCAAAAAGCACACCGAAACCGCCAAACGCACGCACATTCCCCTTCGCACTGACACCACCGACCGGCTCGCTACCACACACCTCTCGGCAGCCGTTTCACGCCAATTCGCCACACCGCCCACACAGTCGACAAGCGCCCGCCCTGTACGGCACACGCAACGACGCAGCGCAGCAAAGGGCGCCCGCAACACATACCTCTCCGCCGCCCGACGCGCCAACCGCCACACCACACCGCCAGCCACTCGCAAATTGTGCACTGCCACCAGCCACACGTCCAACACGCCGCGCCGCCTCCGGCCACCCGCCAGGGGGCGCTCACGTCCGCGACAACAGCGCGGCCCGCCGGGCCGGGCCGAACCGAACCGAGCCGCCGCTGCTCTGCACTCGGCACGGCCACACCCTGCTGCAGACCGGGCTCGTCCCTCTGTACGCGTCTGCCTGCGCATCAACACAACACGACCTTTTTTTTTTTTTTTTTCTCTCTACCGCCATCCCTCCTTCTCGCGTTTTACTCGTTGTTGCAGCAGCGGCGCACACCTACACATCCACAGCCCCAGCCGAGCCGGCCTCACCTCAGGGCCCGCCGCCAGCGTCTCCTCCTCGGGCACAGGTGCGGTGCTGTGGCCGCCCATCCAACCGCATTGCTGGCCGTCCAGCCACCAGGCGTTCCCACTGCCGCGAGCCACGCCGCGCACCGACCCTGCTGCAGAAAACGAAGCATAGCCAGAGACCGACCGATACACAAAGCAAGCCGTCGCCTCGCCTCTTGTCCTTCCTGCCTTCCTTCCGCCCCCGCCCTTCTCACACCACCGCCTCTCCACTTTCGCCCCCCCCCCCTCCTTTTTTGTCTTCTTTCTTTCTTTCTTTCTTTCTTTCTTTCTTTCTTTGGCCCTCTCTCCTTCCCGCCATGGCGGTTACGGCACCGCCTGCAGCGGCAGATTTTTTGCGCCCACACGCCTACTCCTACCACCATTAAACCTTGCCCTGCCCTGCCCATCAACGTCGCAGTCGAACCGACGCTTGCCAACACACTGCCCACGTTCCTTTCTCTTTTCGGCCTACGCCCATTACGCGCCGCCGCCACAGCACCTTCCCTTCCCACAACACACCGACGTCATCACACGCACCCAAAACAGGGGCCACGACCGTGTTCCTCGCCCACTCCCATCCCGCACGGTACGCACATTCCCAACTACTACCGCGCACCCTCCCTTTCCAATCTGTGTGTCTCTGTGTCTGTGTCCTGTCCGCGCGTGACGCCTCTCAACATCCGCCGTCCCCCGTCCCGTTTTCGCCCCCATGCCGTCGTCGCGCCGCCTCCTCCCCGTCCACCGCCGCCCCTGTCCGCCCCGCACCACACCATACACCGCTGCTTGTCCCGGCCGTTGCCACCAAAGGCGCCGACCGCAAACGCGCCACGCCGCAGCCCCCGTGCGTCTCGCGCTCGCTTGCATCTCCGTGCCGACGCTGCCTCTCTTCCCACTCGCACTCGACCTCGACAACACAGTCTTTGGCTCCGCCACTGCGTGTTCCGGTGGTACGCACGCTGCAACACGTATGTATTCATTACCAGAGCGATGGCGAGGCATGACAGCATCTCTGTCTGACCAGAGAGTTCTTTATCGCTGCTAGTCGGCGCTTGGACCGCGCCAGACGACAGTAGTGGCACGCACCGGGTCGCCAGGAACAGTTGTTATATATATTGTAGCGCGAGTCGGGAGAGGTAGTAGTCGGTCGACAGTAGTAGCGGGTGGACGGTTGTACTGAGCGGGCGTCGGCGGCGTGCTCTGCTCGTCTCGCGACTCTGGTCACGGTTCGGGACGATGTATAGTATATTGTGTTATAATCACAAAGGTGGTGTGACGCTGCATTGCGCAAATCTGATAACGTATGTTCATTGTACTTCTTTTGTTCAACAACAAAAGCCCCACTATTACTTTTTTTCTAAAGTAACTTTTGTCTCTTAACGAAAAACATTCACTTTTTAAAGACTACTTCCTATGGCATTTCCCTCCAAGGAGTGCAATTAATTACCAGCCAGCACTCATTCATTGCACACAGCTGTGTAAGGGGTATCTACAATTGAGGAGCGGATATAAATGCAATTTTTTTTTTTTTTTTTTTTGTGTGTGTGTTGTAACCTCCCAGCAAAATTTAAAATAATGGACAATGTTATTTACGGATGCTAATGGACATTGCGCTAATTGTAACCTCGCCCACAATGAGAGGTATTGAAAATGGCAACAAAAATGTGACATTCGCAATCTGACTCAAATATAAAGTCTTCACACAACATTTACAAAAGTCCGTTCAGTGACAAGAAACTTCAATTAAACCGAAATATCGGTCTTTGGCCCTGTGCAAAACAATCAGAATTAAAGTCTTACCTCCGAATAAATGGATGTCACATTTCTGCTCTGGTTGTTGCGCAGCGCTTGGAGGAACTGCATTGCAAATAATAATATTCTCTTTTTTTTGTGATTTTAGTGACATTTTTCTTCAAAGAAGTGGAATGAAATGTGAAGTGCAACGAACTCTTTAGTTCAATAAAAAATTAAATGTTTGAAAAATGCTTTTGAAATAAAAATTATTATTGGGGAACTTGTTGGAGAATAATTACAATTTTTCATTATCTAATGATTATATTAATTAACAGTATACCTTATTCACCATCTTGACCAGTGTTGCCGACCGCCTACATCACACAACCGCACTCGGCTGCTACTACTGACCGACCGCTCTGCATGACGACTATTAGCGTACTGCACGCGACGACTACTGACAGAGTACAGCCCTCAACTACACAGACTGACTGACTGACTGACTGACTGACTGACTGACTGACTGAGAACCGCTCGCAACACTCGCGCAGTCCAGCGCAAACTCTCTGGTCACAGATGCTACAATGTCTCGCCATCGCTACTATGTTACATACGTGTTTCAGTGTCTTTTTCATTGGGGTAACGATCTTTGGCTCTTTTTATTCTGAATACAGGGCCAAAGGTCAACGCTGCTGCCCTTATACAATTTATCAGGTTTCATTATGTCTGTTGCAATGTTACATACGGTTCACTCTTTCATTAATATTATCGTTGGGTTTGTTTTGTAGGGACGTTAACATTCTGGCACATTTTTATTATCATCGGACTCTCTGCTATTTGTGCAGGGAGGTTATACCTGGGTCCATTTCCATTTCCATTTACATTTTAATATTGATAGACTTTTTGTTTTCTTTTTTGTTTCTTGTTGTTTTTCCTTCCTTTTTTTTGTTGTTTTTTTTTTTTTTTTTTTTTTGTTTTGTTTTTCCCGCTCTCGCCACCACCGCCGCATCACGCCTTCCGTTTTCTTGGTTTCTTTTCTGTTCTTCAACTGCTTCAACATCACCGCGCCCCATTTCCACACCACAGCCATCAGCCTCCAAGACGGGCGGGCGCAGTGTGCCATTTCCGGCGCACAAGCACACCCGTACGGTACTCTCCTCGCCCCCACGCCACCAACAACACAGCGACCACGCGGCTTTCAGGCATGGCACGGCACGGCACGGCACCGGCGAAATGCGCCGCCCCCGCCCCTCCGCGCATCCGTCCGTCTCGCCACGTTCACTGACAGCCGCGTCTGCGGCTACACCACGACAACCACAACACAACACCGCTCCCCTCCCTGGCAACTCACATTGTTTTTCTCCTCCTCTTTTGCACAAACCACAACGCCGAGCACAGGCGCAAGCCACCCACACCGCGCCCCTCCCCGTCCCGTCTTTGGCCGCCGCTCCTCGTTTCCTCGTTTGCCCCCTCCCATCTCCCGAAATGCCATGCCAGCAGCGTTACGCATGCCCCTCCCCTGTCCACACAACACTACCGCCTAACGAACAGCCTTTTCCGGGCCACATCCAGGGCACGCCCACCTCCAAACACTGCCAATTCACGGACGCACACACGCACACACACACACACACACACACTCACTTTCTCGACACCTTTCTGTACGGAGGGTGCGTCATCTCGACCGTGACAGAGTGACGGCAACTATCGACGATCCATTTCCCCCCACTGGTGAAACATGTCCACTAACACCTACATACATCATTCAAGTACACAGACAATAGCATACACACAATGGGAGGGCACACGAACATGGACGGCACGGCACTGTCATACACTCTTCCTCAGAACCATATCAACAAACGTTACGTACATCCGGGAAAGCGAAAGCGAACGCGAAAGCGAAAGCGAAAGCGAAAGCGAAAGCAAAAGCAAAAGCAAAGGCAAAGCCCAATGCAGCCGTCAAAGGTCACGTTCACGTTCCGTTGCTCTACGAATGCGTTTCTCCCCTTTTTCCCTTCCTCTCTCTTTTGCCCCCCCTCCTTGCACTCTTGCCTCATTCCTCACGTTCTGCCCAGACATTCGACCGATCAAAGTCAACCTTTCGTTACCGTTCTCAGCGCGACGGTGTACAACAGTATGACGGGTGTGCCCAAGACTTCGGTTCAGTTGCGTGACGCCGGTCTATCGCGCCGATCGACAGTTACTCAGGGGGCGACGGATCGGACCACGTCACCGACACACAAAACACTTTCAAACAAACAAATACATACCGGATGGACACAGACAAACACGTGTACAGACATTCGCCAAACAAACGACCGCCGCCGCCGCCGCCGTCTTGAATGACGACATCGGTGTGCGTGCGTCGTACGCAATCAGTCAGACACGGCTATCAAACATCAGAGTCGAATGGTACATCATCGTGCGTGTCGCCGTACACGTACAGTACAATACAACAACAATGCGTCTTAATGGCACGTTCATTTCAACGTCACTCACACACCTCCACGCTGCAGTTACGTCGCACCATTGTCAAACTCGGCGTACAGCAAAGGGAATAGTGGGCGGCAAAAAAAAAAAAACCAAACAAAAACATTTCACATTTCACATTTCACCCTCGCCATGTATGATGTGCAAAAAAACAAACCCGCAAACGGCCGTCGTTACGGTGACACAAAAGTCGCCGATCACACTGTCCCCCCTCGCAGACGGGTAACACACACACACACACACACACCAACAACACCAATGGGTCAAAAACCACGCCAACGAGGCGTGCCACCATTCCACGCCACGGCGACCAACCTCGTGGCCGTACCCCGCGCAACACGCTTTGACGCGCCCCCCCCACCCACAATCAAAATGCACACATACATCACAGCCGTCCACACAAACAACAACAACAATTCCGCCCTTCCCGCAAAAGGCAAGTTGGTGGCCCTGAAAAGGGCCGTTTTGCCGCTCTCGCAACGGAGGAGCCTTCTCCATCCATCCTTCCTTCCATTCCAGAGCCACCTCCTTACTTGGAGCTCGTGTACTTGGTCACCGCCTTCGTGCCCTCGCTCACGGCGTGCTTGGCCAGCTCGCCAGGCAGCAACAGCCGCACAGCGGTCTGGATCTCGCGGGACGTGATGGTCGAGCGCTTGTTGTAATGCGCCAGGCGAGAAGCCTCGGCCGCAATGCGCTCGAAAATGTCGTTCACGAAGCTGTTCATGATGCTCATCGCCTTCGACGAGATGCCCGTGTCAGGGTGCACCTGCTTCAGCACCTTGTAGATGTAGATGGCATAGCTCTCCTTCCTCTTGCGCTTCTTCTTCTTGTCGCCCTTCGAAATGTTCTTCTGCGCCTTGCCAGCCTTCTTGGCGGCCTTCCCGCTAGTCTTGGGCGGCATCTCGAACCAACGTACGGCAGCAGCAACACCAGTAGCAAGCGCTCCGCTCTAGTCAGCGTCTCCCCACACAGTGGCACCCGCCGCCAGCCGCCGCCGCACCTTTACCAGCTCGCCCTGTTGCGGCCGCCGACCAATGGGGCGCGCGCGCAACCGGCCGCCGCACCCGAGCCCATAAAGCACCCCCACCCCGGCTGCGCCGGCACGCACTCCGCTGCTCGACTCGCTGCCGCTCGCACCGGTCGTTTTCGTTTCCGTTTCGTGTGCACCGTCGCTAGCCCATCGCCATGTCCGGACGCGGAAAGGGAGGCAAAGTCAAGGGCAAGTCAAAGTCCCGCTCAAGCAGGGCTGGGCTCCAGTTCCCGGTCGGCAGAATCCACCGCCTCCTGCGCAAGGGAAACTACGCAGAGCGCGTCGGCGCCGGGGCGCCCGTCTACCTCGCCGCCGTCATGGAGTACCTCGCGGCTGAGGTGCTCGAGCTGGCCGGAAACGCGGCCCGCGACAACAAGAAGACGCGCATCATCCCGCGCCACCTGCAGCTTGCCATCCGCAACGACGAGGAGCTCAACAAGCTCCTGTCGGGCGTCACCATCGCACAGGGTGGTGTCCTGCCCAACATCCAGGCCGTCCTGCTGCCAAAGAAGACCGAGAAGAAGGCCTAAAGGAGGCCAGGCAATCGCAGCGCCGCGTGCTCCCCTGCACGCAACGCGCTTTGCCGGCTCGGCTCGGCCCACAACAATCGGCCCTTTTCAGGGCCACCACACACACCTACGTCCAAAGCAAAATTTCAGTCGTCCTCGCCGCACCTTGTTTTGTTTTAACTTTGCACTGTCACAGCACAGCCGCCGCCGGCGCACGTCCGCCATCTTGTCGTCCACACAGCCCGTGTGGCCCAACACACACACACACACACATTTTGCACGGTCGCAGTCGCCTTCCAAACCGACAACGGCAGCAATAATGACCATTGTTAAAGGGAGGCGTGTCGACACACCGCCCTCCACTCCCGCGCGCAACGGCCGTCGACACGAACGAAACAGCTGATCCGGCCGCCTATGCCCACACGCCTTGCCTCGGAAACCCCAACGCCGCCGCAAACAAACACACAGAGACAAACCACGCAAGCAAATAATCACCGCCTCTCGCACAACAACACACAGCCCGCCATCTCCGTCGCGATCGATACAAAGACACACAATAACAAACACACAAACGAAGCAGCTCCACACACAGCCAGCCACATGACACGTTTCCTTTCCTTCTCCCCTCCCAGTCACATCACGTCGCTCAAACGGAAAGAAAGAAACAAACAAACAAACAACACAGCGCACACACGCAGCAACAACACAGACTCTTTCGCACTTTTCAACTTCCGAACAGTGTGGTGGCCCTGAAAAGGGCCGTTTTCTAGTCTCTCCCACCCACAAGCACGGCCCGCGGGAAGGCCAGCGCCCGCTGCGACGCAGCCTAACCGCCGAAACCGTACAGGGTGCGCCCCTGCCTCTTCAGGGCGTACACCACGTCCATGGCCGTCACAGTCTTGCGCTTGGCGTGCTCAGTGTACGTCACCGCGTCGCGGATCACGTTCTCCAGGAACACCTTCAGCACCCCGCGGGTCTCCTCGTAGATCAGACCAGAGATGCGCTTCACGCCGCCCCTGCGAGCCAGGCGGCGGATGGCGGGCTTCGTGATGCCCTGGATGTTGTCGCGCAACACCTTGCGGTGCCGCTTGGCGCCACCCTTGCCGAGCCCCTTTCCTCCCTTGCCGCGGCCTGTCATCCTTCCTTCCTCGGGCAAAGCAAAACGTGCACAAACAGCAGCTGCAGCGGCTGGCGAGTCGGCTACGGTCTGCGCCCAGCGCGCCCGCCGCCCCCCTATATAGACTCTGGCCCGCCCTCCCCCCACCACGCGCAACCGAGGGCATATAAGCGCAGCACGGAGGCGCGCGGGCCCGTTGTCAAGGCAGCACCGGACGCCGCGCCGCACCTAACCTCCACGCACGCCGCTCCGCTACCGCTACCGCCATGGCCCGCACAAAGCAAACGGCCCGCAAGTCCACCGGCGGAAAGGCGCCGCGCAAACAGCTCGCCACCAAGGCGGCGAGGAAGAGCGCGCCCGCCACCGGAGGCGTCAAGAAGCCCCACCGCTACAGGCCGGGCACCGTCGCCCTGCGAGAAATCAGGCGCTACCAGAAGAGCACAGAGCTGCTCATCCGCAAGCTGCCATTCCAGCGCCTAGTGCGCGAGATCGCCCAGGACTTCAAGACCGACCTGCGCTTCCAGAGCTCCGCAGTCATGGCCCTGCAGGAGGCCAGCGAGGCCTACCTCGTCGGCCTCTTCGAAGACACCAACCTGTGCGCAATCCACGCCAAGCGCGTCACCATCATGCCCAAGGACATCCAGCTCGCGCGCCGCATCCGCGGCGAGCGCGCCTAAACCGCGCCGCGGCACCGCACCGCACAAACAAAAACGGCCCTTTTCAGGGCCACTAACATCTCTCCGTCGCGAGCAAACTTTGTCGGTCGCCTGCCTCTCGCCCCGCAACCCAAAAACAAAAACCACCACTTCCCCGTCCGTCCGCCACACCCGCTCACTCTGCCTGCCTGCTAGCAGCGCGCAACAATCACACATCATCCCTCCCCGGCGCTCAAAGCGCACAATACCCAACGGCCGACGTCACACCGCACGGGTGGCTGGCCGGCCGCCGCTTTCGTTTCGAAAACAAAAAAAAAAAAAACCCGCACTCCACTCCGACGGCCAACGGCCAGGCAGGCGCGCTCGCTCGCTCTACACGCCACCGAAATCCCCGCCGACTCCTTCCGCATCTCAACGTGCCCCCCGTTGCAAAACATAACACACACACACACAAAGGAACAAAACAAAACAAAGACCAGACACGACTCGACAAGACAGACATCCGAGAAGAACGAACGCAGGCAAGCCAACCAACGTATTCAAACAAAACAACGTGACAGAAAACCAACCGTCGGCCGCCGCCACAAACACGGCGACAATCAACCACGACAACAACAACAACAACAACACCGCTTACCGCTACCGCCGCCCACACCCGCCACCGACCCCCGCAATCCAACCACCACGGCACGCAAACAGCATCCCCACGGGCATACAGAAACGCCAGACAGACACCCACACCAAACGCAACACGACAATCAAAACCTTCCCCGACGTGCTTTGATGGCCCTGAGAAGGGCCGTTTTGGGCCGCGCGTCTCTTGCGCGCCACTAGACGACGACGGGGGGTGGGGACGACGGAGTCAAGCGCCAAACCCTTCCATTCCCATCTCTTTCTCCTCTACTCTACTTCTTCTTCTTGGGCGAAGCCTTCGCCTTAGACGGCGTCGTCGCCTTCTTCGGGCGCGGCGCCTTCGGCTTCTTCGTCGGAACCTTGGCGGCCTTCTTCGCCTTCGACGGCGACTTGGCCTTGGCCGGCTTGGCCGCAGCCGCCTTCTTCGCACCCGCGGGAGCGGCCGACGCCGCAGACGCCTTCTTGGCGGCGCCCGCCTTCCGACCGGTCGCCGCCTTCACGCCACCAGCCTTCTTTGCGCCGGCCGCACGGGCGCCCTTCTTCTCCTTGCTGGCCGGAGCGGCGCGCTTCTTCTTGGCACCGCCAGCACGAGCCTTGCCGCCCTCGGCCGCCCCCCCGCCGCCGGCGCCGGCAAGCTTGAACGAGCCGGACGCGCCCTTCCCCTTCGTCTGCACCAGCTCGCCCGCCACGACGGCCGACTTGAGGTACTTCTTGATAAACGGCGCCAGCTTCTCCGCGTCCAGCTTGTAGTGCGCGGCTATGTACTTCTTGATCGCCTGCAGCGACGACCCGCCGCGCTCCTTCAGACTCTTGATGGCGGCCGTCACCATCTCAGAGGTGCGCGGGTGCGCAGGCTTGGCGCGCGGCTTCTTCGCAGACGACGCAGACTTGGCCTTCTTCGTAGTGCCGGTGGCGGCGGGTGCCGCAGCAGTCTCGTTCGTAGCCGCCTGATCTGCCATTTCGACGACGCGCGTAACACACAGCGAGAGCGAGCGGGACGGCAGGCACGCAAGCACAGCACAGCACAGCAGCAGAGCAGAGAATCATTTTTTTTTTTTTTTTTTTTTTTTTTTTTTTTTTTTTTTTTTTTTTTTTTTTTTTTTTTTTTTTTTTTTACCTGTGTGGTGTCGTTGCCGAAGTGCTACCGCCTTTGGCGGCTGGACTTCCAAGGTTGAGTGGTAGGTTTGTACATCTTTATTGTTATCTTTTGTAGGACTTTGGGCTCACAGGGGTCCTTTTTGCCCTACATACCTTTGCTTCACTTTTCATTGTGTTGTGAGGGCCCTGGGGACCTTGACTTTATGCCATGGTTCAGGTTGGGTGGTTGCGATTCCTTCGAGTTGTCTCGTTGATACCCTTAAGTCGTCTATTTTGTTGATGAGACGCTGGACGTGTAGTTGGATTACTTGATCTATTGTTGAGACTTGCAGTTCATCATGTAAAGATATAATTCGGGACCACCTGGGCGCTTTGAGAATGATTCTTAGACACCGGTTTTGTAGTCGTTGTAGTTTGCGGATGTTGGTGGTGGATGTGATTCCCCACGTAGCGCAGCCATATAGCATCATCGGGAGTATTGTCGCGCGGTAGATGCGTAGCTTCGTAGCTACGTTTAGGTCAGTGCTTGCTAAGAAGGGGTATAGTCCATGGATGGCGCGAATGATTTTGAGGCTTTTGTCGTTGATGTGGGCTGAGAATGTGAGTTTATGGTCCAGGGTGACCCCTAAATATTTCGTCGTGGTGGACCATTCGATGGCGTGGTCATTGATCTGGAGGCGGCGGTGAAGAATCGGTCTCCGTCGAGTGAAAAGTATGGCCTTTGTCTTGAGTGCGTTGATAGTGATTTTATTATCAGTTGCCCACAAAAGGAGGATATCGATCTGGTGTTGCAAGCGGGTGATGGCTGTATCTAATGAACGGCTGCTGGTAAGGAGAGCCGTATCATCAGCGAACTGTGCTAGCATGATGTTCGGCAGTTTGGGCATGTCATTTACGTAGATGGTGAACAGGATGGGAGAGAGTACCGATCCTTGCGGTATACCGTCGGAGAGATGTTTGGTGTCTGAGTGTTGGTCGGCCTGTTGGACGTAAAAACGGCGGTCGGTCAGGAAGCTGTCGATAATCTTGATGTAACAGTTGGGGATGTCGGTGGTGTTCCGGAGTTTACTTATGAGCTTCTCTCGCCACACCTTGTCAAATGCTTGTTGAACATCCAGGAAAATGGCTGCTGTGTAGTGGTTTAGATTGATTTGGTTTGTGAGGTGTTCCGAGATCCGGAGCAGCTGGATTTCGGCGGAAAGTTTGGGTTGAAAGGCAAATTGGTCTGGTCGAATGACGTCATTTTCCAAGAGGGGCGGCTTGATGCGGGCCAAGATGACACGTTCAAACGTTTTGCCCATCGTGGAAAGGAGACTGATTGGTCGGTGGTGCGCAGGCTGAAGTGGGTCCTTACCCGGTTTCGGGATGGGTATGATCTTGGCCAGTTTCCATTGTGGTGGGAAATGTTCCTTCAGCAGGCATTCGTTGAGTATTCTCGTTAATAGCACTAGTGGTTTCCGTGGGAGATGCTTCAGATGGTCGTTCGAAATTCCGTCAGGTCCGGGGGCAGATGTGGAGTGTAATTTCCTGAGTATGCGGCGAATTTCTCCTGGAGATGTCAGTTCTGGCCGGTCTCCGCTGGGGTGTTGTCTTATGTGGTGTGCCTCTGCCCGAGTGCGCGCGTCCTCTTCCTCATCGTTCTCAAAGTCTGCAAAATTCAGGCGTGATTGCGTTTCGTAAGTTTCCGCGAAAAGTTCGGCCTTTTGGAGGTTGTCAAAGATTAGGTTGGTGCCATCCGTGAGCGCCGTTTTTGGTGGCTTGGGTTTCTTGATATTACGGATGAGTGCCCATTCATCGCGCGATAGGTGTTGGATTTGTGCCATCCGGTCCTCCCATAGTTCGGCGCGCCATTCCTTGCAACGCCACGTGAGTTCTCTGGAGAGCTGGTGCATTTCTCGTCTATATGCTGGGTTGCGAGTTTGTTGCCATTTTTTACGGGCTCGATTCTTCAAATATTTCAAGTCTTGCAGTGCCGGCGGCAGTGGGTCGCGATATGGTGTCGAGAAGAGTAACTTCGTGGAGGCCTGGTGAGCGGCCTTCTTGATTTTCGAAGTCAGACGAGTGATGGCGTCGTCGAGTTGCTCCGGTGTTGCTAATGGCTCCGTGGGGCGCACATTGTTGTTTAGCCACCTGGCGTAGGATATCCAGTCTGTGGAGACTTTCGTTTTCGGTGGCAATATTGGAAGAGCTCCAGACAGTGTTCCGAGAACAGGTTGGTGGTCAGAAGTCAAGTCATTGATCGTCTGGAGTGACAGATCGGGATTCATGTTTTTGATTATGGCCACATCTAGGACATCCGGCTGATGGCGTGGAACAGTAGGCAGGTAAGTCGGTTCTTCAGGACCTTGTGTGAATGCTTGGAGCCGAATTTCAAGTTCGTAGAGACGGGTGCCTTTGGCGTTCGTCTGCCGCGAGTTCCATGCTACGTGCTTCGCATTAAGATCCCCACAAAGGAGGACTCTGTCGTATCGATCAAAGATGGAGATAAAGTCTTCACCTGTGAAGGCTGCGCCAGGGCTCAAGTAGGCTGCGACGAACGTGAGCTTCCCGTGTATGGTGGCGATCGTGACTGCTGTGGCTTCCAGACTCGTCATGTCAGGCAAGGTTTCGAGAGAGTGAGTGAGGGAAGATCGCAGGTAGATTGCTGTACCTCCACCGCGCCGATTGTGGCGGTCAGTGCGGTATCCCACCATGTTGCGAATGTTGAAGGTTTGGGTGGGTCGCAGATGCGTTTTGGACAATAGTAGCACATCAATTTTGTGGTGTTCGACGAAGTCGGTGAGTTCTACTTTCTTGGGAGCGACGCCGTTGGCGTTAAAAAAGCAGAATGTAAGGTTTCTGTGTTGATGCCGCTCTTGATCCATGTTAGTCGGTGAAAAAGGCCATGATTCCTTCCAGTAGAGTGAGTAGTTTGGATAACAGATCCGGTTCGTCGTTGAATTTGCGAGCTGTATCTGCTAAGATGGCAAAGACGTTCTTCGTTTTTAGTAAGTTGATGATGGAGCCCATGTTAGATAGCGCGGCGATGATATCGGACAGTCCGAGGGCGTTGTCCGTGGATCGTTGCTGCTGTTGTTGCTGGCGAAGATCGTGCAGTCGTTGGCGCGCCGTGTTTTTCGGTCGAGTTGGTTGTTGCTGGGTTGGTGTTTGAAATAACGACGATGCAGCCGTCCAGGGTGTTCGGAGAGATGGGAAGTCCTTCGGAGTCGCCGCAAACGATGGCTGTTGTGGTTGTTGGGGCTCCTTGGATGGTGGAGGTCGCAGTTGGTAGGCGTGTATCGCCTTCTGAAATTCAGGGCAACCACGCCAAGTCCCAGGGTGGCCTTCTTGGCGACAGTTTGCGCAGATGGGTGGTTCTGTTCGTGGCTTGGTACAATCCTTTGCGTGGTGGTGGCCGCCACAGCGTACACACCTGACCGGCATCTGACAGTACCGGCCAGTGTGGTTGAATTTGAGGCATTTCTTGCACTGGGCAGGCCCATCAAGTGGCTTGTAGTCTTCCACCTTAATTCTGGTATGGAAGAGGTATTGTACGTCGTAGATGGTGCGGCTTTTCTGTCCATGTGGCAGAGATACACAGTAAGCCGACTGTGGAATCAGTTTCTTGGAGGTCAGGTCTCGTTTCTTGAACTGGTGTACGTTCGTGACTGTGAATTGCATGTGGCGAAGTTCGGCGGCGAGTTCGTCTTCGGTAATTTCCTCTGGGATATTCTTGAGGACCACTTGGAGTTCTCTGTCTTCTGCTGCTTGGTGGGTGAAATAGGGCATGTTGATGGAATGGAGGTAGTCCAGTGCTGCTCGTTGGTCTGCCAGCGTTTCAAAGTGGTATTTGATCTGATTATTTTTGTAGATCGCCTTGAGTGGTCCGCTGATCTTCTGCTTTAATTGAGCGTTTAGTTCCAGGTATTTTCCAGTGTAGTTGATTGTCACAGGTGGTATTCTCGGTTTCGGCGGCGGCGGAGCTGTGGCGTCCTGAGTATTTGTGTCGTTAGGCTGAGGCTGGTGTTGGTCTTCCATTGCTGGGTCCTGTTGCTGTAGTGGTGCGTAGTAGTTGGTGGTGGGTACAGCTCGTTGTTCCGTCTGCATGGGGGTATTTTCTTCGGCTTTCCTGCGTTTGGTGCCTTTCCGGCGGCGTCTGACCTCCTGGAATGGTGCATCAGAGTCGCTGGATTCGTCCTGATAGTCCATGGCATTGTGTTGTTCCGTCGGATTGTGACTCTTCGTTCGGCAGTCGTCAGAAGATGAGTTGGCACTGGTGGTTGGGCCGTCCTGCTCCCGCCGTCTTGCGAGTTCCTTTGCTCGTGCGTCGCGGTCGCGGCGGAGTTGTTCCAGTTTCTCTTGAATCATCGCAGTGCATAAGTCTTCAGGCGTGGGGGCCGGTGGGGCGGGGTGTCGCGGTCGAGCGCCCTGAGTGGTCCTGCTCGCGAGTTCTACCTCAGCCCTGTGTGTCTGTTCTGGCCTAGAGGAACGCGGGCTTGCCACCCGCGGGTGGGGCCCTGGCTCCTCGTCGTCCCCTACTCTATTCATCCTACAAGTGCGGCTAGTCCGCACTATCTTGCCTACACTCTATGTCGGTCCTATAACACGACAAATTGCTTAGTACTCGCTAAGAAGCAAGTGAATCGCAGAGTTTTGTAGCTCTCGATAGCGGCGAGTCGCACAAGGCTTCCACACGCACTACGATCGCTAAGGGACTCCAACCCTTTCTTGAGCAGAGAATCACAAGGCCCAGCCAGTGTCGCGGGCGGGCGCGGACGGCCGAGAGAGCGGCCGCCACTCTGCGCGCCGCCGCGCCGCGCCTCCCGCGCTTGCTACCGCCCAACGTCCGACAGCCTGTGCGGAGCAGCCCCAAACCTGCGCCACAACCGCCCGCGCCTTTCAAACCACCGAGGATGGGGCTACACACAGCCACACCACAGTCGCCAACCAGTCGCCACGGCAGCGCCGCAAACCACGGCCAAACTGCAGCTACCGCGCGCTACAGCCTGGGTCGGCCCGCCGAGAATCGCCGCCCCCGCCCAAATGCCGCCCCCACAGCCCCAGCCGACGACCCGCCACAATGGCCAAACCTTCGGCAAAACTCCCACACCGTCGCCGCGGCAGCCCGGCCAGCGCGGCCGGCGCCACAGCCACACAAGCCGAGGCGTGCGGCGATGACGGCCGTGCAAACGCGCCTCCGCCGCCCCATCGCCTTCCGTCGCCCTCCCGCCGTTTCCCGATCGGCCCGCAGCCGTCGGGCCACATCGCGCGCCGTCCTCCTCCTCTCGCCCGCCAACATTCACAGCCGTTTCTCAAACAATTGCCCGCCGCAAACGGACGCCGCCTGCGCAACAGGCGCCGCCGCCCCTCGACCGAGGCAAACCGCAATCCGAATCTACAGACCAACCCAATCTGCCGTCAAGCACACACGACAGCCGACCTTACACGTTACGCGTTACACATTACGTTTACACGTCTACGTTAGGTTAGGTTAGGTGGACGTGGGTTAGGTTAAGGGGACTTGGGTTAGGTTAAGCGTCAAACTTAGGTTAAGCATTCAAACACGTCAGGCGTCAGAGGTTAGGTTAGGTTAGGTTAGGTTAGGTTAGGTTACACGTTAGGTTAAGGGGTCAGTGCTAGGTTAAGAAGCGTCAAACGTAGGTTAAAAAAGCGTTCAAACGTGAGGCGTGAGCCGGACAGCTTACCTTACGTAGACGTTAGGGGCTCACAGGCTGAGCTCACCTCGCCACACCACAGGTTAGGTTCGGTTCGGTTCGGTTCAGCGTAAAGCGCCGAGGTCAGGGTTACGTTCGTTCACCTTCGGGCGCCACACTTTCGGTTGAAAGGTCGCGACGGGACGACGTCGGCAGGCACGCCGCAAACGAACAAAAACGTACAGACGACGTCGGAAACCGCCGACAGACGGGGGAGCAGCACGACCACGACCAGACACCGAGCGCGAACGAGACACACGCGAACCACCCCCACCGGCCAAAGGGCACCACACAACAACCCAGAGCACCACGTGTCGACACCAGAGCAACCCGCCGCTCACGCGACATGGCTGGCACCGAAGGGCAACCGCCCGCAACTGCGCTTTCCGCGCCGGCCCGGATGCACGTCGTGCTACAACAACACCACTACCGTACACAGCCGCTGTTCACAACATCACTATCAATGGCGCGCCCGCGGCTCGCCGCCGTCGCAGTCGCAGCCCCAACGCCAGCACTTTTGCACCACCATTCACACGCACCGCAACACAGCTCGCCGACACAGCCGAACAAAACAAACACCACACAACAACAGCAACAACGCCGCCGCCTCTACTTGTGCCGGCGACCCACCCCGCCGATGGCGCACCTTTCGCCAGCCGGCAATCGACACACACGCACCCACCCACCGGGGCCCAGTGCAAAAAAAAAAAAAAAAAAAAAAAAAAAAAAAAAACCACACAAA
The DNA here is from genome assembly GCF_021461395.2 of Schistocerca americana. Taxonomy (NCBI): domain Eukaryota; kingdom Metazoa; phylum Arthropoda; class Insecta; order Orthoptera; family Acrididae; genus Schistocerca; species Schistocerca americana. The sequence goes on from NW_025726774.1 coordinate 456,994, forward strand.
AACAAAAAAACCAAACAACACAAACGACACGGGAAGCGCACACCGCCACTTCGCGCGCACGCCACCAACCAGTCGTCGTCTCAAAATAACAAACACAAACAAAATAAACTAACAACTAGGGCAACACAAAACAAAAACGCCTCGCACGAACCGCCCACAAAAAGGACAAGCACACGCACAGCCTCTGCTGACGACCACGACGCAGCGGCACGCTGCTCCTGTCCCGCGCCCCGCGCCCCACTCGATTCACAACTCACGCGACACCGTCAACGACGGGCTCGCTTCCCGCAACCTACCACCTTTCCGCCACGACGCACAGCCCCAGCCCCACCCGACGACGCCCGTGGCAACGACTGCACTTTCACCACCGCCTCCCCCTTCCCCCCCAAAACACACACACACACACACACACACACAGCCAGCCAAAAACGCACTCGCGACCCACACATGCACGTGCATCGGCACACGCCAACCAGTCAACGTCGACAACCACACGCAAGGCTCGAAACGAAACCGGCGTCCTTCCACGTTGCCATCAAGCTACGCGACACAAGACACAAGGAACCAACACAACAGCCGGCCCCACTAATTCCCACTCTCACGCCGCAAAAAGCACACCGAAACCGCCAAACGCACGCACATTCCCCTTCGCACTGACACCACCGACCGGCTCGCTACCACACACCTCTCGGCAGCCGTTTCACGCCAATTCGCCACACCGCCCACACAGTCGACAAGCGCCCGCCCTGTACGGCACACGCAACGACGCAGCGCAGCAAAGGGCGCCCGCAACACATACCTCTCCGCCGCCCGACGCGCCAACCGCCACACCACACCGCCAGCCACTCGCAAATTGTGCACTGCCACCAGCCACACGTCCAACACGCCGCGCCGCCTCCGGCCACCCGCCAGGGGGCGCTCACGTCCGCGACAACAGCGCGGCCCGCCGGGCCGGGCCGAACCGAACCGAGCCGCCGCTGCTCTGCACTCGGCACGGCCACACCCTGCTGCAGACCGGGCTCGTCCCTCTGTACGCGTCTGCCTGCGCATCAACACAACACGACCTTTTTTTTTTTTTTTTTCTCTCTACCGCCATCCCTCCTTCTCGCGTTTTACTCGTTGTTGCAGCAGCGGCGCACACCTACACATCCACAGCCCCAGCCGAGCCGGCCTCACCTCAGGGCCCGCCGCCAGCGTCTCCTCCTCGGGCACAGGTGCGGTGCTGTGGCCGCCCATCCAACCGCATTGCTGGCCGTCCAGCCACCAGGCGTTCCCACTGCCGCGAGCCACGCCGCGCACCGACCCTGCTGCAGAAAACGAAGCATAGCCAGAGACCGACCGATACACAAAGCAAGCCGTCGCCTCGCCTCTTGTCCTTCCTGCCTTCCTTCCGCCCCCGCCCTTCTCACACCACCGCCTCTCCACTTTCGCCCCCCCCCCCTCCTTTTTTGTCTTCTTTCTTTCTTTCTTTCTTTCTTTCTTTCTTTCTTTGGCCCTCTCTCCTTCCCGCCATGGCGGTTACGGCACCGCCTGCAGCGGCAGATTTTTTGCGCCCACACGCCTACTCCTACCACCATTAAACCTTGCCCTGCCCTGCCCATCAACGTCGCAGTCGAACCGACGCTTGCCAACACACTGCCCACGTTCCTTTCTCTTTTCGGCCTACGCCCATTACGCGCCGCCGCCACAGCACCTTCCCTTCCCACAACACACCGACGTCATCACACGCACCCAAAACAGGGGCCACGACCGTGTTCCTCGCCCACTCCCATCCCGCACGGTACGCACATTCCCAACTACTACCGCGCACCCTCCCTTTCCAATCTGTGTGTCTCTGTGTCTGTGTCCTGTCCGCGCGTGACGCCTCTCAACATCCGCCGTCCCCCGTCCCGTTTTCGCCCCCATGCCGTCGTCGCGCCGCCTCCTCCCCGTCCACCGCCGCCCCTGTCCGCCCCGCACCACACCATACACCGCTGCTTGTCCCGGCCGTTGCCACCAAAGGCGCCGACCGCAAACGCGCCACGCCGCAGCCCCCGTGCGTCTCGCGCTCGCTTGCATCTCCGTGCCGACGCTGCCTCTCTTCCCACTCGCACTCGACCTCGACAACACAGTCTTTGGCTCCGCCACTGCGTGTTCCGGTGGTACGCACGCTGCAACACGTATGTATTCATTACCAGAGCGATGGCGAGGCATGACAGCATCTCTGTCTGACCAGAGAGTTCTTTATCGCTGCTAGTCGGCGCTTGGACCGCGCCAGACGACAGTAGTGGCACGCACCGGGTCGCCAGGAACAGTTGTTATATATATTGTAGCGCGAGTCGGGAGAGGTAGTAGTCGGTCGACAGTAGTAGCGGGTGGACGGTTGTACTGAGCGGGCGTCGGCGGCGTGCTCTGCTCGTCTCGCGACTCTGGTCACGGTTCGGGACGATGTATAGTATATTGTGTTATAATCACAAAGGTGGTGTGACGCTGCATTGCGCAAATCTGATAACGTATGTTCATTGTACTTCTTTTGTTCAACAACAAAAGCCCCACTATTACTTTTTTTCTAAAGTAACTTTTGTCTCTTAACGAAAAACATTCACTTTTTAAAGACTACTTCCTATGGCATTTCCCTCCAAGGAGTGCAATTAATTACCAGCCAGCACTCATTCATTGCACACAGCTGTGTAAGGGGTATCTACAATTGAGGAGCGGATATAAATGCAATTTTTTGTTTTTTTTTTTTTGTGTGTGTGTTGTAACCTCCCAGCAAAATTTAAAATAATGGACAATGTTATTTACGGATGCTAATGGACATTGCGCTAATTGTAACCTCGCCCACAATGAGAGGTATTGAAAATGGCAACAAAAATGTGACATTCGCAATCTGACTCAAATATAAAGTCTTCACACAACATTTACAAAAGTCCGTTCAGTGACAAGAAACTTCAATTAAACCGAAATATCGGTCTTTGGCCCTGTGCAAAACAATCAGAATTAAAGTCTTACCTCCGAATAAATGGATGTCACATTTCTGCTCTGGTTGTTGCGCAGCGCTTGGAGGAACTGCATTGCAAATAATAATATTCTCTTTTTTTTGTGATTTTAGTGACATTTTTCTTCAAAGAAGTGGAATGAAATGTGAAGTGCAACGAACTCTTTAGTTCAATAAAAAATTAAATGTTTGAAAAATGCTTTTGAAATAAAAATTATTATTGGGGAACTTGTTGGAGAATAATTACAATTTTTCATTATCTAATGATTATATTAATTAACAGTATACCTTATTCACCATCTTGACCAGTGTTGCCGACCGCCTACATCACACAACCGCACTCGGCTGCTACTACTGACCGACCGCTCTGCATGACGACTATTAGCGTACTGCACGCGACGACTACTGACAGAGTACAGCCCTCAACTACACAGACTGACTGACTGACTGACTGACTGACTGACTGACTGACTGACTGAGAACCGCTCGCAACACTCGCGCAGTCCAGCGCAAACTCTCTGGTCACAGATGCTACAATGTCTCGCCATCGCTACTATGTTACATACGTGTTTCAGTGTCTTTTTCATTGGGGTAACGATCTTTGGCTCTTTTTATTCTGAATACAGGGCCAAAGGTCAACGCTGCTGCCCTTATACAATTTATCAGGTTTCATTATGTCTGTTGCAATGTTACATACGGTTCACTCTTTCATTAATATTATCGTTGGGTTTGTTTTGTAGGGACGTTAACATTCTGGCACATTTTTATTATCATCGGACTCTCTGCTATTTGTGCAGGGAGGTTATACCTGGGTCCATTTCCATTTCCATTTACATTTTAATATTGATAGACTTTTTGTTTTCTTTTTTGTTTCTTGTTGTTTTTCCTTCTTTTTTTTTGTTGTTTTTTTTTTTTTTTTTTTTTTTGTTTTGTTTTTCCCGCTCTCGCCACCACCGCCGCATCACGCCTTCCGTTTTCTTGGTTTCTTTTCTGTTCTTCAACTGCTTCAACATCACCGCGCCCCATTTCCACACCACAGCCATCAGCCTCCAAGACGGGCGGGCGCAGTGTGCCATTTCCGGCGCACAAGCACACCCGTACGGTACTCTCCTCGCCCCCACGCCACCAACAACACAGCGACCACGCGGCTTTCAGGCATGGCACGGCACGGCACGGCACCGGCGAAATGCGCCGCCCCCGCCCCTCCGCGCATCCGTCCGTCTCGCCACGTTCACTGACAGCCGCGTCTGCGGCTACACCACGACAACCACAACACAACACCGCTCCCCTCCCTGGCAACTCACATTGTTTTTCTCCTCCTCTTTTGCACAAACCACAACGCCGAGCACAGGCGCAAGCCACCCACACCGCGCCCCTCCCCGTCCCGTCTTTGGCCGCCGCTCCTCGTTTCCTCGTTTGCCCCCTCCCATCTCCCGAAATGCCATGCCAGCAGCGTTACGCATGCCCCTCCCCTGTCCACACAACACTACCGCCTAACGAACAGCCTTTTCCGGGCCACATCCAGGGCACGCCCACCTCCAAACACTGCCAATTCACGGACGCACACACGCACACACACACACACACACACACACTCACTTTCTCGACACCTTTCTGTACGGAGGGTGCGTCATCTCGACCGTGACAGAGTGACGGCAACTATCGACGATCCATTTCCCCCCACTGGTGAAACATGTCCACTAACACCTACATACATCATTCAAGTACACAGACAATAGCATACACACAATGGGAGGGCACACGAACATGGACGGCACGGCACTGTCATACACTCTTCCTCAGAACCATATCAACAAACGTTACGTACATCCGGGAAAGCGAAAGCGAACGCGAAAGCGAAAGCGAAAGCGAAAGCAAAAGCAAAAGCAAAGGCAAAGCCCAATGCAGCCGTCAAAGGTCACGTTCACGTTCCGTTGCTCTACGAATGCGTTTCTCCCCTTTTTCCCTTCCTCTCTCTTTTGCCCCCCCTCCTTGCACTCTTGCCTCATTCCTCACGTTCTGCCCAGACATTCGACCGATCAAAGTCAACCTTTCGTTACCGTTCTCAGCGCGACGGTGTACAACAGTATGACGGGTGTGCCCAAGACTTCGGTTCAGTTGCGTGACGCCGGTCTATCGCGCCGATCGACAGTTACTCAGGGGGCGACGGATCGGACCACGTCACCGACACACAAAACACTTTCAAACAAACAAATACATACCGGATGGACACAGACAAACACGTGTACAGACATTCGCCAAACAAACGACCGCCGCCGCCGCCGCCGTCTTGAATGACGACATCGGTGTGCGTGCGTCGTACGCAATCAGTCAGACACGGCTATCAAACATCAGAGTCGAATGGTACATCATCGTGCGTGTCGCCGTACACGTACAGTACAATACAACAACAATGCGTCTTAATGGCACGTTCATTTCAACGTCACTCACACACCTCCACGCTGCAGTTACGTCGCACCATTGTCAAACTCGGCGTACAGCAAAGGGAATAGTGGGCGGCAAAAAAAAAAAAACCAAACAAAAACATTTCACATTTCACATTTCACCCTCGCCATGTATGATGTGCAAAAAAACAAACCCGCAAACGGCCGTCGTTACGGTGACACAAAAGTCGCCGATCACACTGTCCCCCCTCGCAGACGGGTAACACACACACACACACACACACCAACAACACCAATGGGTCAAAAACCACGCCAACGAGGCGTGCCACCATTCCACGCCACGGCGACCAACCTCGTGGCCGTACCCCGCGCAACACGCTTTGACGCGCCCCCCCCACCCACAATCAAAATGCACACATACATCACAGCCGTCCACACAAACAACAACAACAATTCCGCCCTTCCCGCAAAAGGCAAGTTGGTGGCCCTGAAAAGGGCCGTTTTGCCGCTCTCGCAACGGAGGAGCCTTCTCCATCCATCCTTCCTTCCATTCCAGAGCCACCTCCTTACTTGGAGCTCGTGTACTTGGTCACCGCCTTCGTGCCCTCGCTCACGGCGTGCTTGGCCAGCTCGCCAGGCAGCAACAGCCGCACAGCGGTCTGGATCTCGCGGGACGTGATGGTCGAGCGCTTGTTGTAGTGCGCCAGGCGAGAAGCCTCGGCCGCAATGCGCTCGAAAATGTCGTTCACGAAGCTGTTCATGATGCTCATCGCCTTCGACGAGATGCCCGTGTCAGGGTGCACCTGCTTCAGCACCTTGTAGATGTAGATGGCATAGCTCTCCTTCCTCTTGCGCTTCTTCTTCTTGTCGCCCTTCGAAATGTTCTTCTGCGCCTTGCCAGCCTTCTTGGCGGCCTTCCCGCTAGTCTTGGGCGGCATCTCGAACCAACGTACGGCAGCAGCAACACCAGTAGCAAGCGCTCCGCTCTAGTCAGCGTCTCCCCACACAGTGGCACCCGCCGCCAGCCGCCGCCGCACCTTTACCAGCTCGCCCTGTTGCGGCCGCCGACCAATGGGGCGCGCGCGCAACCGGCCGCCGCACCCGAGCCCATAAAGCACCCCCACCCCGGCTGCGCCGGCACGCACTCCGCTGCTCGACTCGCTGCCGCTCGCACCGGTCGTTTTCGTTTCCGTTTCGTGTGCACCGTCGCTAGCCCATCGCCATGTCCGGACGCGGAAAGGGAGGCAAAGTCAAGGGCAAGTCAAAGTCCCGCTCAAGCAGGGCTGGGCTCCAGTTCCCGGTCGGCAGAATCCACCGCCTCCTGCGCAAGGGAAACTACGCAGAGCGCGTCGGCGCCGGGGCGCCCGTCTACCTCGCCGCCGTCATGGAGTACCTCGCGGCTGAGGTGCTCGAGCTGGCCGGAAACGCGGCCCGCGACAACAAGAAGACGCGCATCATCCCGCGCCACCTGCAGCTTGCCATCCGCAACGACGAGGAGCTCAACAAGCTCCTGTCGGGCGTCACCATCGCACAGGGTGGTGTCCTGCCCAACATCCAGGCCGTCCTGCTGCCAAAGAAGACCGAGAAGAAGGCCTAAAGGAGGCCAGGCAATCGCAGCGCCGCGTGCTCCCCTGCACGCAACGCGCTTTGCCGGCTCGGCTCGGCCCACAACAATCGGCCCTTTTCAGGGCCACCACACACACCTACGTCCAAAGCAAAATTTCAGTCGTCCTCGCCGCACCTTGTTTTGTTTTAACTTTGCACTGTCACAGCACAGCCGCCGCCGGCGCACGTCCGCCATCTTGTCGTCCACACAGCCCGTGTGGCCCAACACACACACACACACACATTTTGCACGGTCGCAGTCGCCTTCCAAACCGACAACGGCAGCAATAATGACCATTGTTAAAGGGAGGCGTGTCGACACACCGCCCTCCACTCCCGCGCGCAACGGCCGTCGACACGAACGAAACAGCTGATCCGGCCGCCTATGCCCACACGCCTTGCCTCGGAAACCCCAACGCCGCCGCAAACAAACACACAGAGACAAACCACGCAAGCAAATAATCACCGCCTCTCGCACAACAACACACAGCCCGCCATCTCCGTCGCGATCGATACAAAGACACACAATAACAAACACACAAACGAAGCAGCTCCACACACAGCCAGCCACATGACACGTTTCCTTTCCTTCTCCCCTCCCAGTCACATCACGTCGCTCAAACGGAAAGAAAGAAACAAACAAACAAACAACACAGCGCACACACGCAGCAACAACACAGACTCTTTCGCACTTTTCAACTTCCGAACAGTGTGGTGGCCCTGAAAAGGGCCGTTTTCTAGTCTCTCCCACCCACAAGCACGGCCCGCGGGAAGGCCAGCGCCCGCTGCGACGCAGCCTAACCGCCGAAACCGTACAGGGTGCGCCCCTGCCTCTTCAGGGCGTACACCACGTCCATGGCCGTCACAGTCTTGCGCTTGGCGTGCTCAGTGTACGTCACCGCGTCGCGGATCACGTTCTCCAGGAACACCTTCAGCACCCCGCGGGTCTCCTCGTAGATCAGACCAGAGATGCGCTTCACGCCGCCCCTGCGAGCCAGGCGGCGGATGGCGGGCTTCGTGATGCCCTGGATGTTGTCGCGCAACACCTTGCGGTGCCGCTTGGCGCCACCCTTGCCGAGCCCCTTTCCTCCCTTGCCGCGGCCTGTCATCCTTCCTTCCTCGGGCAAAGCAAAACGTGCACAAACAGCAGCTGCAGCGGCTGGCGAGTCGGCTACGGTCTGCGCCCAGCGCGCCCGCCGCCCCCCTATATAGACTCTGGCCCGCCCTCCCCCCACCACGCGCAACCGAGGGCATATAAGCGCAGCACGGAGGCGCGCGGGCCCGTTGTCAAGGCAGCACCGGACGCCGCGCCGCACCTAACCTCCACGCACGCCGCTCCGCTACCGCTACCGCCATGGCCCGCACAAAGCAAACGGCCCGCAAGTCCACCGGCGGAAAGGCGCCGCGCAAACAGCTCGCCACCAAGGCGGCGAGGAAGAGCGCGCCCGCCACCGGAGGCGTCAAGAAGCCCCACCGCTACAGGCCGGGCACCGTCGCCCTGCGAGAAATCAGGCGCTACCAGAAGAGCACAGAGCTGCTCATCCGCAAGCTGCCATTCCAGCGCCTAGTGCGCGAGATCGCCCAGGACTTCAAGACCGACCTGCGCTTCCAGAGCTCCGCAGTCATGGCCCTGCAGGAGGCCAGCGAGGCCTACCTCGTCGGCCTCTTCGAAGACACCAACCTGTGCGCAATCCACGCCAAGCGCGTCACCATCATGCCCAAGGACATCCAGCTCGCGCGCCGCATCCGCGGCGAGCGCGCCTAAACCGCGCCGCGGCACCGCACCGCACAAACAAAAACGGCCCTTTTCAGGGCCACTAACATCTCTCCGTCGCGAGCAAACTTTGTCGGTCGCCTGCCTCTCGCCCCGCAACCCAAAAACAAAAACCACCACTTCCCCGTCCGTCCGCCACACCCGCTCACTCTGCCTGCCTGCTAGCAGCGCGCAACAATCACACATCATCCCTCCCCGGCGCTCAAAGCGCACAATACCCAACGGCCGACGTAACACCGCACGGGTGGCTGGCCGGCCGCCGCTTTCGTTTCGAAAACAAAAAAAAAAAAAACCCGCACTCCACTCCGACGGCCAACGGCCAGGCAGGCGCGCTCGCTCGCTCTACACGCCACCGAAATCCCCGCCGACTCCTTCCGCATCTCAACGTGCCCCCCGTTGCAAAACATAACACACACACACACAAAGGAACAAAACAAAACAAAGACCAGACACGACTCGACAAGACAGACATCCGAGAAGAACGAACGCAGGCAAGCCAACCAACGTATTCAAACAAAACAACGTGACAGAAAACCAACCGTCGGCCGCCGCCACAAACACGGCGACAATCAACCACGACAACAACAACAACAACAACACCGCTTACCGCTACCGCCGCCCACACCCGCCACCGACCCCCGCAATCCAACCACCACGGCACGCAAACAGCATCCCCACGGGCATACAGAAACGCCAGACAGACACCCACACCAAACGCAACACGACAATCAAAACCTTCCCCGACGTGCTTTGATGGCCCTGAGAAGGGCCGTTTTGGGCCGCGCGTCTCTTGCGCGCCACTAGACGACGACGGGGGGTGGGGACGACGGAGTCAAGCGCCAAACCCTTCCATTCCCATCTCTTTCTCCTCTACTCTACTTCTTCTTCTTGGGCGAAGCCTTCGCCTTAGACGGCGTCGTCGCCTTCTTCGGGCGCGGCGCCTTCGGCTTCTTCGTCGGAACCTTGGCGGCCTTCTTCGCCTTCGACGGCGACTTGGCCTTGGCCGGCTTGGCCGCAGCCGCCTTCTTCGCACCCGCGGGAGCGGCCGACGCCGCAGACGCCTTCTTGGCGGCGCCCGCCTTCCGACCGGTCGCCGCCTTCACGCCACCAGTCTTCTTTGCGCCGGCCGCACGGGCGCCCTTCTTCTCCTTGCTGGCCGGAGCGGCGCGCTTCTTCTTGGCACCGCCAGCACGAGCCTTGCCGCCCTCGGCCGCCCCCCCGCCGCCGGCGCCGGCAAGCTTGAACGAGCCGGACGCGCCCTTCCCCTTCGTCTGCACCAGCTCGCCCGCCACGACGGCCGACTTGAGGTACTTCTTGATAAACGGCGCCAGCTTCTCCGCGTCCAGCTTGTAGTGCGCGGCTATGTACTTCTTGATCGCCTGCAGCGACGACCCGCCGCGCTCCTTCAGACTCTTGATGGCGGCCGTCACCATCTCAGAGGTGCGCGGGTGCGCAGGCTTGGCGCGCGGCTTCTTCGCAGACGACGCAGACTTGGCCTTCTTCGTAGTGCCGGTGGCGGCGGGTGCCGCAGCAGTCTCGTTCGTAGCCGCCTGATCTGCCATTTCGACGACGCGCGTAACACACAGCGAGAGCGAGCGGGACGGCAGGCACGCAAGCACAGCACAGCACAGCAGCAGAGCAGAGAATCACAAGGCCCAGCCAGTGTCGCGGGCGGGCGCGGACGGCCGAGAGAGCGGCCGCCACTCTGCGCGCCGCCGCGCCGCGCCTCCCGCGCTTGCTACCGCCCAACGTCCGACAGCCTGTGCGGAGCAGCCCCAAACCTGCGCCACAACCGCCCGCGCCTTTCAAACCACCGAGGATGGGGCTACACACAGCCACACCACAGTCGCCAACCAGTCGCCACGGCAGCGCCGCAAACCACGGCCAAACTGCAGCTACCGCGCGCTACAGCCTGGGTCGGCCCGCCGAGAATCGCCGCCCCCGCCCAAATGCCGCCCCCACAGCCCCAGCCGACGACCCGCCACAATGGCCAAACCTTCGGCAAAACTCCCACACCGTCGCCGCGGCAGCCCGGCCAGCGCGGCCGGCGCCACAGCCACACAAGCCGAGGCGTGCGGCGATGACGGCCGTGCAAACGCGCCTCCGCCGCCCCATCGCCTTCCGTCGCCCTCCCGCCGTTTCCCGATCGGCCCGCAGCCGTCGGGCCACATCGCGCGCCGTCCTCCTCCTCTCGCCCGCCAACATTCACAGCCGTTTCTCAAACAATTGCCCGCCGCAAACGGACGCCGCCTGCGCAACAGGCGCCGCCGCCCCTCGACCGAGGCAAACCGCAATCCGAATCTACAGACCAACCCAATCTGCCGTCAAGCACACACGACAGCCGACCTTACACGTTACGCGTTACACATTACGTTTACACGTCTACGTTAGGTTAGGTTAGGTGGACGTGGGTTAGGTTAAGGGGACTTGGGTTAGGTTAAGCGTCAAACTTAGGTTAAGCATTCAAACACGTCAGGCGTCAGAGGTTAGGTTAGGTTAGGTTAGGTTAGGTTAGGTTACACGTTAGGTTAAGGGGTCAGTGCTAGGTTAAGAAGCGTCAAACGTAGGTTAAAAAAGCGTTCAAACGTGAGGCGTGAGCCGGACAGCTTACCTTACGTAGACGTTAGGGGCTCACAGGCTGAGCTCACCTCGCCACACCACAGGTTAGGTTCGGTTCGGTTCGGTTCAGCGTAAAGCGCCGAGGTCAGGGTTACGTTCGTTCACCTTCGGGCGCCACACTTTCGGTTGAAAGGTCGCGACGGGACGACGTCGGCAGGCACGCCGCAAACGAACAAAAACGTACAGACGACGTCGGAAACCGCCGACAGACGGGGGAGCAGCACGACCACGACCAGACACCGAGCGCGAACGAGACACACGCGAACCACCCCCACCGGCCAAAGGGCACCACACAACAACCCAGAGCACCACGTGTCGACACCAGAGCAACCCGCCGCTCACGCGACATGGCTGGCACCGAAGGGCAACCGCCCGCAACTGCGCTTTCCGCGCCGGCCCGGATGCACGTCGTGCTACAACAACACCACTACCGTACACAGCCGCTGTTCACAACATCACTATCAATGGCGCGCCCGCGGCTCGCCGCCGTCGCAGTCGCAGCCCCAACGCCAGCACTTTTGCACCACCATTCACACGCACCGCAACACAGCTCGCCGACACAGCCGAACAAAACAAACACCACACAACAACAGCAACAACGCCGCCGCCTCTACTTGTGCCGGCGACCCACCCCGCCGATGGCGCACCTTTCGCCAGCCGGCAATCGACACACACGCACCCACCCACCGGGGCCCAGTGCAAAAAAAAAAAAAAAAAAAAAAAAAAAAAACCACACAAAAACAAAAAAACCAAACAACACAAACGACACGGGAAGCGCACACCGCCACTTCGCGCGCACGCCACCAACCAGTCGTCGTCTCAAAATAACAAACACAAACAAAATAAACTAACAACTAGGGCAACACAAAACAAAAACGCCTCGCACGAACCGCCCACAAAAAGGACAAGCACACGCACAGCCTCTGCTGACGACCACGACGCAGCGGCACGCTGCTCCTGTCCCGCGCCCCGCGCCCCACTCGATTCACAACTCACGCGACACCGTCAACGACGGGCTCGCTTCCCGCAACCTACCACCTTTCCGCCACGACGCACAGCCCCAGCCCCACCCGACGACGCCCGTGGCAACGACTGCACTTTCACCACCGCCTCCCCCTTCCCCCCCAAAACACACACACACACACACACACACACACAGCCAGCCAAAAACGCACTCGCGACCCACACATGCACGTGCATCGGCACACGCCAACCAGTCAACGTCGACAACCACACGCAAGGCTCGAAACGAAACCGGCGTCCTTCCACGTTGCCATCAAGCTACGCGACACAAGACACAAGGAACCAACACAACAGCCGGCCCCACTAATTCCCACTCTCACGCCGCAAAAAGCACACCGAAACCGCCAAACGCACGCACATTCCCCTTCGCACTGACACCACCGACCGGCTCGCTACCACACACCTCTCGGCAGCCGTTTCACGCCAATTCGCCACACCGCCCACACAGTCGACAAGCGCCCGCCCTGTACGGCACACGCAACGACGCAGCGCAGCAAAGGGCGCCCGCAACACATACCTCTCCGCCGCCCGACGCGCCAACCGCCACACCACACCGCCAGCCACTCGCAAATTGTGCACTGCCACCAGCCACACGTCCAACACGCCGCGCCGCCTCCGGCCACCCGCCAGGGGGCGCTCACGTCCGCGACAACAGCGCGGCCCGCCGGGCCGGGCCGAACCGAACCGAGCCGCCGCTGCTCTGCACTCGGCACGGCCACACCCTGCTGCAGACCGGGCTCGTCCCTCTGTACGCGTCTGCCTGCGCATCAACACAACACGACCTTTTTTTTTTTTTTTTCTCTCTATCGCCATCCCTCCTTCTCGCGTTTTACTCGTTGTTGCAGCAGCGGCGCACACCTACACATCCACAGCCCCAGCCGAGCCGGCCTCACCTCAGGGCCCGCCGCCAGCGTCTCCTCCTCGGGCACAGGTGCGGTGCTGTGGCCGCCCATCCAACCGCATTGCTGGCCGTCCAGCCACCAGGCGTTCCCACTGCCGCGAGCCACGCCGCGCACCGACCCTGCTGCAGAAAACGAAGCATAGCCAGAGACCGACCGATACACAAAGCAAGCCGTCGCCTCGCCTCTTGTCCTTCCTGCCTTCCTTCCGCCCCCGCCCTTCTCACACCACCGCCTCTCCACTTTCGCCCCCCCCCCCTCCTTTTTTGTCTTCTTTCTTTCTTTCTTTCTTTCTTTCTTTCTTTCTTTGGCCCTCTCTCCTTCCCGCCATGGCGGTTACGGCACCGCCTGCAGCGGCAGATTTTTTGCGCCCACACGCCTACTCCTACCACCATTAAACCTTGCCCTGCCCTGCCCATCAACGTCGCAGTCGAACCGACGCTTGCCAACACACTGCCCACGTTCCTTTCTCTTTTCGGCCTACGCCCATTACGCGCCGCCGCCACAGCACCTTCCCTTCCCACAACACACCGACGTCATCACACGCACCCAAAACAGGGGCCACGACCGTGTTCCTCGCCCACTCCCATCCCGCACGGTACGCACATTCCCAACTACTACCGCGCACCCTCCCTTTCCAATCTGTGTGTCTCTGTGTCTGTGTCCTGTCCGCGCGTGACGCCTCTCAACATCCGCCGTCCCCCGTCCCGTTTTCGCCCCCATGCCGTCGTCGCGCCGCCTCCTCCCCGTCCACCGCCGCCCCTGTCCGCCCCGCACCACACCATACACCGCTGCTTGTCCCGGCCGTTGCCACCAAAGGCGCCGACCGCAAACGCGCCACGCCGCAGCCCCCGTGCGTCTCGCGCTCGCTTGCATCTCCGTGCCGACGCTGCCTCTCTTCCCACTCGCACTCGACCTCGACAACACAGTCTTTGGCTCCGCCACTGCGTGTTCCGGTGGTACGCACGCTGCAACACGTATGTATTCATTACCAGAGCGATGGCGAGGCATGACAGCATCTCTGTCTGACCAGAGAGTTCTTTATCGCTGCTAGTCGGCGCTTGGACCGCGCCAGACGACAGTAGTGGCACGCACCGGGTCGCCAGGAACAGTTGTTATATATATTGTAGCGCGAGTCGGGAGAGGTAGTAGTCGGTCGACAGTAGTAGCGGGTGGACGGTTGTACTGAGCGGGCGTCGGCGGCGTGCTCTGCTCGTCTCGCGACTCTGGTCACGGTTCGGGACGATGTATAGTATATTGTGTTATAATCACAAAGGTGGTGTGACGCTGCATTGCGCAAATCTGATAACGTATGTTCATTGTACTTCTTTTGTTCAACAACAAAAGCCCCACTATTACTTTTTTTCTAAAGTAACTTTTGTCTCTTAACGAAAAACATTCACTTTTTAAAGACTACTTCCTATGGCATTTCCCTCCAAGGAGTGCAATTAATTACCAGCCAGCACTCATTCATTGCACACAGCTGTGTAAGGGGTATCTACAATTGAGGAGCGGATATAAATGCAATTTTTTGTTTTTTTTTTTTTGTGTGTGTGTTGTAACCTCCCAGCAAAATTTAAAATAATGGACAATGTTATTTACGGATGCTAATGGACATTGCGCTAATTGTAACCTCGCCCACAATGAGAGGTATTGAAAATGGCAACAAAAATGTGACATTCGCAATCTGACTCAAATATAAAGTCTTCACACAACATTTACAAAAGTCCGTTCAGTGACAAGAAACTTCAATTAAACCGAAATATCGGTCTTTGGCCCTGTGCAAAACAATCAGAATTAAAGTCTTACCTCCGAATAAATGGATGTCACATTTCTGCTCTGGTTGTTGCGCAGCGCTTGGAGGAACTGCATTGCAAATAATAATATTCTCTTTTTTTTGTGATTTTAGTGACATTTTTCTTCAAAGAAGTGGAATGAAATGTGAAGTGCAACGAACTCTTTAGTTCAATAAAAAATTAAATGTTTGAAAAATGCTTTTGAAATAAAAATTATTATTGGGGAACTTGTTGGAGAATAATTACAATTTTTCATTATCTAATGATTATATTAATTAACAGTATACCTTATTCACCATCTTGACCAGTGTTGCCGACCGCCTACATCACACAACCGCACTCGGCTGCTACTACTGACCGACCGCTCTGCATGACGACTATTAGCGTACTGCACGCGACGACTACTGACAGAGTACAGCCCTCAACTACACAGACTGACTGACTGACTGACTGACTGACTGACTGACTGACTGAGAACCGCTCGCAACACTCGCGCAGTCCAGCGCAAACTCTCTGGTCACAGATGCTACAATGTCTCGCCATCGCTACTATGTTACATACGTGTTTCAGTGTCTTTTTCATTGGGGTAACGATCTTTGGCTCTTTTTATTCTGAATACAGGGCCAAAGGTCAACGCTGCTGCCCTTATACAATTTATCAGGTTTCATTATGTCTGTTGCAATGTTACATACGGTTCACTCTTTCATTAATATTATCGTTGGGTTTGTTTTGTAGGGACGTTAACATTCTGGCACATTTTTATTATCATCGGACTCTCTACTATTTGTGCAGGGAGGTTATACCTGGGTCCATTTCCATTTCCATTTACATTTTAATATTGATAGACTTTTTGTTTTCTTTTTTGTTTCTTGTTGTTTTTCCTTCTTTTTTTTTGTTGTTTTTTTTTTTTTTTTTTTTTTTTGTTTTGTTTTTCCCGCTCTCGCCACCACCGCCGCATCACGCCTTCCGTTTTCTTGGTTTCTTTTCTGTTCTTCAACTGCTTCAACATCACCGCGCCCCATTTCCACACAACAGCCATCAGCCTCCAAGACGGGCGGGCGCAGTGTGCCATTTCCGGCGCACAAGCACACCCGTACGGTACTCTCCTCGCCCCCACGCCACCAACAACACAGCGACCACGCGGCTTTCAGGCATGGCACGGCACGGCACGGCACCGGCGAAATGCGCCGCCCCCGCCCCTCCGCGCATCCGTCCGTCTCGCCACGTTCACTGACAGCCGCGTCTGCGGCTACACCACGACAACCACAACACAACACCGCTCCCCTCCCTGGCAACTCACATTGTTTTTCTCCTCCTCTTTTGCACAAACCACAACGCCGAGCACAGGCGCAAGCCACCCACACCGCGCCCCTCCCCGTCCCGTCTTTGGCCGCCGCTCCTCGTTTCCTCGTTTGCCCCCTCCCATCTCCCGAAATGCCATGCCAGCAGCGTTACGCATGCCCCTCCCCTGTCCACACAACACTACCGCCTAACGAACAGCCTTTTCCGGGCCACATCCAGGGCACGCCCACCTCCAAACACTGCCAATTCACGGACGCACACACGCACACACACACACACACACACACTCACTTTCTCGACACCTTTCTGTACGGAGGGTGCGTCATCTCGACCGTGACAGAGTGACGGCAACTATCGACGATCCATTTCCCCCCACTGGTGAAACATGTCCACTAACACCTACATACATCATTCAAGTACACAGACAATAGCATACACACAATGGGAGGGCACACGAACATGGACGGCACGGCACTGTCATACACTCTTCCTCAGAACCATATCAACAAACGTTACGTACATCCGGGAAAGCGAAAGCGAACGCGAAAGCGAAAGCGAAAGCGAAAGCGAAAGCAAAAGCAAAAGCAAAGGCAAAGCCCAATGCAGCCGTCAAAGGTCACGTTCACGTTCCGTTGCTCTACGAATGCGTTTCTCCCCTTTTTCCCTTCCTCTCTCTTTTGCCCCCCCTCCTTGCACTCTTGCCTCATTCCTCACGTTCTGCCCAGACATTCGACCGATCAAAGTCAACCTTTCGTTACCGTTCTCAGCGCGACGGTGTACAACAGTATGACGGGTGTGCCCAAGACTTCGGTTCAGTTGCGTGACGCCGGTCTATCGCGCCGATCGACAGTTACTCAGGGGGCGACGGATCGGACCACGTCACCGACACACAAAACACTTTCAAACAAACAAATACATACCGGATGGACACAGACAAACACGTGTACAGACATTCGCCAAACAAACGACCGCCGCCGCCGCCGCCGTCTTGAATGACGACATCGGTGTGCGTGCGTCGTACGCAATCAGTCAGACACGGCTATCAAACATCAGAGTCGAATGGTACATCATCGTGCGTGTCGCCGTACACGTACAGTACAATACAACAACAATGCGTCTTAATGGCACGTTCATTTCAACGTCACTCACACACCTCCACGCTGCAGTTACGTCGCACCATTGTCAAACTCGGCGTACAGCAAAGGGAATAGTGGGCGGCAAAAAAAAAAAAACCAAACAAAAACATTTCACATTTCACATTTCACCCTCGCCATGTATGATGTGCAAAAAAACAAACCCGCAAACGGCCGTCGTTACGGTGACACAAAAGTCGCCGATCACACTGTCCCCCCTCGCAGACGGGTAACACACACACACACACACACACACCAACAACACCAATGGGTCAAAAACCACGCCAACGAGGCGTGCCACCATTCCACGCCACGGCGACCAACCTCGTGGCCGTACCCCGCGCAACACGCTTTGACGCGCCCCCCCCACCCACAATCAAAATGCACACATACATCACAGCCGTCCACACAAACAACAACAACAATTCCGCCCTTCCCGCAAAAGGCAAGTTGGTGGCCCTGAAAAGGGCCGTTTTGCCGCTCTCGCAACGGAGGAGCCTTCTCCATCCATCCTTCCTTCCATTCCAGAGCCACCTCCTTACTTGGAGCTCGTGTACTTGGTCACCGCCTTCGTGCCCTCGCTCACGGCGTGCTTGGCCAGCTCGCCAGGCAGCAACAGCCGCACAGCGGTCTGGATCTCGCGGGACGTGATGGTCGAGCGCTTGTTGTAGTGCGCCAGGCGAGAAGCCTCGGCCGCAATGCGCTCGAAAATGTCGTTCACGAAGCTGTTCATGATGCTCATCGCCTTCGACGAGATGCCCGTGTCAGGGTGCACCTGCTTCAGCACCTTGTAGATGTAGATGGCATAGCTCTCCTTCCTCTTGCGCTTCTTCTTCTTGTCGCCCTTCGAAATGTTCTTCTGCGCCTTGCCAGCCTTCTTGGCGGCCTTCCCGCTAGTCTTGGGCGGCATCTCGAACCAACGTACGGCAGCAGCAACACCAGTAGCAAGCGCTCCGCTCTAGTCAGCGTCTCCCCACACAGTGGCACCCGCCGCCAGCCGCCGCCGCACCTTTACCAGCTCGCCCTGTTGCGGCCGCCGACCAATGGGGCGCGCGCGCAACCGGCCGCCGCACCCGAGCCCATAAAGCACCCCCACCCCGGCTGCGCCGGCTGGACATGGACACCCCAGTGAAACTCACGATTATAGAGAAAGAAAATTCCCCTGGCTGCTACGAGGTCAACAGGACGGACCTAACGGGCAGCCAGGGCGGGATGAGCCCGAGCTCGCGATTGCTGTTGCTCAACGCAAACGCGGGTCTCACCGGTAGGGACAGACGTAAATATGAGAAGAAGCTCGAAAGAGCGTGGAAAGAACCACCGATATTGCCCAAGGGTGACAGAACACCACCAAGTGCCCGTCTAATCAAGGCGAAGTCAAAGAAGTCACCGAAACGCAACAAAGTCAAACCAGGGTCACCGGTAAAGAAGCGAAAGACCACCTCGCGTAAAACCGTCGCTGCGCGGCGGCCGGAAGTGGCGGACGCGGCCGGGTCGGCCGCGCCTGAGCCGACCGCGCCTGCCAACACAAAGGCCGACCGGGCCACGTGCAGCGGCGGCCAGCAGGGCCAGGTAGCAGCGGAACAAAGCGCCTGCGCTGTGACGGCTAGCGCGCCCCCCGAGGCGGCCGGGCGGCTGCGCCCCGAGGTGAATGCGCAAAAGCACGAAGGCGCGGAGGCGGGTGCGCGCGGGCGGCGGAAGGAAACCGATACCGCCGGCGCGGGCTCGCCACCGCGGGGGAATGCCGGAGCGGAGGAACCTCGGAGCGTTGCTGGGGTGTGCGCTGAGGGGAGCGAGCGATGCGGAAGCAGCGCAGAGATCGCCACGCAGGAAATTGACGACGAGGGATTCCAGCTGGCACGTAAAACCGCCAGACGATCCCCCGTCTTAGACACACCAGCCCCAATACACACCGCCAACAGATTCGACGCGGTGGGAGAATCTGCGCAAAATGCACCGCCAGAAGCAGATGACACTGAGGGAAACGAACAACACAAATCCCTCAGAATCCCGCCCATAGTCGTGCAATTCGAAAATGACTATAAAGCTCTGTACGATGTCATCACGAACACGGTAGGGCAAGACAGATTCACCGCCAAAACAACTGGCGGTGACAAAGTTAAGATCACTCTTAGAAACGTCGACGACTACAAGGCAGTGAGGAAGGTGCTAGAGGAGCGGAAACTTCATTTCTACACCTTCCCACTAGCAGCGAGAAGGCCGATTAGACTGGTGTTCCGCGGTGTACCACATACCACCGACACTGCGGACATCAAACAGTTCCTTCAGGAGGAAGGTTTCGAGGTTAGTTCGGTGGTGTTGACGCGACCGAACCGACCCTGGCCCCTTCATACGGTCACCCTCCCAGACTCTGCCCAAAACCGAAAGATCTGGGAGGTCAAAAGGATACTGGCGCTAACGGTCACTCCCGAGAAGCTCAAAAAGAGATCGGGACCAGGCCGCTGCTATAACTGCCAGGCCCTAGGACACATCGCGCGAGACTGCACGATGCCAGTGGTGTGCGTCAGATGCACTGAACACCACACTTACGAGCAGTGCAAACTGCCAAGGGGGGAGGGAAAAGAAAAGTGCGCCAATTGCAGGGGAGCACACCCAGCCAGCTACTTAGGATGTCCTGAGTACAGAGCTGCAAGGGACAGGCAGAGGGGCAAAGCTATCAATAAAACCCCGAATCACAATAGGAGCATGCCAGCACCCAGGCCACCCCCCCCACCACCCCAGAGAGGAAACCAGGACACAGTAAGAACACAGGTCTTCGCATCTACCAAATATTCCCGTGCACTTACCGGTGACCCACCCGACCCGCCGAACCACCTACCACCACCACCACACACCAGTAAACAGGTTCCTCAAGCTGATGGAAGCCCTAGGGAAGTCAGTCCACCACGCCATCCACAAACCAGTCCGCGAGAAGCAGTCGAGTCTGCTGCAATCCAGCAACTCGCGTCGTCCATCCGACTGCTACAGGCACAGATGACCCAGCTAGTGGGCATTCTAGCAACATTGACGCAGCTCCCCGCCGACCTCAGATCGGCAGCACAGCAGTCGCCTGTAGCAGCGACAGCCACAGGAAAAATTGTCCCCCACCATGGATAGGAGACCTAATATACAAGGTCTCAAAATATGCGCGTTTAACGCAGACAACCTTACTCGCCAACCCACGGAGTTTAGAGAATTCATACAGGAAGAAAAAGTTGACATATGCCTAGTGGGAGAAACATTCCTCAAACCAGGACTAAGAGTTTCTGTACCAAACTACATTTGTTACAGAAACGACCGACCCACTCACGGAGGCGGGGTAGCGGTATATGTCAAAAAAGGTATCAGACACCATCAAATATACCCCCCCAATACAGCAGAAATAGAAACAGCGGCAATCGAAGTGGCTACAGTAACTGGCCCCCTAACAGTCGTTGCAGTGTATCGCCCCCCTTCCCAAAGACTAGAAGAGGACGACATAGCTGCACTAAGTCGCATTAGAGGCAAACTACTAATAGCAGGGGACCTAAATGCCAAGCACGCGGACTGGAACTCGAGACGCCGAAATCAAGCTGGTCAACAACTGCAACGACTCGCGCGCACACACCAGTTACAAATATGGGGCCCAGAGGAACCGACACACTTCCCAAAGAACGGAGGAAGACCGGACGTCCTCGACATAGCCATCACAAAGAATCTGGTGGGCTTTGTATCCGCGACATCGGTAAACAGAATGTCGTCGGACCACAATCCCGTGATTTTCGAGGTCGACATGGGAGAATGGCTCTCTAGCCCACAACGGCATGCGACATACAAGCGCATCAATAAGGAGCAATTCAGCAATGCAGTAGCAGCTGAACTTGCCCAGACCCCGCCTCCAACTGCAGAGACAGCAGAACAGGCACTAGACGACCTCACAAGAGCGATCCTACAAGCTGCTGAGGGAGCCACACCGCCTCCTGCGGGGCCCCCCCGCTCCAGGCAACTCCCCCCGCACTTGCTTGCGCAAATACGGCACAAAAACAGGATCGCCAAAGAGTGGAAGCTCACCAGAAATAGGGATACACGGAGGCTACTCAATAGGCTACAGAGAGAGCTGAAAGCCGATCTCAATGAGTACCGCAACCAACAATGGTCGGCAAGGCTCTCAGCTCTCAAACTAGACGACAATAGTTTATGGCAAGCCACCAAACAGTACACAAAAAGACGCGCAAAAATGCCACCACTCCATGGCGAACGCGGACTGCAGTTCAGCCCCATCGACAAAGCTAACGCACTAGCCGACGTGTTCGAAAAACAGTTCAGACCAGCAGAAGTACAGGACAGAGAACACGTCGCAACAGTCCGCAGAGAACTGGCCGTGTTCCTGGAAGCAGACGACGAAGATGACTACACGCCACTCTTCAATACTGAAGATGTGGCGCGCTGCATCAAGTCCCTGCCCACCAGGAAAACCCCGGGTCACGACCAGGTCACAAATGAATTGCTGAAACTCCTCCCGCCTCTGGCAATCACCCACCTGACCGATATAGTTAATGAACTGACGCGATCACAAAAATTCCCGGCGCAGTGGAAGCACGCAGAAGTTATTGCGATCGCGAAACCAGGAAAAGACCCGGTGTTCCCGCAACACTATAGACCAATTAGTCTACTGCCTACCCTCAGTAAACTTTACGAGCGCCTCCTACTAACCCCCATACAGGACTATATCACAAGAGAGCAGATTCTGCCGAAATTCCAATTCGGATTTAGGCAAAGACACTCCGCCCCCCAGCAAATCATGAGGGTGGTTGAAGCAGCCACAGACAGCTTCAACCGAAAGGGCTACTGCGGGCTTGTCTTGTTAGACGTAGCAAAAGCCTTCGACTCAGTCTGGCACACCGGGATATTACACAAGATGTACACCCTAGGCTTCCCCGGAAAGATAGTCAAAATCGTTAAAAACTATCTCTCCGGTAGGACTTTCTCAGTCAAGATCGATGGATCCCTGTCGACCAGGAGAAGAATCAGTGCAGGCGTGCCCCAGGGCTCAGTCCTGGGACCCGTCCTCTACAGTGTCTACACTGCTGACATCCCTACGACTCAGCATGTAAACACTGCACAGTACGCAGACGACACTGCATTCTTCTCCTGCTCGACAAACAGGAACCTGGTTACAAGGCGTCTGCAAACCGCCCTAAACAGGACGGAAAACTGGGCAAAGCAGTGGCGCATCTCAATTAACTCTGAGAAAACACAAGCCATGCTGCTCACCAGACGCTATGGGAAACGCCGACCCCCAAGAAGACCATACCAACTGCTGAGATTGCAGGGGCAGAATTTGCCATGGAGAAATTCTGCGAAGTACCTCGGTGTCACACTTGACAGACGCCTGACATGGAAGTGCCACATAGAGGAGCTTCGCAGAAAGGCTCACGCCAGGATGCAGATTCTGTACCCTGTCTTGAACAGCACCAGTTCCCTCGACCCCGCAACAGGAGTAGCGATCTATCGAAGTCTAATTCGACCGATACTGGAATATGCGTGCCCTGTATGGGGCTACGCAGCCAGATCGACGATAGATCGCTTACAAAAGACTCAAAACAGAGCGTTAAGACGAGCCCTACACGTCCCCACGCGCTTCCCCACGGCAGATTTGCACGAAGCCGCAGACATAGAGCCAATCACCACAAGATTCCGCGCCCTGGCAGAAGTGTTCTACGCCACGGCGCGGAAGTCAGAAAACGAATTAATCAACACCCTTGGGCAATACGAACCCCATAGGCAGAGATATAACAGACCCAAGTCGCTACTCCTGCAGTAGCAGAAAAAGAACAACTAAAGAAAACTCTCAACGAACAGCAACCAACAAAAGCAAAGAAACAAAAACAACACAAAAGAAAAGAGGAGGAAATGTCCTAATGTGACAACAACCTCCACCAGCACACCCTCTAAAGGTAGAGGAATAAAAGAGAGAAGCAGCTGCGCCGGCACTCGCTGAGTGGCAGTCAAGGGTTGAGCTTGCTCCTCTGACTCGCGCACTGTCAGTCATAGGCCCCCGCTTGTACGGGTGACACACCAGGGGAATCTACGGCTTTGCTTTTATCAAAGCATCGGCGGGACCCAGTCAAGGTCTGCAGTAAGGAATTACGGCGGGCAGGATATTTTTTGGAGACGCCCGACAGCAGAATTGTCGTGTTTCCTTTTCCAACTGCGGGATGTCTAGCTCCAGTGGTGCTTTGGGGTCGAAGCGGTCAACCGCTGTCGACAAAAAGCGCGTCTTGTTGTTGCCGCGGGCCGCGTCGTCGGCCGTCTCGAGTACTTCGGCTGCCGCAGAGCCAGGCTCTGCCCCCCCCAAGGTTAGGGAAAATGTGGGCCAGGACCTGGGAGCCGGCCGCGGAACCGCAGAGAAGGTTTCCGCCGCCGCCGATCAGACCTCCGCGTCCACAAATACAGTAGGGCCAGCAATGCAGCCGGGATACCTAACGGTGTCAACGAAGGCTGTAACTGGCACCCCCCTGGCAGCAGCCCCACTTTCCGCCCCGGACATGGCAAGAAACACACAAACAAACGCAGTCATACATAGTACGCCGACAACAAAATATATTGTCAGTACTTGCAATCCTGCCCCTCCTAACCTCGTCCTATCTCCGCTCCTGCTTGCCCACGCCACCGGCACACTTCCCGAATTCCTCACGTCCATGAAGAATGGCAAGCAGATGCCCCGTCTGCCGACAAAAATCCTCCCCAAACCCACCCCCTCGTCTCAGTCTTCCACCCGCTCCAAATACCTTAAATCCCCCCCACTCAAGTCCACCACATCCAACCAGCGGCGTGCAAGGAAGGACAAGAAGGAGAAGCACTCCAAGGGGAAGAAAGTATCCGCCACCCCCACCCCAACCGCTTCCACACCCTCTGAGGAGCCAGCGCCCCCGACAGCACCTGTCGTCGCACTGGGAGGGGACCAGGAAACACTGGTACTGGAAGGGAACCACGTAACCGGGCAGGATGCGGATGGTTTCGTGCTGGCGAAGAAAACGTTTCGTCAGCCGAAGCTTCCGCCAGCCCGGGGATTGGAACCCACCCCGAACAGATTTCAGGCGGTTGCTGATGAGCCTGAGACAACAGAAACCACCACAACGCAAACACAGAACCAAGTCGCCCACCACCTCCCCCCGATTGTTGCTGAGTTTCCCCACAGCTATGAGGAGCTCTTCGAGCTGTTGAAGGCAGAAATCGGGGGAGGCAGTTTCCAGGCAAAACCTGCTGGTGGAGACAAAATAAAAATCACACTGCACACACTAGAACACTACACAACAGTCAAAACACTTTTCACAAATAAAAACATACCACACTACACGTTCCCCACAACAAAAACAAGGAACAGAAACATCGTGATACGAGACCTCCCAAGACGAGTGTCCCCCCAGGCAATCAAAACAGATTTGACTGCCCAGGGGTACGTCGTCAAGGGGGTCCAACAGATGGGCAACATAAACAGTAAGTGGCCACTTTACCAGGCCACACTCCCGGACATCCCCCAGAACAAAAGGGAGATAAAGATGGTTCTGGCAGTGCCTGTCACCACCGAACCGCTGCGCCGTAAGAACAAGACGGTGCAGTGCTTCAGGTGTCAGGGCCTTAACCACATCGCCGCCTACTGCACCATGCCAGTAAGGTGCAGGAAGTGCGCCGAGGCCCACGACACGAGAACATGCACACTTCACCACACGGACCCACAAATAAGGTGCGCGCTGTGTGGCAAAAACCACACGGCGGGCTACCAAGGTTGTGAGGTCCACAAACGACACACACAACAGGCAAAGGGCGCAAAGGCCGCCCCCCACACACACAAACAAAACACCATAAACCCACAGAGACACACAAGAAAACAAACCATGGCAACACACACGGACAAGGCCTGGGTAAAACCAAGGCCGGACACACCGAGGGCGACTTATGCGGAAGTGGTTTCTCCACCGGGGAACCATGAAAGCGTAGCCCAACCATCACAACACCAGACACTATCACGAGAACAACACCGGGAAACACACAGCAACAACGACCAGGTCCACCATGACGGAGGAAGGCCCAGGGAACCCCACACACACTCTCCCCCCATGGATCAGTTGTTAGGCGTAATGGTGCAGACCATGAACCTCGTCATGGAAATGATGAAGGAATTCAGGGAAGCCCAGAAGCAGAACACACAGATCCTCGTCGCCCTTCAGGCAACAGTCCAGCAGTCGCTCCCCTCTGCGACTTCCTCAGTAGTATCTACACCCCATCATGAATAGACGACCAAATATTCAAGGCCTGACAATGTGCGTCTTTAACGCAGACGGCATTGTTAATCAAGAGGTCGAATTCCGAGAACTCATGAAGGAGTTCTCCATCGACATATGCATGATGGGGGAAACCCACCTGAAACCGGGAGTAAAAGCGACAGTTCCCAACTACATTAGCTACCGTAAAGACAGGCCAACCCAAGGCGGAGGAGTGGCCATATATGTAAAAAGAGGGATCCCCCACCACCAGGTATTCTTACCAGCTACCAACAAAATCGAAGCAGTGGCGGTGGAAGTAACCACTGCCACTGGACCCCTAACAATTGTTGCAGTCTACCGACCCCCACACGACCAGATAGATGAGGGAGACATAGCTGCTCTAGGGCAAATTGAAGGCAAACTCATAATAGGGGGAGACTTCAATGCCAAACATCCTGATTGGAATTCTAGAGTAACCTCCAGAGCAGGCGCCAAACTGCAACAACTAGCGCGCGCCCACCACTTCGAAACATGGGGTCCAGTCGAGCCAACACATTTTCCGAAAAACGGAAGCAGGCCCGATGTGTTAGACATAGCTCTCACCAGGAGGATCGCAGGGTTCGTGGCCGCAAGGACAATCAACAGAATGTCCTCCGACCACAACCCAGTGATTCTGGAGGTCGATGTGGGAGAATGGGTAGCACTCCCACGGTACCAGACGTCGTACAAACGTACAGACTGGGAGCGATACCAAGAAACTGTCGCCACTGATATCGCTCGCGCTCCGCCACCCACTGCTGAAACAGTGGAACAAGCGCTACAAGACCTAACAGGCACCATCTTGCAGGCAGCGGAAGAAGCCACCCCTCCACAAAGGGAGGGCCCACCGCCGCAAATACAGCTCCCAGAACACTTGCTAGCTCAAATTCGACACAAGAACAGAGTGGCAAAAGAGTGGAAGATCACCAGAAATCAGGCCACCAGGAGGCTGCTCAATCGTCTACAGAGAGAGCTGAAGGTAGCGCTCAATGAGCACAGAAACCAGCAATGGCAAAACCGCCTCACATCTCTCAAAGTAGACGATCACACACTATGGCAAGCGACCAAACAGTTTACAAAACGACGCGCTAGGATGCCGCCACTGCATGGCGAGCGGGGACTGGTCTACAGCCATGCTGGAAAGGCCAACGCCCTCGCCGACTCCTTTGAGAAGCAGTTCCAAGCGGCAGAACCTCAGGATGAAGAACATGAAGAGGTAGTCAGTCGTCAACTGGCCGTCTTCCTCAATGCCGAGGAGGACCCAGAGGACGAACCCATACTTTTTGCCCCCGAGGACGTGGCAAGAGTAATCAGGTCCCTCCCTACAAAAAAGGCGCCAGGGCACGACAGTGTCACAAACCAGTTAGTCAAAAAACTCCCACCCACAGCGATCACACACCTCGCGAACGTCCTCAACGAGATTACTCGTTCCCGTGTTTTCCCAGCTTGCTGGAAACATGCGGAAGTGGTCGCGATACACAAACCAGGGAAAGACCCTCTATTCCCGCAGCACTACAGGCCGATTAGCCTCTTGCCAACACTCAGCAAGATCTATGAGCGCCTCCTGCTAAGACCCATACAAGAACACATTACCAGAGAGCAAATTCTGCCGGATTTCCAATTTGGGTTCCGGCAGAACCACTCTGCCCCACAGCAGGTCATGAGAATGGTTGAAGCAGCCACAGAAGGCTTCAACCACAGAGGCTACTGCGGGATAGTGCTACTAGACGTAGCCAAAGCCTTTGATTCAGTATGGCATAGAGGGCTACTCTACAAGTTGTACACACAAGGGTTTCCCGGGAGCATAGTTCAGCTCATTAAGAGCTATCTCACGAATAGGACTTTCTCCGTCAAAGTAGAAACTGCCACCTCCACCAGAAGGCGTATTCGTGCTGGGGTGCCACAGGGATCGGTCCTGGGGCCCGTATTGTACAGTTTGTACACTGCGGATACTCCGACGGCCCCCCTGGTGCACACTGCGCAGTACGCTGACGACACAGCCTTCTACACGAGAAATGCGAACAAGGACCTGGTCATCCGTAGGCTACAAAAGGTTTTAGATGACACAGAAACTTGGGCCCGTCGCTGGCGCATCACGATCAACTCCGAGAAGACGCAGGCAATGCTGATTACCCGCAGGCTCGGAAGGCGCGAACCTCCTCAACGTCCCCCCCTCCACCTTCACCTAAATGGAATCCAACTCCCCTGGCGCAGAACCGCCAAGTACCTTGGCGTAACCTTGGACTCTCGTCTTACGTGGAAACCCCACATAGACGAGGTCCACAGGAAGGTCTGCGCCAGAATGTCCATTCTATACCCTATCCTGAACACAAACAGCTCCCTTCCCTTCCCAGTAGCAGTAAATGTTTATCAGGCCCTGATCCGGCCAGTTATGGAGTATGCGTGCCCTGTCTGGGGATACGCGGCAAAGCAGCACCTGGACAAACTCCAGAGGCTGCAGAACCGCGCCCTCAGAAGGGCACTGCGTCTACCACTCGGATTCCCCATAGACGACCTGCACGCCGCAGCCGAAATCCCACTCCTGAGAGAGCGTTTCCAGGATCTGGCAAGGGCCTTCTATGAGGGTTCTTCCAGATCCGGAAACGCGCTCATCCAATCCCTAGGTCGGTATGACATGTCCCGCGACAAGCATAAGCGCCCTATGACGATCTTCGACGACTAAGTCGAAGAGAAAATCCCAAAACCCAATCCCTAATCCAGTTCCTTCCCATATAACACCAATCTCTTCGCCTACCTCAGGCAAGTACTAGACTCACTCACAACAAACATCACAAGTCACAGACACCAAAAAACTATAGAAAAATCACACACACACGTTCACAGGGGAGTAAAAGCCGAAAGGCTACAAACTCCCCCACACACACTTCCCCAAAGAGGGGAAAGTCAAAGATGTGAGCAGCAGGCTGCGCCGGCACGCACTCCGCTGCTCGACTCGCTGCCGCTCGCACCGGTCGTTTTCGTTTCCGTTTCGTGTGCACCGTCGCTAGCCCATCGCCATGTCCGGACGCGGAAAGGGAGGCAAAGTCAAGGGCAAGTCAAAGTCCCGCTCAAGCAGGGCTGGGCTCCAGTTCCCGGTCGGCAGAATCCACCGCCTCCTGCGCAAGGGAAACTACGCAGAGCGCGTCGGCGCCGGGGCGCCCGTCTACCTCGCCGCCGTCATGGAGTACCTCGCGGCTGAGGTGCTCGAGCTGGCCGGAAACGCGGCCCGCGACAACAAGAAGACGCGCATCATCCCGCGCCACCTGCAGCTTGCCATCCGCAACGACGAGGAGCTCAACAAGCTCCTGTCGGGCGTCACCATCGCACAGGGTGGTGTCCTGCCCAACATCCAGGCCGTCCTGCTGCCAAAGAAGACCGAGAAGAAGGCCTAAAGGAGGCCAGGCAATCGCAGCGCCGCGTGCTCCCCTGCACGCAACGCGCTTTGCCGGCTCGGCTCGGCCCACAACAATCGGCCCTTTTCAGGGCCACCACACACACCTACGTCCAAAGCAAAATTTCAGTCGTCCTCGCCGCACCTTGTTTTGTTTTAACTTTGCACTGTCACAGCACAGCCGCCGCCGGCGCACGTCCGCCATCTTGTCGTCCACACAGCCCGTGTGGCCCAACACACACACACACACACATTTTGCACGGTCGCAGTCGCCTTCCAAACCGACAACGGCAGCAATAATGACCATTGTTAAAGGGAGGCGTGTCGACACACCGCCCTCCACTCCCGCGCGCAACGGCCGTCGACACGAACGAAACAGCTGATCCGGCCGCCTATGCCCACACGCCTTGCCTCGGAAACCCCAACGCCGCCGCAAACAAACACACAGAGACAAACCACGCAAGCAAATAATCACCGCCTCTCGCACAACAACACACAGCCCGCCATCTCCGTCGCGATCGATACAAAGACACACAATAACAAACACACAAACGAAGCAGCTCCACACACAGCCAGCCACATGACACGTTTCCTTTCCTTCTCCCCTCCCAGTCACATCACGTCGCTCAAACGGAAAGAAAGAAACAAACAAACAAACAACACAGCGCACACACGCAGCAACAACACAGACTCTTTCGCACTTTTCAACTTCCGAACAGTGTGGTGGCCCTGAAAAGGGCCGTTTTCTAGTCTCTCCCACCCACAAGCACGGCCCGCGGGAAGGCCAGCGCCCGCTGCGACGCAGCCTAACCGCCGAAACCGTACAGGGTGCGCCCCTGCCTCTTCAGGGCGTACACCACGTCCATGGCCGTCACAGTCTTGCGCTTGGCGTGCTCAGTGTACGTCACCGCGTCGCGGATCACGTTCTCCAGGAACACCTTCAGCACCCCGCGGGTCTCCTCGTAGATCAGACCAGAGATGCGCTTCACGCCGCCCCTGCGAGCCAGGCGGCGGATGGCGGGCTTCGTGATGCCCTGGATGTTGTCGCGCAACACCTTGCGGTGCCGCTTGGCGCCACCCTTGCCGAGCCCCTTTCCTCCCTTGCCGCGGCCTGTCATCCTTCCTTCCTCGGGCAAAGCAAAACGTGCACAAACAGCAGCTGCAGCGGCTGGCGAGTCGGCTACGGTCTGCGCCCAGCGCGCCCGCCGCCCCCCTATATAGACTCTGGCCCGCCCTCCCCCCACCACGCGCAACCGAGGGCATATAAGCGCAGCACGGAGGCGCGCGGGCCCGTTGTCAAGGCAGCACCGGACGCCGCGCCGCACCTAACCTCCACGCACGCCGCTCCGCTACCGCTACCGCCATGGCCCGCACAAAGCAAACGGCCCGCAAGTCCACCGGCGGAAAGGCGCCGCGCAAACAGCTCGCCACCAAGGCGGCGAGGAAGAGCGCGCCCGCCACCGGAGGCGTCAAGAAGCCCCACCGCTACAGGCCGGGCACCGTCGCCCTGCGAGAAATCAGGCGCTACCAGAAGAGCACAGAGCTGCTCATCCGCAAGCTGCCATTCCAGCGCCTAGTGCGCGAGATCGCCCAGGACTTCAAGACCGACCTGCGCTTCCAGAGCTCCGCAGTCATGGCCCTGCAGGAGGCCAGCGAGGCCTACCTCGTCGGCCTCTTCGAAGACACCAACCTGTGCGCAATCCACGCCAAGCGCGTCACCATCATGCCCAAGGACATCCAGCTCGCGCGCCGCATCCGCGGCGAGCGCGCCTAAACCGCGCCGCGGCACCGCACCGCACAAACAAAAACGGCCCTTTTCAGGGCCACTAACATCTCTCCGTCGCGAGCAAACTTTGTCGGTCGCCTGCCTCTCGCCCCGCAACCCAAAAACAAAAACCACCACTTCCCCGTCCGTCCGCCACACCCGCTCACTCTGCCTGCCTGCTAGCAGCGCGCAACAATCACACATCATCCCTCCCCGGCGCTCAAAGCGCACAATACCCAACGGCCGACGTCACACCGCACGGGTGGCTGGCCGGCCGCCGCTTTCGTTTCGAAAACAAAAAAAAAAAAAACCCGCACTCCACTCCGACGGCCAACGGCCAGGCAGGCGCGCTCGCTCGCTCTACACGCCACCGAAATCCCCGCCGACTCCTTCCGCATCTCAACGTGCCCCCCGTTGCAAAACATAACACACACACACACAAAGGAACAAAACAAAACAAAGACCAGACACGACTCGACAAGACAGACATCCGAGAAGAACGAACGCAGGCAAGCCAACCAACGTATTCAAACAAAACAACGTGACAGAAAACCAACCGTCGGCCGCCGCCACAAACACGGCGACAATCAACCACGACAACAACAACAACAACAACACCGCTTACCGCTACCGCCGCCCACACCCGCCACCGACCCCCGCAATCCAACCACCACGGCACGCAAACAGCATCCCCACGGGCATACAGAAACGCCAGACAGACACCCACACCAAACGCAACACGACAATCAAAACCTTCCCCGACGTGCTTTGATGGCCCTGAGAAGGGCCGTTTTGGGCCGCGCGTCTCTTGCGCGCCACTAGACGACGACGGGGGGTGGGGACGACGGAGTCAAGCGCCAAACCCTTCCATTCCCATCTCTTTCTCCTCTACTCTACTTCTTCTTCTTGGGCGAAGCCTTCGCCTTAGACGGCGTCGTCGCCTTCTTCGGGCGCGGCGCCTTCGGCTTCTTCGTCGGAACCTTGGCGGCCTTCTTCGCCTTCGACGGCGACTTGGCCTTGGCCGGCTTGGCCGCAGCCGCCTTCTTCGCACCCGCGGGAGCGGCCGACGCCGCAGACGCCTTCTTGGCGGCGCCCGCCTTCCGACCGGTCGCCGCCTTCACGCCACCAGCCTTCTTTGCGCCGGCCGCACGGGCGCCCTTCTTCTCCTTGCTGGCCGGAGCGGCGCGCTTCTTCTTGGCACCGCCAGCACGAGCCTTGCCGCCCTCGGCCGCCCCCCCGCCGCCGGCGCCGGCAAGCTTGAACGAGCCGGACGCGCCCTTCCCCTTCGTCTGCACCAGCTCGCCCGCCACGACGGCCGACTTGAGGTACTTCTTGATAAACGGCGCCAGCTTCTCCGCGTCCAGCTTGTAGTGCGCGGCTATGTACTTCTTGATCGCCTGCAGCGACGACCCGCCGCGCTCCTTCAGACTCTTGATGGCGGCCGTCACCATCTCAGAGGTGCGCGGGTGCGCAGGCTTGGCGCGCGGCTTCTTCGCAGACGACGCAGACTTGGCCTTCTTCGTAGTGCCGGTGGCGGCGGGTGCCGCAGCAGTCTCGTTCGTAGCCGCCTGATCTGCCATTTCGACGACGCGCGTAACACACAGCGAGAGCGAGCGGGACGGCAGGCACGCAAGCACAGCACAGCACAGCAGCAGAGCAGAGAATCACAAGGCCCAGCCAGTGTCGCGGGCGGGCGCGGACGGCCGAGAGAGCGGCCGCCACTCTGCGCGCCGCCGCGCCGCGCCTCCCGCGCTTGCTACCGCCCAACGTCCGACAGCCTGTGCGGAGCAGCCCCAAACCTGCGCCACAACCGCCCGCGCCTTTCAAACCACCGAGGATGGGGCTACACACAGCCACACCACAGTCGCCAACCAGTCGCCACGGCAGCGCCGCAAACCACGGCCAAACTGCAGCTACCGCGCGCTACAGCCTGGGTCGGCCCGCCGAGAATCGCCGCCCCCGCCCAAATGCCGCCCCCACAGCCCCAGCCGACGACCCGCCACAATGGCCAAACCTTCGGCAAAACTCCCACACCGTCGCCGCGGCAGCCCGGCCAGCGCGGCCGGCGCCACAGCCACACAAGCCGAGGCGTGCGGCGATGACGGCCGTGCAAACGCGCCTCCGCCGCCCCATCGCCTTCCGTCGCCCTCCCGCCGTTTCCCGATCGGCCCGCAGCCGTCGGGCCACATCGCGCGCCGTCCTCCTCCTCTCGCCCGCCAACATTCACAGCCGTTTCTCAAACAATTGCCCGCCGCAAACGGACGCCGCCTGCGCAACAGGCGCCGCCGCCCCTCGACCGAGGCAAACCGCAATCCGAATCTACAGACCAACCCAATCTGCCGTCAAGCACACACGACAGCCGACCTTACACGTTACGCGTTACACATTACGTTTACACGTCTACGTTAGGTTAGGTTAGGTGGACGTGGGTTAGGTTAAGGGGACTTGGGTTAGGTTAAGCGTCAAACTTAGGTTAAGCATTCAAACACGTCAGGCGTCAGAGGTTAGGTTAGGTTAGGTTAGGTTAGGTTAGGTTACACGTTAGGTTAAGGGGTCAGTGCTAGGTTAAGAAGCGTCAAACGTAGGTTAAAAAAGCGTTCAAACGTGAGGCGTGAGCCGGACAGCTTACCTTACGTAGACGTTAGGGGCTCACAGGCTGAGCTCACCTCGCCACACCACAGGTTAGGTTCGGTTCGGTTCGGTTCAGCGTAAAGCGCCGAGGTCAGGGTTACGTTCGTTCACCTTCGGGCGCCACACTTTCGGTTGAAAGGTCGCGACGGGACGACGTCGGCAGGCACGCCGCAAACGAACAAAAACGTACAGACGACGTCGGAAACCGCCGACAGACGGGGGAGCAGCACGACCACGACCAGACACCGAGCGCGAACGAGACACACGCGAACCACCCCCACCGGCCAAAGGGCACCACACAACAACCCAGAGCACCACGTGTCGACACCAGAGCAACCCGCCGCTCACGCGACATGGCTGGCACCGAAGGGCAACCGCCCGCAACTGCGCTTTCCGCGCCGGCCCGGATGCACGTCGTGCTACAACAACACCACTACCGTACACAGCCGCTGTTCACAACATCACTATCAATGGCGCGCCCGCGGCTCGCCGCCGTCGCAGTCGCAGCCCCAACGCCAGCACTTTTGCACCACCATTCACACGCACCGCAACACAGCTCGCCGACACAGCCGAACAAAACAAACACCACACAACAACAGCAACAACGCCGCCGCCTCTACTTGTGCCGGCGACCCACCCCGCCGATGGCGCACCTTTCGCCAGCCGGCAATCGACACACACGCACCCACCCACCGGGGCCCAGTGCAAAAAAAAAAAAAAAAAAAAAAAAAAAAAAAACCACACAAAAACAAAAAAACCAAACAACACAAACGACACGGGAAGCGCACACCGCCACTTCGCGCGCACGCCACCAACCAGTCGTCGTCTCAAAATAACAAACACAAACAAAATAAACTAACAACTAGGGCAACACAAAACAAAAACGCCTCGCACGAACCGCCCACAAAAAGGACAAGCACACGCACAGCCTCTGCTGACGACCACGACGCAGCGGCACGCTGCTCCTGTCCCGCGCCCCGCGCCCCACTCGATTCACAACTCACGCGACACCGTCAACGACGGGCTCGCTTCCCGCAACCTACCACCTTTCCGCCACGACGCACAGCCCCAGCCCCACCCGACGACGCCCGTGGCAACGACTGCACTTTCACCACCGCCTCCCCCTTCCCCCCCAAAACACACACACACACACACACACACACAGCCAGCCAAAAACGCACTCGCGACCCACACATGCACGTGCATCGGCACACGCCAACCAGTCAACGTCGACAACCACACGCAAGGCTCGAAACGAAACCGGCGTCCTTCCACGTTGCCATCAAGCTACGCGACACAAGACACAAGGAACCAACACAACAGCCGGCCCCACTAATTCCCACTCTCACGCCGCAAAAAGCACACCGAAACCGCCAAACGCACGCACATTCCCCTTCGCACTGACACCACCGACCGGCTCGTTACCACACACCTCTCGGCAGCCGTTTCACGCCAATTCGCCACACCGCCCACACAGTCGACAAGCGCCCGCCCTGTACGGCACACGCAACGACGCAGCGCAGCAAAGGGCGCCCGCAACACATACCTCTCCGCCGCCCGACGCGCCAACCGCCACACCACACCGCCAGCCACTCGCAAATTGTGCACTGCCACCAGCCACACGTCCAACACGCCGCGCCGCCTCCGGCCACCCGCCAGGGGGCGCTCACGTCCGCGACAACAGCGCGGCCCGCCGGGCCGGGCCGAACCGAACCGAGCCGCCGCTGCTCTGCACTCGGCACGGCCACACCCTGCTGCAGACCGGGCTCGTCCCTCTGTACGCGTCTGCCTGCGCATCAACACAACACGACCTTTTTTTTTTTTTTTTTCTCTCTACCGCCATCCCTCCTTCTCGCGTTTTACTCGTTGTTGCAGCAGCGGCGCACACCTACACATCCACAGCCCCAGCCGAGCCGGCCTCACCTCAGGGCCCGCCGCCAGCGTCTCCTCCTCGGGCACAGGTGCGGTGCTGTGGCCGCCCATCCAACCGCATTGCTGGCCGTCCAGCCACCAGGCGTTCCCACTGCCGCGAGCCACGCCGCGCACCGACCCTGCTGCAGAAAACGAAGCATAGCCAGAGACCGACCGATACACAAAGCAAGCCGTCGCCTCGCCTCTTGTCCTTCCTGCCTTCCTTCCGCCCCCGCCCTTCTCACACCACCGCCTCTCCACTTTCGCCCCCCCCCCCTCCTTTTTTGTCTTCTTTCTTTCTTTCTTTCTTTCTTTCTTTCTTTCTTTGGCCCTCTCTCCTTCCCGCCATGGCGGTTACGGCACCGCCTGCAGCGGCAGATTTTTTGCGCCCGCACGCCTACTCCTACCACCATTAAACCTTGCCCTGCCCTGCCCATCAACGTCGCAGTCGAACCGACGCTTGCCAACACACTGCCCACGTTCCTTTCTCTTTTCGGCCTACGCCCATTACGCGCCGCCGCCACAGCACCTTCCCTTCCCACAACACACCGACGTCATCACACGCACCCAAAACAGGGGCCACGACCGTGTTCCTCGCCCACTCCCATCCCGCACGGTACGCACATTCCCAACTACTACCGCGCACCCTCCCTTTCCAATCTGTGTGTCTCTGTGTCTGTGTCCTGTCCGCGCGTGACGCCTCTCAACATCCGCCGTCCCCCGTCCCGTTTTCGCCCCCATGCCGTCGTCGCGCCGCCTCCTCCCCGTCCACCGCCGCCCCTGTCCGCCCCGCACCACACCATACACCGCTGCTTGTCCCGGCCGTTGCCACGAAAGGCGCCGACCGCAAACGCGCCACGCCGCAGCCCCCGTGCGTCTCGCGCTCGCTTGCATCTCCGTGCCGACGCTGCCTCTCTTCCCACTCGCACTCGACCTCGACAACACAGTCTTTGGCTCCGCCACTGCGTGTTCCGGTGGTACGCACGCTGCAACACGTATGTATTCATTACCAGAGCGATGGCGAGGCATGACAGCATCTCTGTCTGACCAGAGAGTTCTTTATCGCTGCTAGTCGGCGCTTGGACCGCGCCAGACGACAGTAGTGGCACGCACCGGGTCGCCAGGAACAGTTGTTATATATATTGTAGCGCGAGTCGGGAGAGGTAGTAGTCGGTCGACAGTAGTAGCGGGTGGACGGTTGTACTGAGCGGGCGTCGGCGGCGTGCTCTGCTCGTCTCGCGACTCTGGTCACGGTTCGGGACGATGTATAGTATATTGTGTTATAATCACAAAGGTGGTGTGACGCTGCATTGCGCAAATCTGATAACGTATGTTCATTGTACTTCTTTTGTTCAACAACAAAAGCCCCACTATTACTTTTTTTCTAAAGTAACTTTTGTCTCTTAACGAAAAACATTCACTTTTTAAAGACTACTTCCTATGGCATTTCCCTCCAAGGAGTGCAATTAATTACCAGCCAGCACTCATTCATTGCACACAGCTGTGTAAGGGGTATCTACAATTGAGGAGCGGATATAAATGCAATTTTTTGTTTTTTTTTTTTTGTGTGTGTGTTGTAACCTCCCAGCAAAATTTAAAATAATGGACAATGTTATTTACGGATGCTAATGGACATTGCGCTAATTGTAACCTCGCCCACAATGAGAGGTATTGAAAATGGCAACAAAAATGTGACATTCGCAATCTGACTCAAATATAAAGTCTTCACACAACATTTACAAAAGTCCGTTCAGTGACAAGAAACTTCAATTAAACCGAAATATCGGTCTTTGGCCCTGTGCAAAACAATCAGAATTAAAGTCTTACCTCCGAATAAATGGATGTCACATTTCTGCTCTGGTTGTTGCGCAGCGCTTGGAGGAACTGCATTGCAAATAATAATATTCTCTTTTTTTTGTGATTTTAGTGACATTTTTCTTCAAAGAAGTGGAATGAAATGTGAAGTGCAACGAACTCTTTAGTTCAATAAAAAATTAAATGTTTGAAAAATGCTTTTGAAATAAAAATTATTATTGGGGAACTTGTTGGAGAATAATTACAATTTTTCATTATCTAATGATTATATTAATTAACAGTATACCTTATTCACCATCTTGACCAGTGTTGCCGACCGCCTACATCACACAACCGCACTCGGCTGCTACTACTGACCGACCGCTCTGCATGACGACTATTAGCGTACTGCACGCGACGACTACTGACAGAGTACAGCCCTCAACTACACAGACTGACTGACTGACTGACTGACTGACTGACTGACTGACTGACTGACTGACTGACTGAGAACCGCTCGCAACACTCGCGCAGTCCAGCGCAAACTCTCTGGTCACAGATGCTACAATGTCTCGCCATCGCTACTATGTTACATACGTGTTTCAGTGTCTTTTTCATTGGGGTAACGATCTTTGGCTCTTTTTATTCTGAATACAGGGCCAAAGGTCAACGCTGCTGCCCTTATACAATTTATCAGGTTTCATTATGTCTGTTGCAATGTTACATACGGTTCACTCTTTCATTAATATTATCGTTGGGTTTGTTTTGTAGGGACGTTAACATTCTGGCACATTTTTATTATCATCGGACTCTCTGCTATTTGTGCAGGGAGGTTATACCTGGGTCCATTTCCATTTCCATTTACATTTTAATATTGATAGACTTTTTGTTTTCTTTTTTGTTTCTTGTTGTTTTTCCTTCTTTTTTTTTGTTGTTTTTTTTTTTTTTTTTTTTTGTTTTGTTTTTCCCGCTCTCGCCACCACCGCCGCATCACGCCTTCCGTTTTCTTGGTTTCTTTTCTGTTCTTCAACTGCTTCAACATCACCGCGCCCCATTTCCACACCACAGCCATCAGCCTCCAAGACGGGCGGGCGCAGTGTGCCATTTCCGGCGCACAAGCACACCCGTACGGTACTCTCCTCGCCCCCACGCCACCAACAACACAGCGACCACGCGGCTTTCAGGCATGGCACGGCACGGCACGGCACCGGCGAAATGCGCCGCCCCCGTCCCTCCGCGCATCCGTCCGTCTCGCCACGTTCACTGACAGCCGCGTCTGCGGCTACACCACGACAACCACAACACAACACCGCTCCCCTCCCTGGCAACTCACATTGTTTTTCTCCTCCTCTTTTGCACAAACCACAACGCCGAGCACAGGCGCAAGCCACCCACACCGCGCCCCTCCCCGTCCCGTCTTTGGCCGCCGCTCCTCGTTTCCTCGTTTGCCCCCTCCCATCTCCCGAAATGCCATGCCAGCAGCGTTACGCATGCCCCTCCCCTGTCCACACAACACTACCGCCTAACGAACAGCCTTTTCCGGGCCACATCCAGGGCACGCCCACCTCCAAACACTGCCAATTCACGGACGCACACACGCACACACACACACACACACACACTCACTTTCTCGACACCTTTCTGTACGGAGGGTGCGTCATCTCGACCGTGACAGAGTGACGGCAACTATCGACGATCCATTTCCCCCCACTGGTGAAACATGTCCACTAACACCTACATACATCATTCAAGTACACAGACAATAGCATACACACAATGGGAGGGCACACGAACATGGACGGCACGGCACTGTCATACACTCTTCCTCAGAACCATATCAACAAACGTTACGTACATCCGGGAAAGCGAAAGCGAACGCGAAAGCGAAAGCGAAAGCGAAAGCGAAAGCAAAAGCAAAAGCAAAGGCAAAGCCCAATGCAGCCGTCAAAGGTCACGTTCACGTTCCGTTGCTCTACGAATGCGTTTCTCCCCTTTTTCCCTTCCTCTCTCTTTTGCCCCCCCTCCTTGCACTCTTGCCTCATTCCTCACGTTCTGCCCAGACATTCGACCGATCAAAGTCAACCTTTCGTTACCGTTCTCAGCGCGACGGTGTACAACAGTATGACGGGTGTGCCCAAGACTTCGGTTCAGTTGCGTGACGCCGGTCTATCGCGCCGATCGACAGTTACTCAGGGGGCGACGGATCGGACCACGTCACCGACACACAAAACACTTTCAAACAAACAAATACATACCGGATGGACACAGACAAACACGTGTACAGACATTCGCCAAACAAACGACCGCCGCCGCCGCCGCCGTCTTGAATGACGACATCGGTGTGCGTGCGTCGTACGCAATCAGTCAGACACGGCTATCAAACATCAGAGTCGAATGGTACATCATCGTGCGTGTCGCCGTACACGTACAGTACAATACAACAACAATGCGTCTTAATGGCACGTTCATTTCAACGTCACTCACACACCTCCACGCTGCAGTTACGTCGCACCATTGTCAAACTCGGCGTACAGCAAAGGGAATAGTGGGCGGCAAAAAAAAAAAACCAAACAAAAACATTTCACATTTCACATTTCACCCTCGCCATGTATGATGTGCAAAAAAACAAACCCGCAAACGGCCGTCGTTACGGTGACACAAAAGTCGCCGATCACACTGTCCCCCCTCGCAGACGGGTAACACACACACACACACACACACCAACAACACCAATGGGTCAAAAACCACGCCAACGAGGCGTGCCACCATTCCACGCCACGGCGACCAACCTCGTGGCCGTACCCCGCGCAACACGCTTTGACGCGCCCCCCCCACCCACAATCAAAATGCACACATACATCACAGCCGTCCACACAAACAACAACAACAATTCCGCCCTTCCCGCAAAAGGCAAGTTGGTGGCCCTGAAAAGGGCCGTTTTGCCGCTCTCGCAACGGAGGAGCCTTCTCCATCCATCCTTCCTTCCATTCCAGAGCCACCTCCTTACTTGGAGCTCGTGTACTTGGTCACCGCCTTCGTGCCCTCGCTCACGGCGTGCTTGGCCAGCTCGCCAGGCAGCAACAGCCGCACAGCGGTCTGGATCTCGCGGGACGTGATGGTCGAGCGCTTGTTGTAGTGCGCCAGGCGAGAAGCCTCGGCCGCAATGCGCTCGAAAATGTCGTTCACGAAGCTGTTCATGATGCTCATCGCCTTCGACGAGATGCCCGTGTCAGGGTGCACCTGCTTCAGCACCTTGTAGATGTAGATGGCATAGCTCTCCTTCCTCTTGCGCTTCTTCTTCTTGTCGCCCTTCGAAATGTTCTTCTGCGCCTTGCCAGCCTTCTTGGCGGCCTTCCCGCTAGTCTTGGGCGGCATCTCGAACCAACGTACGGCAGCAGCAACACCAGTAGCAAGCGCTCCGCTCTAGTCAGCGTCTCCCCACACAGTGGCACCCGCCGACATGAAATGGCTGGGTCTATACCCATGGTGTACTTGAAGAACCAGCGTCCTTGAAACGCTCTGTCTTACGAGGTGTTCCTTTATGGTGCGGATTCTGGGTTATATATGGTACTGGCTAGGGGTCGGTTTTCCCCTGGATAGATGATGGTTGTGGAGGCGGCAGCGATGATGATGTAAGTGTATGTTTGCACTTGAGTTTATATGACTAACGCCTGAATTGGCGATGGATGGTGGCGATTGGTGCTCTCTGGCCAGGGTTTTCATCCCTTCCCAGAGAGTTAATGAGTTGGTGTGGTGATGCATTGGATGATTCGTAGAATTTTAATGATTTTTGTTTTATGAGGTGATAGAATGATGGC
This sequence comes from Schistocerca americana, assembly GCF_021461395.2. Taxonomy (NCBI): domain Eukaryota; kingdom Metazoa; phylum Arthropoda; class Insecta; order Orthoptera; family Acrididae; genus Schistocerca; species Schistocerca americana. Next base: position 498,119 of record NW_025726774.1, read on the forward strand.
TGTCCTAACATTGCTCTAATCTCCTCATTGCTCGAGAACCATGGAGCGTCTGCAACTATACGGAAGGCTTTGTTTTGGATGATTTCCAACTGTTTAAGGTTGGTGTCTGCTGCCATACTCCACGCTTCTGAACCGTAGAGCATGGCTGGCAGGATGATCGTTTTCCAAATTTTGAGCTTGGCAGGTATTGTGAGTCCCCTGCCTTTAAGGAGAGGATATAACTGAAAGAGCCGGGCGGAGCCCTTGTTTCTGGCCTCTTTAATGTGATGCACAAATGTCAGATTCTTATCCAGTTTTAGCCCGAGGTAGGTAACTACTTCTCTCCAGGGTAGTACCTGGTTGTTGTGCGTGATGTTCACTATGGGGCGTTTTATTTTGTGGCTGAATAAGATAGTCTGGCATTTGTCTGCGTTTATCTTTATTTTCCACAGATTGCACCACTTTGTCACTTTGTCTAGGTGTCGCTGTAGGCGGTAGGCTAGATAGTTGATGTTTCTGCCACTGTGGTATAATGCAGTGTCATCTGCATATAGGGCAATGTTACCGCCCGGCTCCTTCGGCAGATCGTTGGTGTATAGTAAGTATAGGAGGGGGCCAAGCACAGATCCCTGTGGGACACCTGCTTCTATTTGTTTTAGCTCGCTGTCTGCTCGATCTACTGTAGAGTAAAATGTCCTTTCCACCAGGAACGAGTGGACTATTTTAAGCAGGTGAAGTGGGCAATTCATCTTCGACAGCTTGTATAGCAGGCCGCCATGCCAAACCCGGTCGAACGCTTTTTCAATGTCCAGGAAAATGGCAGCTGTGCTATTGCCCTGGCTCTTCTCTGTGCAGATGTGCTCCACCAGACGAATGGCTTGTTGTGTTGTGCTATGCCCAGCACGAAATCCAAATTGTTCCGGGATAAGGATATTGTTGGCAGATAGGAATTGTAGTAGGGAGTTTTGGATGAGGATTTCAAGTAATTTAGACAGGTGGTTTAGCAGGGAGATTGGTCGATAGTTTTGAGGGAATAGGTGATCTTTATTTGGTTTTGGAATTGATATTACTTTAGCAACCTTCCAGGTTGAAGGGAAATATTGTGCTGTAAGACAATTATTTAAGATGGCAGTGAGATGGGAGATTGCAGGTTGGGGGAGGGCCTTAAGGAAGGATGGTGTGATGTTGTCAGGACCAGGGGCTTTTGCAGTGCCGATTCGCCTGATGATAGCAGCAACTACACGCTCGCTGGTCAGTTCGAAGGTCGTGTCGGACCTGGTGCGAAGTCTACGATGGAGGTGTCGTTCTACCCGCTGTTCCAGGGCGTCTGCTTCGTCCTCGTCGTCCTCTATGACATTCTCCCGGAATTGGAGCTCGAGGGTGTTTGACATGGCAGTCGCTTTGTCCTCCGGCGTGTATACCAAGCCGTTCTGCCCGTGTAATGGTCTGTTGGCTTTGTGGGGTTGCCGCCTAGCTTTTATTATCCCCCAGAACTTTTCAGGATTTCTCTCAGCTGCCTGAAGACTTTGTTCCCACCTGGAACATCGCAGGAGTTTCAGTCTGGTTTGGATTTCATGGGCCATTTGATTCATGCGTCTCCTATCCTGGGGGTCTCGGTAGGTCTGCCATCTTTTGCGCATGCGGTTTTTATCTGAGATTAATTGTGCTAGTTCTGGGGGCAGGTTGGATCGCCCATTGTTGTGTGTGATGGCACCCGCCGCCAGCCGCCGCCGCACCTTTACCAGCTCGCCCTGTTGCGGCCGCCGACCAATGGGGCGCGCGCGCAACCGGCCGCCGCACCCGAGCCCATAAAGCACCCCCACCCCGGCTGCGCCGGTCCGGAACTGGAAGGGAACCGCATAAACGGGCAGGATTCGGATGGTTTCGTGCTGGCGAGGAAAACCTTTCGCCAGCCGAGGCTCCCGCCGGCCCGGGGAGTGGAACCCACCCCGAACAGGTTCCAGGCGGTGGCCGATGAGCCAGAGGCACCACAAGACACTACAACACAAACACAAAATCATGTCACCCACCACCTCCCTCCGATCGTCGCAGAGTTCACTGAGAACTACGAGGAACTCTACGAAATGTTAAAAACAGCAATCGGGGGAGGCAATTTCAAGGCGAAACCTGCTGGTGGTGACAAAATAAAAATCACATTAATCACACTCGAGCACTACACCACAATAAGAACACTTCTGAACAGCAAAAACATACCCCACTACACTTTCCCCACAACAAAAACACGAAATAAAAACATAGTCATCAGGGACCTACCAAGACGAGTGGCCCCCCAGGCGATCAAAACAGACCTGACTGCCCAGGGGTACATCGTCAAGGCGGTCCAACAGATGGGAAACATTGGGAGCAAATGGCCCCTGTATCAGGTGACACTGCCGGACGTCCCACAAAACAAAAGGGACATTAAGATGATTCTGGCGGTCCCTGTGACCACTGAACCACTGCGCCGCAAAAACAAGACGGTGCAGTGCTTCAGATGTCAGGGCCTCAACCACATTGCGGCACACTGCTCCATGGCAGTGAGGTGCAGAAAATGCGCCGAGGCCCATGACACAAGAACTTGTAACGTAAAACACACGGACCCGCAAATAAGGTGCGCGCTGTGTGGCAAAAACCACACAGCGGGCTACCAAGGTTGCGAGGTCCATAAAAAACACACACAACAGGCAAAGGGCGCAAAGGCCGCCCCCCACACACGAAAAGGAAACACCACGAACCCATCCAGACACACAAGACACCAAAACATGACAACACACACAGACAAGGCCTGGGTAAAACCAAGGCCAGACACACCGAGGGCGACTTACGCGGAAGTGGTTTCTCCTCCGAAAAACCATGAAAGCGTGGCCCAATCATCGCAACACCAGACACTATCACAACAACAACACCGGGAAACACACAGCAACAACGACCAGGTCCTCCATGACGGAGGAAGCTCTAGGGAACCCCACACACACTCCCCCCCCATGGATCAGTTGTTAGGCGTGATGGTGCAGACCATGAACCTCGTCATGGAAATGATGAAGGAATTCAGGGAAGCCCAAAAGCAAAACACACAGATCCTCGTCGCCCTTCAGGCAACAGTCCAGCAGTCGCTCCCCTCTGCGACTTCCCCAGTAGTATCAACACCCCATCATGAATAGACGCCCGAATATTCAAGGCCTGACAATGTGCGTCTTTAACGCAGACGGCATTGTTAATCAAGAGGTCGAGTTCAGAGAACTCATGAAGGAGTTCTCCATCGACATATGCATGATGGGGGAAACCCACCTGAAACCGGGAGTAAAAGCGACAGTTCCCAACTACATTAGCTACCGTAAAGACAGGCCAACCCAAGGCGGAGGAGTGGCCATATACGTAAAAAGAGGGATCCCCCACCACCAGGTATTCTTACCAGCTACCAACAAAATCGAAGCAGTGGCAGTGGAAGTAACCACTGCCACTGGACCCCTAACAATTGTTGCAGTCTACCGACCCCCACATGACCAGATAGATGAGGGAGACATAGCTGCTCTAGGGCAAATTGAAGGCAAACTCGTAATAGGGGGAGACTTCAATGCCAAACACCCTGACTGGAATTCTAGAGTAACCTCCAGAGCAGGCGCCAAGCTGCAACAACTAGCGCGCGCCCACCACTTCGAAACATGGGGTCCAGTCGAGCCCACACATTTTCCGAAAAACGGAAGCAGGCCCGATGTGTTAGACATAGCTCTCACTAGGAGGATCGCAGGATTTGTGACCGCAAGGACAATCAACAGAATGTCCTCCGACCACAACCCAGTGATTCTAGAAGTCGATGTGGGAGAATGGGTAGCACTCCCACGGTACCAGACGTCTTACAAACGAATAGACTGGGAGCGATACCAAGAAACTGTCGCCTCTGATATCGCTCGCGCTCCGCCACCTACTGCCGAAACAGTAGATCAAGCGCTACTAGACTTGACAGGCACCATCTTGCAGGCAGCGGAAGAGGCCACCCCACCACAAAGGGATGGCCCTCCACCGCAAATACAGCTCCCGGAACACTTACTAGCTCAAATCCGTCACAAGAACAGAGTGGCAAAAGAGTGGAAGATCACCAGAAATCAGGCCACCAGGAGGCTGCTCAATCGTCTACAGAGAGAACTGAAGGTAGCGCTCAATGAGCACAGAAACCAGCAATGGCAAAACCGCCTCACAGCTCTCAAAGTAGACGATCATACACTTTGGCAAGCAACCAAACAATTCACAAAAAGACGCGCTAGGATGCCGCCACTGCACGGCGAGCGGGGATTGGTCTACAGCAATGCTGAGAAGGCCAACGCCCTCGCCGACTCCTTCGAGAAGCAGTTCCAAACGGCAGAACCCGAGGATGAAGAGCATGAAGAGGTAGTCAGTCGTCAACTGGCTGTCTTCCTCAATGCTGAGGAGGACCCAGAGGACGAACCCATACTTTTTGCCCCCGAGGACGTGGCAAGAGTAATCAGGTCCCTCCCTACAAAAAAGGCGCCAGGGCACGACAGTGTCACAAACCAGTTAGTCAAAAAACTCCCACCCACAGCGATCACACACCTCGCGAACGTCCTCAACGAGATTACTCGTTCCCGTGAGTTCCCAGCTTGCTGGAAACATGCGGAAGTGGTCGCGATACACAAACCAGGAAAAGACCCTCTATTCCCGCAGCACTACAGGCCGATTAGCCTCTTGCCAACACTCAGCAAGATCTATGAGCGCCTCCTGCTAAAACCCATGCAAGAACATATTACCAGAGAGCAAATTCTGCCGGATTTCCAATTTGGATTCCGGCAGAACCACTCTGCCCCACAACAGGTCATGAGAATGGTTGAAGCAGCCACAGAGGGCTTCAACCACAGAGGCTACTGCGGGATAGTGCTACTAGACGTAGCCAAAGCCTTTGATTCAGTATGGCATAGAGGGCTACTCTACAAGTTGTACTCACAAGGGTTTCCAGGGAGCATAGTTCAGCTAATCAAGAGCTACCTCACGAATAGGACTTTCTCCGTCAAAGTAGAAACTGCCACCTCCACCAGAAGGCGCATTCGTGCTGGAGTGCCACAGGGATCGGTCCTGGGGCCCGTATTGTACAGCCTGTACACTGCGGACACTCCAACGGCCCCCCTGGTGCACACCGCGCAGTACGCCGATGACACAGCCTTTTACACGAGAAATGCGAACAAGGACCTGGTCATTCGTAGGCTACAAAGGGTTTTAGATGACACAGAAACCTGGGCCCGTCGCTGGCGCATCACCATCAACTCGGAAAAGACGCAGGCAATGCTGATTACCCGCAGGCTCGGAAGGCGTGAACCTCCTCAACGTCCCCCCCTCCACCTCCACCTAAATGGAACCCAACTCCCCTGGCGCAGAACCGCCAAGTACCTTGGCGTAACCTTGGACTCTCGTCTCACGTGGAAACCCCACATAGACGAGGTCCACAGGAAGGTCTGCGCCAGAATGTCCATCCTATACCCTATCCTGAACACAAACAGCTCCCTTCCCTGCCCAGTAGCACTGAACGTCTATCAGGCCCTGATCCGGCCAGTAATGGAGTATGCGTGCCCTGTCTGGGGATACGCGGCGAAGCAGCACCTGGACAAACTCCAGAGGCTGCAGAACCGCGCCCTCAGAAGGGCACTGCATCTACCTCTCGGTTTCCCCACAGACGACCTGCACGCCGCAGCCGATATCCCACTCCTGAGAGAGCGTTTCCAGGATCTGGCAAGGGCCTTCTATGAAGGTACTTCCAGATCCGGAAATGCACTCATCCACTCCCTTGGTCGGTATGACATGTCCCGTGACAAACACAAGCGCCCTATGACGATCTTCGACGATTAAGTCGAAGAGAAAAATCCCAATACCCAATCCCTAATCCAGTTCCTTCCCATATATCACCAATCATCTCGCCTACCTCAGGCAAGTCCCAGATACACACACAACAATTCATCACATATCACAGACACCAAAAATATATAGAAAAATCACACACACATGTACACAGGGGAGTAAAAGCCAAAAGGCTATAAACTCCCCCTCACACTTCCCCAAAGAGGGGAAAGTATAAGATGAGTGCAGCAGCAGCAGCAGCAGCAGCAGCAGGCTGCGCCGGTCATTCCCGCTCACGCCGCGGAGAGTACACGTTAGTTCGTTGTCGCTGTTGCTTATCGTGATGTCGGGACGCGGAAGTGGACGCAAAGCTGCTGCCTTGGCGGAGTTTCTGCTCACGTTAGCAGGACCTGCCGGGAAGAAGAAGAAGAAGTCTACACCGCAGTGCTTTCGCTGCCAAAAGCTTGGCCACGTTGCCAAGCAATGCAGCGGAGCAGTCGCGTGCTTGAAGTGTGCGCAAGCACACGACACACGCGACTGCAAGAAGCCGAAGGACGCCCCCTGCACTTGCGCCAACTGCGGCGGCGCTCACGCGGCAAATGCCCGTTCCTGCGCCTACAGAAGGAACTGGCGGGGACCGGCGAAGAAGACCCAGAAGCAAGTGACCACCACACACGAAGAGGTGGTCACTTGCACAATAGACGACGTGACCAGGCGCCTTAACGGCGCCGTGGAGGAAGCCATGTCCGCCTTCAAATCCGCCATGGCGGAAGAGAGGGCGGCCATGCTGGCGGAACTGGGCGAGGCTCGCCGTCAGATCGCTGAGCTGACGCGGGAGCTTCGCTCAGCCAAAGCAGCTTCCGCCACAGCGGTCGACGCCGCCAGCCAGACGACTCCTCCACGAGAGAAGAAGTTGGCGACGGTGGCCACGCAGACCGACGTGCCTGCCGAAGGGGAGGCAACACTGCCCAAGACGGACGCAGAAGCAGAAGCGCAAGAAGAAGGGTGGGAAGAAGTCCCATTCCTCCCGCTTCCCGACATGTACAGCGCAAGCGCTGTGACGCAGAAGCTGGCTGCATCGCTTCGCGACGGTACATATCCCCACCACGACAACCCTTATCCTTTCGTTCCTCCTAACCTTTCTAAACCTTCACCCCCACACCAACCAGTTGCGTACCCAGAAGGCCTTGTTGGTCTTTCCAGGGAGGATTACGAACTGATCAATTCCTTCCCCATATTCACTGAGTGGCAAATGCGCTACGTTATCTTCGCTCTGGTCCACGGAGAGTACGAGAGAGCAGGATACACCATATCCACTATCCCAACCGAGGGAGAGCCCTCAAGTAAGAAGAAGAAGAAGAAAAGTCGTCACACCGACAAATACAGAAAATAGGTTATCGGCACTCCTTGCCAGTACAGAACAACCTACAAGTCAAGAAAGAAGACTCATCAATCATCCCAGGGGAGTAAAGGCCAACAGGCCACAAACTTCCACCTGAACCTCCTCACAGTGAGGAAGTCAGAAAAGGAGAGCAGAGGGGCTGCGCCGGCACGCACTCCGCTGCTCGACTCGCTGCCGCTCGCACCGGTCGTTTTCGTTTCCGTTTCGTGTGCACCGTCGCTAGCCCATCGCCATGTCCGGACGCGGAAAGGGAGGCAAAGTCAAGGGCAAGTCAAAGTCCCGCTCAAGCAGGGCTGGGCTCCAGTTCCCGGTCGGCAGAATCCACCGCCTCCTGCGCAAGGGAAACTACGCAGAGCGCGTCGGCGCCGGGGCGCCCGTCTACCTCGCCGCCGTCATGGAGTACCTCGCGGCTGAGGTGCTCGAGCTGGCCGGAAACGCGGCCCGCGACAACAAGAAGACGCGCATCATCCCGCGCCACCTGCAGCTTGCCATCCGCAACGACGAGGAGCTCAACAAGCTCCTGTCGGGCGTCACCATCGCACAGGGTGGTGTCCTGCCCAACATCCAGGCCGTCCTGCTGCCAAAGAAGACCGAGAAGAAGGCCTAAAGGAGGCCAGGCAATCGCAGCGCCGCGTGCTCCCCTGCACGCAACGCGCTTTGCCGGCTCGGCTCGGCCCACAACAATCGGCCCTTTTCAGGGCCACCACACACACCTACGTCCAAAGCAAAATTTCAGTCGTCCTCGCCGCACCTTGTTTTGTTTTAACTTTGCACTGTCACAGCACAGCCGCCGCCGGCGCACGTCCGCCATCTTGTCGTCCACACAGCCCGTGTGGCCCAACACACACACACACACACACATTTTGCACGGTCGCAGTCGCCTTCCAAACCGACAACGGCAGCAATAATGACCATTGTTAAAGGGAGGCGTGTCGACACACCGCCCTCCACTCCCGCGCGCAACGGCCGTCGACACGAACGAAACAGCTGATCCGGCCGCCTATGCCCACACGCCTTGCCTCGGAAACCCCAACGCCGCCGCAAACAAACACACAGAGACAAACCACGCAAGCAAATAATCACCGCCTCTCGCACAACAACACACAGCCCGCCATCTCCGTCGCGATCGATACAAAGACACACAATAACAAACACACAAACGAAGCAGCTCCACACACAGCCAGCCACATGACACGTTTCCTTTCCTTCTCCCCTCCCAGTCACATCACGTCGCTCAAACGGAAAGAAAGAAACAAACAAACAAACAACACAGCGCACACACGCAGCAACAACACAGACTCTTTCGCACTTTTCAACTTCCGAACAGTGTGGTGGCCCTGAAAAGGGCCGTTTTCTAGTCTCTCCCACCCACAAGCACGGCCCGCGGGAAGGCCAGCGCCCGCTGCGACGCAGCCTAACCGCCGAAACCGTACAGGGTGCGCCCCTGCCTCTTCAGGGCGTACACCACGTCCATGGCCGTCACAGTCTTGCGCTTGGCGTGCTCAGTGTACGTCACCGCGTCGCGGATCACGTTCTCCAGGAACACCTTCAGCACCCCGCGGGTCTCCTCGTAGATCAGACCAGAGATGCGCTTCACGCCGCCCCTGCGAGCCAGGCGGCGGATGGCGGGCTTCGTGATGCCCTGGATGTTGTCGCGCAACACCTTGCGGTGCCGCTTGGCGCCACCCTTGCCGAGCCCCTTTCCTCCCTTGCCGCGGCCTGTCATCCTTCCTTCCTCGGGCAAAGCAAAACGTGCACAAACAGCAGCTGCAGCGGCTGGCGAGTCGGCTACGGTCTGCGCCCAGCGCGCCCGCCGCCCCCCTATATAGACTCTGGCCCGCCCTCCCCCCACCACGCGCAACCGAGGGCATATAAGCGCAGCACGGAGGCGCGCGGGCCCGTTGTCAAGGCAGCACCGGACGCCGCGCCGCACCTAACCTCCACGCACGCCGCTCCGCTACCGCTACCGCCATGGCCCGCACAAAGCAAACGGCCCGCAAGTGTGCGATTTCAATCTGCGGTGACGATTCGGGGTCCCAGCAGCTCGCTGCTGGCGGCGTCGATGTCGTCTCCTCGATGTCGCGGGCCGCTTTTCCGGGCGGTTCGGGTACTTCTGCTGCCGCAGAGCCATGCTCTGCTCCCCCGAGTGTTAGGGACTCTGCAGGTCAGGGCCTGGTCACTGGCCAGTGTCCCGCGCCTGCCAGTTTGTTAGGGCCAAGCACAGCCGCCGGAAACCTAACGGTGTCGGCAACGAAGGCGGCGTCTGGCATACCCAAGGCAGCCCTCGACTTTGCTTCCACTTCCGCCCCCAACGAGATCAATAGGGCGCCTAACGCCGTCAAACAACAAACCAGCACTACGTCTTTCATTGTCAGTATGAGCAGCGCCACTAATTCCCCAAATCCAGACGTTGACAGACTACTACTAGAAAACGCACAGAATAACCTCCTCCCTTATCTTGCGTCCCGCAGGCGTGAAAAAGGGAATCGTCTCCCAGTAAAAATTCTCCCGAAACCCTCTTCCAAAGCCCAACCCAAACCTACCCGCAAAACCACTCCCAACCTCAAATCCACCCTCCCACCGTCCCCTAAAGTTAAACTTTCCAGGACCCAGAAAAAGAACCGAGGCAGGCGTAAAAACCTCGTAAAGCGACTCAAAGCTTCCAGCCAATCTCCGGAAGCTGAGAACAAACAAAAGGAACACGATTCCGAATCAGATAGCCCTCTGGTTATCGATGAGTCCAGGCAGGAGCAGGAAAACGAGATAGGGGAAACCGCTACTAGCGGTGAAGGTGACGGCTTCCAACTAGCCAGAAAAACCATCCGCCAACCCACACCCCCGCCGGCCACGGAGGCTGCACCAACATCTAACCGTTTTTCCGCCATAGACGACGATCCCACGACCAATGAAGCGCCACCCCAACAACCAGTGGACTCGCAGAAACGAGCATACCTCCCCCCAATCGTCGCTGAATTTGACAAGGATTACAAGGAGCTCTATGATCTAGTGAAGAGCTCAGTAGGTGATAGATTCAAAGCCAAACCGGCAGGGGGCGATAAAATAAAGCTCACCCTCCACTCCATGGATGAATACATGGCGGTAAAACAACTCCTGAGAGATAAGAAAATACCGCACTACACTTTCCCGACCGAAAGGATCAGGAACCTAAATATAGTTATCCGCGACCTACCGCGCAAACTGTCGCCCTCAGCGATAAAGGAAGACCTGATCCGCCAAAATTTCGATGTTAAGACAGTCACACAAATGAAACCACCCGGCTCAAATAACAAGTGGCCCCTCTACCTCGCCGTAATGCCAGACATACCGATAAACAAAAAGCCTATGAGGAGTGTCCTGCAGATACCCATAACCACCGAGTTGCTAAAAAAGAAAAATCGGTCTCAACAATGCTTTAGGTGCCAGGGACTGGGACACGTGGCCTCACACTGCGACATGCCCGTACGATGCAGGAAGTGTGCGGAGGGACACGACTCCAGGACCTGTCAAATTAAAATAGAAGACCCAAGAATAAAGTGTGCGCTATGCGGCGAAGGGCACACCGCCAGCTACCTGGGATGCAGGGTTCATAAGAACTACGCCCAACGCTGGCGAGGCTCGAATGCACCCCCAAACAAACCCCAAGCTAAACCCCCAAACCGACCTGAAATCACAAGACGAGATAGGCCGCCCTACAGAGGCAAATCGCGTGAGGTGACGGCCGCCGCGACGTTCGCAAACATCGCGGCCGACACTGAGGCGCGCAGTAGCGCCCCTCTGCCGGCCGAGATGGGACCGGAATCTTGCGGCCGACGCTCCCCGGAAACAACCCAGGACACTCCTCTCCTTGACCAGATCCCTGACGACGGAGAATGCCCTAGGGAAGTCCTAACCCCTGCCCCAAAGACCAGTCTGCGGCGGGCAGAGGGCGCGGACCGTCAGACCGCTGGCAGACATCCTGTCACTCAAAGTCTGAGCGAAGCTGCGCCCTCGCCCTCCACAGACGATCCTGTGCTGGGAGTCATGTCCCAAACTCTGAATCTTCTCGCGCAGATGATGCGGGAGATTCAGCAGCAAAATGCACAGATCCTCGCCGCCCTACAAGCAGCAGTTAAGCAGTCGCATCCCTCAGCGACTTCCCAAGCAACAACAACAGCCAAACATGGATAGACGCCCCCATATCCAAGGTCTGAAAATGTGCGTCTTTAACGCAGACGGCATCTTCAACCAAGTCATGGAGTTCCGAGAGCTCATGAAGGAGCTTAATATCGACGTTTGCATGATGTCAGAAACACACCTAAAACCGGGAGTAAAAGCGGCAGTCCCAAACTATAACAGTTACAGACGAGACAGGCCAACCGCAGGAGGCGGGGTGGCCATATACGTAAAGAGAGGGATCCCCCATCACCAGATATTCCCCCCAGCTACCCGCTCGTTAGAAACGGTAGCTGTGGAAATAGCCACAGTTACAGGCCCCCTCACAGTCGTTGCAGCTTACCGCCAACCGACCCCAACCTTAGATGAGGACGACATTCCCGCACTAGCACAAATCAGAGGCAAGCTCCTAATAGGAGGAGACCTCAATGCAAAACACGCAGACTGGCATTCTAGACTCACGACCAGAGCCGGTCGTCAACTGCAGCGACTCGCGCGAGACCACCAGTTCGACGTCTGGGGCCCAGAAGAGCCGACACACTTCCCTAAAAACGGAGGCCGGCCAGACGTCCTTGACATAGCTCTCACAAGGAGAATAACAGGCTTCGTGACTGCGAGAACAATAAATAGAATGTCCTCCGATCACAACCCAGTTATAATCGAGGTCGACGTGGGAGAAAGGGTAGCTCTCCCACAACACCAGGTGTCGTATAAGCACACGAACTGGGAGCACTTTCAGGTAAATGTCGCTTCTGAAATAGCTCGCGCCCCGCCTCCAACTGCAGATACTGCAGAACAGGCGCTTAAAGACCTTACCAACACGATCCTGCAGGCTGCTGAGGAGGCCACACCCCGGCAGCGGGAAGGCCCTCCTCCTCAAATACAACTCCCGGAGCACCTGCTTGCGCAAATTAGGCACAAAAACAGGGTCGCAAAAGAATGGAAAATAACAAGAAATCCGGCAACTAGGAGGCTGCTCAACCGTCTACAGAGAGAGTTGAAAGTAGCACTCAATGAGCACCGCAACCAGCAATGGTCTGCCCGCCTATCAGCCCTCAAAGTAGACGACAACAGCCTATGGCAAGCTACCAAGCAATTCACACGTACACGCGCGCGTATGCCACCTCTGCACGGCGAGCGTGGAAGCCTTGTCTTCAGCCCTGTCGACAAGGCCAACGCGCTCGCCGACTCGTTCGAACAACAGTTTCAACCAGCAGAGGCGCAGGACGAGGACCATGAAATCATAGTCCGTCAGCAGCTTGCAGTATTCCTTGCAGCTGAAGACGACGAGAATGAACACACTCCACTTTTCGCCCCAGAAGACGTGGCAAAAGTCATTAGGTCCCTGCCCAACAAAAAGGCCCCAGGCCACGACCGGCTCACAAACCAGTTAGTTAAGAACCTCCCGCCACTGGCAATCACACACATCGCGAACGTCTTCAACGAGATTACTCGATCCCGCGAGTTTCCAGCGTGCTGGAAACACGCGGAGGTGGTCGCGATAGCTAAACCCGGTAAGGACCCATTATTCCCGCAGCACTACAGACCGATTAGTCTTCTGCCCACTCTCAGTAAAATCTACGAGCGCCTCCTAATCACACCTATTGAGCAACACATCTCCAGAGAGCAAGTTCTGCCTGATTTCCAGTTTGGATTCAGGCAGAAACACTCCGCCCCCCAACAGATCATGAGAGTTGTTGAAGCAGCCACCGAGGCCTTCAACCGCAGAAGCTACTGTGGGATAGTGCTACTTGATGTAGCCAAGGCCTTCGATTCCGTATGGCACAATGGGTTATTGTACAAACTATACACACAAGGCTTCCCCGGGACGATAGTAAAGCTGCTGAAAAGCTATCTCTCGAATAGGACATTTTCCGTCAGGGTTGACAACTCCCTGTCAACAAAAAGACGCATACGTGCAGGGGTGCCCCAGGGATCGGTGCTAGGGCCTGTCCTGTACAGCCTGTACACGGCAGACACACCCACCTCACCCCTGGTGCACACTGCACAATATGCAGATGATACAGCATTTTTCACCCGCAACCCAAACAGGGATCTGGTCACAAGACGCCTCCAAAGAGTTCTCAACGCCACAGAGGAATGGTCCAAAAGGTGGCGCATCACAATAAACAGCGGGAAAACGCAGGCAATTGTGATTACGCGCCGATTAGGACCGCGAGGACCACGCAGGCGACCACCCTTAAATCTAAGATTAAACGGCCAAGAACTCCCTTGGCGAAACACCGCAAAATATCTAGGGGTGACCTTAGATAAGAGGCTGACATGGCAGGCGCACATCGATGACCTGCGCCGCCGAGCCAGCGCTCGCTTGAGCGTACTATACCCAGTCCTTAATACCAGTAGTGCGCTAACAGCAGACCTAGGAGTACGCGTCTACTGCACCCTCATACGCCCCATAATGGAATACGCGTGCCCAGTATGGGGCTATGCGGCCAAGACGCACGTACTCAAACTCCAAAGGGTTCAAAATAGGGCCCTCAAACGAGCCTTACACCTCCCCTCCCGATTCCCCACAGACGACCTACACGCGTCTGCGGACGTAATTCGACTACAACAGCGCTTTGCTGACCTGGCTAAAGCGTTCTACGAAACAGCCAGCAGGTCAACAAACCCCCTCATCAATTCACTGGGTCAATATGACCCCACCATCAAGCGTCACAAAACTCCCAGGTCAATATTCTTTGACTGAACACACACTCGCCCACCATCACATCACCCTCTCTCAGCCCCCATCAACTCGCCAACATCATCACCCAAAAACCGCCATAGATCAGGCAGTACAAGTTAAGTAGCAAATACGCACATAAACACACAAGACATACCGCAAAAGTAAAGACACAACACAACAATCACACATTCCCAATTCGAAGTAAATGTCCAAGGACAAAAACTTCACCACTAGTCACCCTGAAGGCCAGGGTACAAAAGGTGCGAGCGCGGCTGCGCCGGCACGCACTCCGCTGCTCGACTCGCTGCCGCTCGCACCGGTCGTTTTCGTTTCCGTTTCGTGTGCACCGTCGCTAGCCCATCGCCATGTCCGGACGCGGAAAGGGAGGCAAAGTCAAGGGCAAGTCAAAGTCCCGCTCAAGCAGGGCTGGGCTCCAGTTCCCGGTCGGCAGAATCCACCGCCTCCTGCGCAAGGGAAACTACGCAGAGCGCGTCGGCGCCGGGGCGCCCGTCTACCTCGCCGCCGTCATGGAGTACCTCGCGGCTGAGGTGCTCGAGCTGGCCGGAAACGCGGCCCGCGACAACAAGAAGACGCGCATCATCCCGCGCCACCTGCAGCTTGCCATCCGCAACGACGAGGAGCTCAACAAGCTCCTGTCGGGCGTCACCATCGCACAGGGTGGTGTCCTGCCCAACATCCAGGCCGTCCTGCTGCCAAAGAAGACCGAGAAGAAGGCCTAAAGGAGGCCAGGCAATCGCAGCGCCGCGTGCTCCCCTGCACGCAACGCGCTTTGCCGGCTCGGCTCGGCCCACAACAATCGGCCCTTTTCAGGGCCACCACACACACCTACGTCCAAAGCAAAATTTCAGTCGTCCTCGCCGCACCTTGTTTTGTTTTAACTTTGCACTGTCACAGCACAGCCGCCGCCGGCGCACGTCCGCCATCTTGTCGTCCACACAGCCCGTGTGGCCCAACACACACACACACACACATTTTGCACGGTCGCAGTCGCCTTCCAAACCGACAACGGCAGCAATAATGACCATTGTTAAAGGGAGGCGTGTCGACACACCGCCCTCCACTCCCGCGCGCAACGGCCGTCGACACGAACGAAACAGCTGATCCGGCCGCCTATGCCCACACGCCTTGCCTCGGAAACCCCAACGCCGCCGCAAACAAACACACAGAGACAAACCACGCAAGCAAATAATCACCGCCTCTCGCACAACAACACACAGCCCGCCATCTCCGTCGCGATCGATACAAAGACACACAATAACAAACACACAAACGAAGCAGCTCCACACACAGCCAGCCACATGACACGTTTCCTTTCCTTCTCCCCTCCCAGTCACATCACGTCGCTCAAACGGAAAGAAAGAAACAAACAAACAAACAACACAGCGCACACACGCAGCAACAACACAGACTCTTTCGCACTTTTCAACTTCCGAACAGTGTGGTGGCCCTGAAAAGGGCCGTTTTCTAGTCTCTCCCACCCACAAGCACGGCCCGCGGGAAGGCCAGCGCCCGCTGCGACGCAGCCTAACCGCCGAAACCGTACAGGGTGCGCCCCTGCCTCTTCAGGGCGTACACCACGTCCATGGCCGTCACAGTCTTGCGCTTGGCGTGCTCAGTGTACGTCACCGCGTCGCGGATCACGTTCTCCAGGAACACCTTCAGCACCCCGCGGGTCTCCTCGTAGATCAGACCAGAGATGCGCTTCACGCCGCCCCTGCGAGCCAGGCGGCGGATGGCGGGCTTCGTGATGCCCTGGATGTTGTCGCGCAACACCTTGCGGTGCCGCTTGGCGCCACCCTTGCCGAGCCCCTTTCCTCCCTTGCCGCGGCCTGTCATCCTTCCTTCCTCGGGCAAAGCAAAACGTGCACAAACAGCAGCTGCAGCGGCTGGCGAGTCGGCTACGGTCTGCGCCCAGCGCGCCCGCCGCCCCCCTATATAGACTCTGGCCCGCCCTCCCCCCACCACGCGCAACCGAGGGCATATAAGCGCAGCACGGAGGCGCGCGGGCCCGTTGTCAAGGCAGCACCGGACGCCGCGCCGCACCTAACCTCCACGCACGCCGCTCCGCTACCGCTACCGCCATGGCCCGCACAAAGCAAACG
Organism: Schistocerca americana; assembly: GCF_021461395.2. Lineage (NCBI taxonomy): Eukaryota > Metazoa > Arthropoda > Insecta > Orthoptera > Acrididae > Schistocerca > Schistocerca americana. Next base: position 514,305 of record NW_025726774.1, read on the forward strand.
GCCCGCAAGTCCACCGGCGGAAAGGCGCCGCGCAAACAGCTCGCCACCAAGGCGGCGAGGAAGAGCGCGCCCGCCACCGGAGGCGTCAAGAAGCCCCACCGCTACAGGCCGGGCACCGTCGCCCTGCGAGAAATCAGGCGCTACCAGAAGAGCACAGAGCTGCTCATCCGCAAGCTGCCATTCCAGCGCCTAGTGCGCGAGATCGCCCAGGACTTCAAGACCGACCTGCGCTTCCAGAGCTCCGCAGTCATGGCCCTGCAGGAGGCCAGCGAGGCCTACCTCGTCGGCCTCTTCGAAGACACCAACCTGTGCGCAATCCACGCCAAGCGCGTCACCATCATGCCCAAGGACATCCAGCTCGCGCGCCGCATCCGCGGCGAGCGCGCCTAAACCGCGCCGCGGCACCGCACCGCACAAACAAAAACGGCCCTTTTGAGGGCCACTAACATCTCTCCGTCGCGAGCAAACTTTGTCGGTCGCCTGCCTCTCGCCCCGCAACCCAAAAACAAAAACCACCACTTCCCCGTCCGTCCGCCACACCCGCTCACTCTGCCTGCCTGCTAGCAGCGCGCAACAATCACACATCATCCCTCCCCGGCGCTCAAAGCGCACAATACCCAACGGCCGACGTCACACCGCACGGGTGGCTGGCCGGCCGCCGCTTTCGTTTCGAAAACAAAAAAAAAAAAAACCCGCACTCCACTCCGACGGCCAACGGCCAGGCAGGCGCGCTCGCTCGCTCTACACGCCACCGAAATCCCCGCCGACTCCTTCCGCATCTCAACGTGCCCCCCGTTGCAAAACATAACACACACACACACAAAGGAACAAAACAAAACAAAGACCAGACACGACTCGACAAGACAGACATCCGAGAAGAACGAACGCAGGCAAGCCAACCAACGTATTCAAACAAAACAACGTGACAGAAAACCAACCGTCGGCCGCCGCCACAAACACGGCGACAATCAACCACGACAACAACAACAACAACAACACCGCTTACCGCTACCGCCGCCCACACCCGCCACCGACCCCCGCAATCCAACCACCACGGCACGCAAACAGCATCCCCACGGGCATACAGAAACGCCAGACAGACACCCACACCAAACGCAACACGACAATCAAAACCTTCCCCGACGTGCTTTGATGGCCCTGAGAAGGGCCGTTTTGGGCCGCGCGTCTCTTGCGCGCCACTAGACGACGACGGGGGGTGGGGACGACGGAGTCAAGCGCCAAACCCTTCCATTCCCATCTCTTTCTCCTCTACTCTACTTCTTCTTCTTGGGCGAAGCCTTCGCCTTAGACGGCGTCGTCGCCTTCTTCGGGCGCGGCGCCTTCGGCTTCTTCGTCGGAACCTTGGCGGCCTTCTTCGCCTTCGACGGCGACTTGGCCTTGGCCGGCTTGGCCGCAGCCGCCTTCTTCGCACCCGCGGGAGCGGCCGACGCCGCAGACGCCTTCTTGGCGGCGCCCGCCTTCCGACCGGTCGCCGCCTTCACGCCACCAGCCTTCTTTGCGCCGGCCGCACGGGCGCCCTTCTTCTCCTTGCTGGCCGGAGCGGCGCGCTTCTTCTTGGCACCGCCAGCACGAGCCTTGCCGCCCTCGGCCGCCCCCCCGCCGCCGGCGCCGGCAAGCTTGAACGAGCCGGACGCGCCCTTCCCCTTCGTCTGCACCAGCTCGCCCGCCACGACGGCCGACTTGAGGTACTTCTTGATAAACGGCGCCAGCTTCTCCGCGTCCAGCTTGTAGTGCGCGGCTATGTACTTCTTGATCGCCTGCAGCGACGACCCGCCGCGCTCCTTCAGACTCTTGATGGCGGCCGTCACCATCTCAGAGGTGCGCGGGTGCGCAGGCTTGGCGCGCGGCTTCTTCGCAGACGACGCAGACTTGGCCTTCTTCGTAGTGCCGGTGGCGGCGGGTGCCGCAGCAGTCTCGTTCGTAGCCGCCTGATCTGCCATTTCGACGACGCGCGTAACACACAGCGAGAGCGAGCGGGACGGCAGGCACGCAAGCACAGCACAGCACAGCAGCAGAGCAGAGAATCACAAGGCCCAGCCAGTGTCGCGGGCGGGCGCGGACGGCCGAGAGAGCGGCCGCCACTCTGCGCGCCGCCGCGCCGCGCCTCCCGCGCTTGCTACCGCCCAACGTCCGACAGCCTGTGCGGAGCAGCCCCAAACCTGCGCCACAACCGCCCGCGCCTTTCAAACCACCGAGGATGGGGCTACACACAGCCACACCACAGTCGCCAACCAGTCGCCACGGCAGCGCCGCAAACCACGGCCAAACTGCAGCTACCGCGCGCTACAGCCTGGGTCGGCCCGCCGAGAATCGCCGCCCCCGCCCAAATGCCGCCCCCACAGCCCCAGCCGACGACCCGCCACAATGGCCAAACCTTCGGCAAAACTCCCACACCGTCGCCGCGGCAGCCCGGCCAGCGCGGCCGGCGCCACAGCCACACAAGCCGAGGCGTGCGGCGATGACGGCCGTGCAAACGCGCCTCCGCCGCCCCATCGCCTTCCGTCGCCCTCCCGCCGTTTCCCGATCGGCCCGCAGCCGTCGGGCCACATCGCGCGCCGTCCTCCTCCTCTCGCCCGCCAACATTCACAGCCGTTTCTCAAACAATTGCCCGCCGCAAACGGACGCCGCCTGCGCAACAGGCGCCGCCGCCCCTCGACCGAGGCAAACCGCAATCCGAATCTACAGACCAACCCAATCTGCCGTCAAGCACACACGACAGCCGACCTTACACGTTACGCGTTACACATTACGTTTACACGTCTACGTTAGGTTAGGTTAGGTGGACGTGGGTTAGGTTAAGGGGACTTGGGTTAGGTTAAGCGTCAAACTTAGGTTAAGCATTCAAACACGTCAGGCGTCAGAGGTTAGGTTAGGTTAGGTTAGGTTAGGTTAGGTTACACGTTAGGTTAAGGGGTCAGTGCTAGGTTAAGAAGCGTCAAACGTAGGTTAAAAAAGCGTTCAAACGTGAGGCGTGAGCCGGACAGCTTACCTTACGTAGACGTTAGGGGCTCACAGGCTGAGCTCACCTCGCCACACCACAGGTTAGGTTCGGTTCGGTTCGGTTCAGCGTAAAGCGCCGAGGTCAGGGTTACGTTCGTTCACCTTCGGGCGCCACACTTTCGGTTGAAAGGTCGCGACGGGACGACGTCGGCAGGCACGCCGCAAACGAACAAAAACGTACAGACGACGTCGGAAACCGCCGACAGACGGGGGAGCAGCACGACCACGACCAGACACCGAGCGCGAACGAGACACACGCGAACCACCCCCACCGGCCAAAGGGCACCACACAACAACCCAGAGCACCACGTGTCGACACCAGAGCAACCCGCCGCTCACGCGACATGGCTGGCACCGAAGGGCAACCGCCCGCAACTGCGCTTTCCGCGCCGGCCCGGATGCACGTCGTGCTACAACAACACCACTACCGTACACAGCCGCTGTTCACAACATCACTATCAATGGCGCGCCCGCGGCTCGCCGCCGTCGCAGTCGCAGCCCCAACGCCAGCACTTTTGCACCACCATTCACACGCACCGCAACACAGCTCGCCGACACAGCCGAACAAAACAAACACCACACAACAACAGCAACAACGCCGCCGCCTCTACTTGTGCCGGCGACCCACCCCGCCGATGGCGCACCTTTCGCCAGCCGGCAATCGACACACACGCACCCACCCACCGGGGCCCAGTGCAAAAAAAAAAAAAAAAAAAAAAAAAAAAAAAAAAAAACCACACAAAAACAAAAAAACCAAACAACACAAACGACACGGGAAGCGCACACCGCCACTTCGCGCGCACGCCACCAACCAGTCGTCGTCTCAAAATAACAAACACAAACAAAATAAACTAACAACTAGGGCAACACAAAACAAAAACGCCTCGCACGAACCGCCCACAAAAAGGACAAGCACACGCACAGCCTCTGCTGACGACCACGACGCAGCGGCACGCTGCTCCTGTCCCGCGCCCCGCGCCCCACTCGATTCACAACTCACGCGACACCGTCAACGACGGGCTCGCTTCCCGCAACCTACCACCTTTCCGCCACGACGCACAGCCCCAGCCCCACCCGACGACGCCCGTGGCAACGACTGCACTTTCACCACCGCCTCCCCCTTCCCCCCCAAAACACACACACACACACACACACACACAGCCAGCCAAAAACGCACTCGCGACCCACACATGCACGTGCATCGGCACACGCCAACCAGTCAACGTCGACAACCACACGCAAGGCTCGAAACGAAACCGGCGTCCTTCCACGTTGCCATCAAGCTACGCGACACAAGACACAAGGAACCAACACAACAGCCGGCCCCACTAATTCCCACTCTCACGCCGCAAAAAGCACACCGAAACCGCCAAACGCACGCACATTCCCCTTCGCACTGACACCACCGACCGGCTCGCTACCACACACCTCTCGGCAGCCGTTTCACGCCAATTCGCCACACCGCCCACACAGTCGACAAGCGCCCGCCCTGTACGGCACACGCAACGACGCAGCGCAGCAAAGGGCGCCCGCAACACATACCTCTCCGCCGCCCGACGCGCCAACCGCCACACCACACCGCCAGCCACTCGCAAATTGTGCACTGCCACCAGCCACACGTCCAACACGCCGCGCCGCCTCCGGCCACCCGCCAGGGGGCGCTCACGTCCGCGACAACAGCGCGGCCCGCCGGGCCGGGCCGAACCGAACCGAGCCGCCGCTGCTCTGCACTCGGCACGGCCACACCCTGCTGCAGACCGGGCTCGTCCCTCTGTACGCGTCTGCCTGCGCATCAACACAACACGACCTTTTTTTTTTTTTTTCTCTCTCTACCGCCATCCCTCCTTCTCGCGTTTTACTCGTTGTTGCAGCAGCGGCGCACACCTACACATCCACAGCCCCAGCCGAGCCGGCCTCACCTCAGGGCCCGCCGCCAGCGTCTCCTCCTCGGGCACAGGTGCGGTGCTGTGGCCGCCCATCCAACCGCATTGCTGGCCGTCCAGCCACCAGGCGTTCCCACTGCCGCGAGCCACGCCGCGCACCGACCCTGCTGCAGAAAACGAAGCATAGCCAGAGACCGACCGATACACAAAGCAAGCCGTCGCCTCGCCTCTTGTCCTTCCTGCCTTCCTTCCGCCCCCGCCCTTCTCACACCACCGCCTCTCCACTTTCGCCCCCCCCCCCTCCTTTTTTGTCTTCTTTCTTTCTTTCTTTCTTTCTTTCTTTCTTTCTTTGGCCCTCTCTCCTTCCCGCCATGGCGGTTACGGCACCGCCTGCAGCGGCAGATTTTTTGCGCCCACACGCCTACTCCTACCACCATTAAACCTTGCCCTGCCCTGCCCATCAACGTCGCAGTCGAACCGACGCTTGCCAACACACTGCCCACGTTCCTTTCTCTTTTCGGCCTACGCCCATTACGCGCCGCCGCCACAGCACCTTCCCTTCCCACAACACACCGACGTCATCACACGCACCCAAAACAGGGGCCACGACCGTGTTCCTCGCCCACTCCCATCCCGCACGGTACGCACATTCCCAACTACTACCGCGCACCCTCCCTTTCCAATCTGTGTGTCTCTGTGTCTGTGTCCTGTCCGCGCGTGACGCCTCTCAACATCCGCCGTCCCCCGTCCCGTTTTCGCCCCCATGCCGTCGTCGCGCCGCCTCCTCCCCGTCCACCGCCGCCCCTGTCCGCCCCGCACCACACCATACACCGCTGCTTGTCCCGGCCGTTGCCACCAAAGGCGCCGACCGCAAACGCGCCACGCCGCAGCCCCCGTGCGTCTCGCGCTCGCTTGCATCTCCGTGCCGACGCTGCCTCTCTTCCCACTCGCACTCGACCTCGACAACACAGTCTTTGGCTCCGCCACTGCGTGTTCCGGTGGTACGCACGCTGCAACACGTATGTATTCATTACCAGAGCGATGGCGAGGCATGACAGCATCTCTGTCTGACCAGAGAGTTCTTTATCGCTGCTAGTCGGCGCTTGGACCGCGCCAGACGACAGTAGTGGCACGCACCGGGTCGCCAGGAACAGTTGTTATATATATTGTAGCGCGAGTCGGGAGAGGTAGTAGTCGGTCGACAGTAGTAGCGGGTGGACGGTTGTACTGAGCGGGCGTCGGCGGCGTGCTCTGCTCGTCTCGCGACTCTGGTCACGGTTCGGGACGATGTATAGTATATTGTGTTATAATCACAAAGGTGGTGTGACGCTGCATTGCGCAAATCTGATAACGTATGTTCATTGTACTTCTTTTGTTCAACAACAAAAGCCCCACTATTACTTTTTTTCTAAAGTAACTTTTGTCTCTTAACGAAAAACATTCACTTTTTAAAGACTACTTCCTATGGCATTTCCCTCCAAGGAGTGCAATTAATTACCAGCCAGCACTCATTCATTGCACACAGCTGTGTAAGGGGTATCTACAATTGAGGAGCGGATATAAATGCAATTTTTTGTTTTTTTTTTTTGTGTGTGTGTTGTAACCTCCCAGCAAAATTTAAAATAATGGACAATGTTATTTACGGATGCTAATGGACATTGCGCTAATTGTAACCTCGCCCACAATGAGAGGTATTGAAAATGGCAACAAAAATGTGACATTCGCAATCTGACTCAAATATAAAGTCTTCACACAACATTTACAAAAGTCCGTTCAGTGACAAGAAACTTCAATTAAACCGAAATATCGGTCTTTGGCCCTGTGCAAAACAATCAGAATTAAAGTCTTACCTCCGAATAAATGGATGTCACATTTCTGCTCTGGTTGTTGCGCAGCGCTTGGAGGAACTGCATTGCAAATAATAATATTCTCTTTTTTTTGTGATTTTAGTGACATTTTTCTTCAAAGAAGTGGAATGAAATGTGAAGTGCAACGAACTCTTTAGTTCAATAAAAAATTAAATGTTTGAAAAATGCTTTTGAAATAAAAATTATTATTGGGGAACTTGTTGGAGAATAATTACAATTTTTCATTATCTAATGATTATATTAATTAACAGTATACCTTATTCACCATCTTGACCAGTGTTGCCGACCGCCTACATCACACAACCGCACTCGGCTGCTACTACTGACCGACCGCTCTGCATGACGACTATTAGCGTACTGCACGCGACGACTACTGACAGAGTACAGCCCTCAACTACACAGACTGACTGACTGACTGACTGACTGACTGACTGACTGACTGACTGACTGACTGAGAACCGCTCGCAACACTCGCGCAGTCCAGCGCAAACTCTCTGGTCACAGATGCTACAATGTCTCGCCATCGCTACTATGTTACATACGTGTTTCAGTGTCTTTTTCATTGGGGTAACGATCTTTGGCTCTTTTTATTCTGAATACAGGGCCAAAGGTCAACGCTGCTGCCCTTATACAATTTATCAGGTTTCATTATGTCTGTTGCAATGTTACATACGGTTCACTCTTTCATTAATATTATCGTTGGGTTTGTTTTGTAGGGACGTTAACATTCTGGCACATTTTTATTATCATCGGACTCTCTGCTATTTGTGCAGGGAGGTTATACCTGGGTCCATTTCCATTTCCATTTACATTTTAATATTGATAGACTTTTTGTTTTCTTTTTTGTTTCTTGTTGTTTTTCCTTCTTTTTTTTTGTTGTTTTTTTTTTTTTTTTTTTTTTTTGTTTTGTTTTTCCCGCTCTCGCCACCACCGCCGCATCACGCCTTCCGTTTTCTTGGTTTCTTTTCTGTTCTTCAACTGCTTCAACATCACCGCGCCCCATTTCCACACCACAGCCATCAGCCTCCAAGACGGGCGGGCGCAGTGTGCCATTTCCGGCGCACAAGCACACCCGTACGGTACTCTCCTCGCCCCCACGCCACCAACAACACAGCGACCACGCGGCTTTCAGGCATGGCACGGCACGGCACGGCACCGGCGAAATGCGCCGCCCCCGCCCCTCCGCGCATCCGTCCGTCTCGCCACGTTCACTGACAGCCGCGTCTGCGGCTACACCACGACAACCACAACACAACACCGCTCCCCTCCCTGGCAACTCACATTGTTTTTCTCCTCCTCTTTTGCACAAACCACAACGCCGAGCACAGGCGCAAGCCACCCACACCGCGCCCCTCCCCGTCCCGTCTTTGGCCGCCGCTCCTCGTTTCCTCGTTTGCCCCCTCCCATCTCCCGAAATGCCATGCCAGCAGCGTTACGCATGCCCCTCCCCTGTCCACACAACACTACCGCCTAACGAACAGCCTTTTCCGGGCCACATCCAGGGCACGCCCACCTCCAAACACTGCCAATTCACGGACGCACACACGCACACACACACACACACACACACTCACTTTCTCGACACCTTTCTGTACGGAGGGTGCGTCATCTCGACCGTGACAGAGTGACGGCAACTATCGACGATCCATTTCCCCCCACTGGTGAAACATGTCCACTAACACCTACATACATCATTCAAGTACACAGACAATAGCATACACACAATGGGAGGGCACACGAACATGGACGGCACGGCACTGTCATACACTCTTCCTCAGAACCATATCAACAAACGTTACGTACATCCGGGAAAGCGAAAGCGAACGCGAAAGCGAAAGCGAAAGCGAAAGCGAAAGCAAAAGCAAAAGCAAAGGCAAAGCCCAATGCAGCCGTCAAAGGTCACGTTCACGTTCCGTTGCTCTACGAATGCGTTTCTCCCCTTTTTCCCTTCCTCTCTCTTTTGCCCCCCCTCCTTGCACTCTTGCCTCATTCCTCACGTTCTGCCCAGACATTCGACCGATCAAAGTCAACCTTTCGTTACCGTTCTCAGCGCGACGGTGTACAACAGTATGACGGGTGTGCCCAAGACTTCGGTTCAGTTGCGTGACGCCGGTCTATCGGCGCCGATCGACAGTTACTCAGGGGGCGACGGATCGGACCACGTCACCGACACACAAAACACTTTCAAACAAACAAATACATACCGGATGGACACAGACAAACACGTGTACAGACATTCGCCAAACAAACGACCGCCGCCGCCGCCGCCGTCTTGAATGACGACATCGGTGTGCGTGCGTCGTACGCAATCAGTCAGACACGGCTATCAAACATCAGAGTCGAATGGTACATCATCGTGCGTGTCGCCGTACACGTACAGTACAATACAACAACAATGCGTCTTAATGGCACGTTCATTTCAACGTCACTCACACACCTCCACGCTGCAGTTACGTCGCACCATTGTCAAACTCGGCGTACAGCAAAGGGAATAGTGGGCGGCAAAAAAAAAAAAACCAAACAAAAACATTTCACATTTCACATTTCACCCTCGCCATGTATGATGTGCAAAAAAACAAACCCGCAAACGGCCGTCGTTACGGTGACACAAAAGTCGCCGATCACACTGTCCCCCCTCGCAGACGGGTAACACACACACACACACACACACCAACAACACCAATGGGTCAAAAACCACGCCAACGAGGCGTGCCACCATTCCACGCCACGGCGACCAACCTCGTGGCCGTACCCCGCGCAACACGCTTTGACGCGCCCCCCCCACCCACAATCAAAATGCACACATACATCACAGCCGTCCACACAAACAACAACAACAATTCCGCCCTTCCCGCAAAAGGCAAGTTGGTGGCCCTGAAAAGGGCCGTTTTGCCGCTCTCGCAACGGAGGAGCCTTCTCCATCCATCCTTCCTTCCATTCCAGAGCCACCTCCTTACTTGGAGCTCGTGTACTTGGTCACCGCCTTCGTGCCCTCGCTCACGGCGTGCTTGGCCAGCTCGCCAGGCAGCAACAGCCGCACAGCGGTCTGGATCTCGCGGGACGTGATGGTCGAGCGCTTGTTGTAGTGCGCCAGGCGAGAAGCCTCGGCCGCAATGCGCTCGAAAATGTCGTTCACGAAGCTGTTCATGATGCTCATCGCCTTCGACGAGATGCCCGTGTCAGGGTGCACCTGCTTCAGCACCTTGTAGATGTAGATGGCATAGCTCTCCTTCCTCTTGCGCTTCTTCTTCTTGTCGCCCTTCGAAATGTTCTTCTGCGCCTTGCCAGCCTTCTTGGCGGCCTTCCCGCTAGTCTTGGGCGGCATCTCGAACCAACGTACGGCAGCAGCAACACCAGTAGCAAGCGCTCCGCTCTAGTCAGCGTCTCCCCACACAGTGGCACCCGCCGCACGGCACGGCACGGCAAAACTTGACGGGACTTTCGTCCGCTTATGTGCTGAAGGATCGCTCTTGGCCTGCCTTCAGAATGAGTGATTAGGTTCGAAATGGCTTTGTTATGTTTCTAGGTCGGTATAAATGGTAAAAATTGATAGATTAAAAGATCAGGAGTGACCCAACTGCGGTGAAACCGTCAGTTGGTACGGTATCGGCGCTGGAGTATCAGCGTCGGATGGGCGTAGGGAATATCTCCAACAGGACGACGAAGGACTGTGAGGTGATCATGTGGTGAATTTTGTAGGAAGGCGAGGGTGTTTGAGGCGCGAAGGCGAATTTGCTGGACCAGCGGAGGAATGTGGAGAAGTCTACGGATATCGTTGTTGGAGACATATCGTGGAGCGTTTGATATGATCCTAAGTGATTTGCTTTGTACTATTTGTACCTGGAGAACATGTGTGTCAGCTGCTAGTCCCCACAGTTCACAGCCATATAGTAGGAGTGAGAGGACACAGGACGTCCAGATGAGTAGCTTAGATTGTGTCGAAAGGCCTGGGCTCTTCAACAGAGGGTAGAGTTTGTGTGTCATTCCGTAAGCCTTGTGGCAGACGCCATCAACGTGGGGTTTCCATGTGAGGCGGCTGTCGAAGGTGAGACCAAGGTAGGTTACTGTCTGAGACCATGGTATGCGTCGGCCTTCCAGCTCTACCAGGCGAGCCGGCGGCGTTCGTTTGTTTGTAAAGAGGATGGCCTGTGTCTTGTCGGCATTAATTTTTATTTTCCATATGTTGCTCCATTGAGTGATCTGTTCTAGGTGACGTGTGAGGTTCAGAGCGATAAATTGGAGGTTTCGGTGCGAGTTGAATACTGCAGTGTCATCCGCGTATAACGCGAGATGGTTGTTGACACGGGATGGGATGTCATTTGTGTATACTGCGTACAGAATTGGGGAGAGTAAAGACCCCTGAGGTACACCAGCTTCCACGGGCCGGATTGAGCTTCGGTTTCGGCCTTGCATGACATAAAAGGAACGCCTGGTTAAGAAGCGTTTGAGAATGTGAATTATGTGGAGAGGGCAGCCGTATTCTGCAAGTTTATATAGTAAACCGTCGTGCCATACTCTGTCAAACGCTTTTTCTATGTCCAGCAGGACCATGCCTGTACTTTTGCGCTCCAGTTGCGCTGTACGGATGGTGTCGTGGAGGCGGATGAGTTGGTGGACCGTGCCATGGCCCGCCCGAAACCCAAACTGTTGTGGAATGAGGACTGAGTGTGCGTCGAGAAAGGATTGGAGGTGGGAGAGGATAATACGTTCGAGAATCTTGCCAAGGAAGTTGAGGAGGGAAATGGGGCGGTAGTTCTGTGGGAAGAGTGGATCTTTTCGAGGTTTCGGGAGGGCAATGACACGGGCCAGCTTCCATACAGGAGGGAAGTAGTTGTAAGAAAGGCAGCTATTGTATAGATTGACCAGATAGGAAAGCGCAGTTGGAGAGAGGTGGTGAAGGAGGGCCGGCCGGATACCATCGGGACCGGGGGCTTTTCGGGATGGTATGTTGCTGATGTATGTCGCCACCTCCGGTAGAGTGACCGGTGGAAAGATGGTGTCAGTATGACGGCGAAGGAGCTGACGGACCCGGCGATGGACGCGGGTCTCGTGGGCGTCAGCTTCGTCGTCGTCGACCTCGTTTAGGCGAAATTGGCGCTCGAGGGTATGTGCGAGGGCCTCCGCCTTGTCCTGAGGTGAGTACACCAGGCCTTGGGGACCATGGAGGGGCTGAGAAGGAGGAGGAGTGGATGTGGTCTCTTTTACTATGCGCCATAGACGGTCGGGGCGGTCAGCGGCGTCACGGAGGCGCCGATTCCATGTTTGATCGTGGACCTCTTGTAATCGAGCTCGAAGCTCTTGAGCTAATGCTTGCCAAATCCGCTTGTCGACTGGGTCGCGGAGGCGTTGCCACCGGCGACGAAATCGACGTTTTGTGCGGATTAATTCCTGGACGTCTGGCGGAAGGTCCAGGCGACGAGGAGGCTGAAGGACTCGTCGGGAAGAGGTGCGGTAACATTCAGTGAAGATTTTTGCTAATCGGTCCGCCGTCGGATTAATGTGGCTGCGGCGGGTGATGGGCGGAAGCTCAAGGACATGGAGGTCAACGAGTTGTTGGTAGCGTTCCCAGTTTGTATTGATAACGTAAGCCGGACGGAGCTGGTCTTGTGGACGTGCGTCAAGAAATTCGAGGGTCACCGGATTGTGATCAGAGTCAAGCTCTGAGATCACAGAGATGCGGTGGACCCACGGAATATCCCGAGCCAGAAAGATGTCAAGGATATCAGGACGGTAGCGAGCTGTTTTGTGGAAGTGAGTGGGTGAATCTGGAGCAATGACTCGGATAGCGGCATTCAGTTCGAGGTACTGAAATAGCCGACGTCCATTTGCGTTGGTAGAACGGCATCCCCACGTCCCGTGCTTGGAGTTGAAGTCCCCTCCCACGAGGACCTTGGGGCCCAGGTGGAAGAGGATATCCAAGTCGGTCGGGACTATAGCGCGAGCGGGGGAGTTGTAAGCTGCGGCAAGGGTCAACGGCAGTCCATATAGCTGTATATCTATAGCTGTGGCTTCCAGGTGTTGCATGTTCGGTATCTGCCGGAGTCGGTGCGTAATGCACTGTTTAACTAGGATAAGAGTGCCGCCGTGTGGCCGATCCGCGCGGTCGGATCGATATGCAAAGTAATTGGGAACGGAAAACTGTTGGTGAGGTTTTAGGTGCGTTTCGCAAATAAGGGCTATGTCGACACCTCTGTCTTCCAGAAAGGCTTCAAGGGAATGACGTTGGCGTAGAATACCATCGGCGTTCCAACTGATTATACGAAATGGGCGGTGTTGATTAGGGTCCATCTGAGAAGTAGGAGATGAAGGCAGAAAGGATTATCATTAGTTTACTGAATGGGTCAGAAGCAGAATTGAGTTGTTGGATAGTAGAACGAACAAGAGAGATGATTTTGGGAATGTTGAACTGCTGCAACAAGGCAGCAAGGTCAGCAAGGTGGTTGGAAAAGGGGAAGGAGAAAGTAGGGGGCGGGGGTGCAGAGGGCTCTGGAGAGGGGTTTGCAGTTCCCCAAGCTGAGTGGGGAGCAGTCGCCGGTCGTGAGGCAGGACGTCGCGGTGGCGTCGGCCCCGTGCCGGCAGCAGAGGAAGATGGTGGAGTAGGGGCGCGACGTGCTCGCAGTTGTGGAAAATTTTCAGTATTAACTGGTGGAGCAGCTGGCGTCGAAGGTGCCGAGGCTGCATGAGTGGAGGAGCTGCGAGATTTCACCAGCGCTTTTTGATATGCTGAACATTTTCTGTAATTGGCTGGGTGAGCCTGTCCGCAATTGCAGCATTTGGGCGGGTCGGTAGGTTTCTTTTGACAAAGTCGTGTGAGGTGGTCAGCGCCACACTTGACGCAACGCGGCAGGCGGCCGCAGTTGCGGGAGCCGTGTCCAAAACGCTGGCAATTGAAACATTGTGTCAAGCCAGATTCGTTACGGTATGATTCCACATCCACCTTCATGTGAAGGAGGAATTTAATTTTATAGACGTCGTATACATTTGGTGTGCAATGGAGTACAGCAACAAACAGGGGCCATTTAATATCTGTAAGTTTTCCTTGTGCGTCTGGCACCTGCTGGTGCATAACTGTGACAGATTGTACTGTGAAGCCCAGTTCCTCCAGCGCTTCCTTGACGTCAGCGGGAGGGGTCGTGGGTTCGAGGTGCCTGACGACGACCTTCAATATTTTGAGAGGGTCGAGGTCGTAAGTATGGTATTGAATGGCACGTGCTTTTAGGTACTCAATCATATACCGATAATCGGAAGGATTTTCGAATTCATATCGGATATTGCCCCTTTTGTACTGACAGGAAAAGGAACCCTTTAGGTGCCCCTTCAGTTCCTTTATTCGATCGAGGTAATTGGTTGTATCATGAACAATGATAGGTGGCACCTTTGGGGTTTTGAGAGGAGTAGGAGCCGGGAGATTGTCAGAGTTTTGTTCAGCTGGTGTGATATCATCTAAACTTTCGTATCTGTTTGACGTCGGTACTGTAACCTCGTAAGCCTCAACCATGTCGACCTGACTGGTATCAGTCGGCGCATGGGAAGCGGAGGTATTCTGAGGCGGAGCAGGGTCCTGACGGTCGGTTGATTGTTTCTTTCTGTCAGGTGCCCTGGATTCTGTTGATTCAGAATCGGTAACCGAAGGGGGATGCGCGTGCTTGCGAGAGGCATGTGAGTACGGCGCATCCCGCGCCTTCGTTGTTGATTTCATTGATTTACGACGTGTAGCGGGAGCTGCAGCGTCAGCGGAGCCGGGTGTAGGGGCGGCCAGGACGGCTTCGTTGTCACCGTTAGGTATCCCGCCGGAGCCTGACCCCACGCTACTCGGCCCTGGGCCGGTCGAACCCAGCTCAACGCTGTCAAGCTGCGTCTGCTCAACCGCTTGATTGATATTTTCTTTAGTAATTTGAGTTATCGGATCCGACAGCCGCCGGTGATCTGATCGACTGGAAGATAGACAAGATTCGGACGAATACGACAATAATTCGGCGCATGACATGATATTCTTGCCAGACGAGGGAAACAACCCACGAGAACCGGCAGAGGGAGCGGCCATCGTGGCCTTTGACTCCGCCGCGGACGACGAAATCAACGCGCGCGACGACCGATAGCAACGCAGAAAATAACCGCCTCGATTGAAAGACGATGCGGAACAACGCAGAAAGCGAACGTCCGACTAACGCCGAACACAGAAAAACGCGCGGAAAATACACTCAACTATCACGTAACACAGCAAGCGCTCCGCTCTAGTCAGCGTCTCCCCACACAGTGGCACCCGCCGCCAGCCGCCGCCGCACCTTTACCAGCTCGCCCTGTTGCGGCCGCCGACCAATGGGGCGCGCGTGCAACCGGCCGCCGCACCCGAGCCCATAAAGCACCCCCACCCCGGCTGCGCCGGCACGCACTCCGCTGCTCGACTCGCTGCCGCTCGCACCGGTCGTTTTCGTTTCCGTTTCGTGTGCACCGTCGCTAGCCCATCGCCATGTCCGGACGCGGAAAGGGAGGCAAAGTCAAGGGCAAGTCAAAGTCCCGCTCAAGCAGGGCTGGGCTCCAGTTCCCGGTCGGCAGAATCCACCGCCTCCTGCGCAAGGGAAACTACGCAGAGCGCGTCGGCGCCGGGGCGCCCGTCTACCTCGCCGCCGTCATGGAGTACCTCGCGGCTGAGGTGCTCGAGCTGGCCGGAAACGCGGCCCGCGACAACAAGAAGACGCGCATCATCCCGCGCCACCTGCAGCTTGCCATCCGCAACGACGAGGAGCTCAACAAGCTCCTGTCGGGCGTCACCATCGCACAGGGTGGTGTCCTGCCCAACATCCAGGCCGTCCTGCTGCCAAAGAAGACCGAGAAGAAGGCCTAAAGGAGGCCAGGCAATCGCAGCGCCGCGTGCTCCCCTGCACGCAACGCGCTTTGCCGGCTCGGCTCGGCCCACAACAATCGGCCCTTTTCAGGGCCACCACACACACCTACGTCCAAAGCAAAATTTCAGTCGTCCTCGCCGCACCTTGTTTTGTTTTAACTTTGCACTGTCACAGCACAGCCGCCGCCGGCGCACGTCCGCCATCTTGTCGTCCACACAGCCCGTGTGGCCCAACACACACACACACACACATTTTGCACGGTCGCAGTCGCCTTCCAAACCGACAACGGCAGCAATAATGACCATTGTTAAAGGGAGGCGTGTCGACACACCGCCCTCCACTCCCGCGCGCAACGGCCGTCGACACGAACGAAACAGCTGATCCGGCCGCCTATGCCCACACGCCTTGCCTCGGAAACCCCAACGCCGCCGCAAACAAACACACAGAGACAAACCACGCAAGCAAATAATCACCGCCTCTCGCACAACAACACACAGCCCGCCATCTCCGTCGCGATCGATACAAAGACACACAATAACAAACACACAAACGAAGCAGCTCCACACACAGCCAGCCACATGACACGTTTCCTTTCCTTCTCCCCTCCCAGTCACATCACGTCGCTCAAACGGAAAGAAAGAAACAAACAAACAAACAACACAGCGCACACACGCAGCAACAACACAGACTCTTTCGCACTTTTCAACTTCCGAACAGTGTGGTGGCCCTGAAAAGGGCCGTTTTCTAGTCTCTCCCACCCACAAGCACGGCCCGCGGGAAGGCCAGCGCCCGCTGCGACGCAGCCTAACCGCCGAAACCGTACAGGGTGCGCCCCTGCCTCTTCAGGGCGTACACCACGTCCATGGCCGTCACAGTCTTGCGCTTGGCGTGCTCAGTGTACGTCACCGCGTCGCGGATCACGTTCTCCAGGAACACCTTCAGCACCCCGCGGGTCTCCTCGTAGATCAGACCAGAGATGCGCTTCACGCCGCCCCTGCGAGCCAGGCGGCGGATGGCGGGCTTCGTGATGCCCTGGATGTTGTCGCGCAACACCTTGCGGTGCCGCTTGGCGCCACCCTTGCCGAGCCCCTTTCCTCCCTTGCCGCGGCCTGTCATCCTTCCTTCCTCGGGCAAAGCAAAACGTGCACAAACAGCAGCTGCAGCGGCTGGCGAGTCGGCTACGGTCTGCGCCCAGCGCGCCCGCCGCCCCCCTATATAGACTCTGGCCCGCCCTCCCCCCACCACGCGCAACCGAGGGCATATAAGCGCAGCACGGAGGCGCGCGGGCCCGTTGTCAAGGCAGCACCGGACGCCGCGCCGCACCTAACCTCCACGCACGCCGCTCCGCTACCGCTACCGCCATGGCCCGCACAAAGCAAACGGCCCGCAAGTCCACCGGCGGAAAGGCGCCGCGCAAACAGCTCGCCACCAAGGCGGCGAGGAAGAGCGCGCCCGCCACCGGAGGCGTCAAGAAGCCCCACCGCTACAGGCCGGGCACCGTCGCCCTGCGAGAAATCAGGCGCTACCAGAAGAGCACAGAGCTGCTCATCCGCAAGCTGCCATTCCAGCGCCTAGTGCGCGAGATCGCCCAGGACTTCAAGACCGACCTGCGCTTCCAGAGCTCCGCAGTCATGGCCCTGCAGGAGGCCAGCGAGGCCTACCTCGTCGGCCTCTTCGAAGACACCAACCTGTGCGCAATCCACGCCAAGCGCGTCACCATCATGCCCAAGGACATCCAGCTCGCGCGCCGCATCCGCGGCGAGCGCGCCTAAACCGCGCCGCGGCACCGCACCGCACAAACAAAAACGGCCCTTTTCAGGGCCACTAACATCTCTCCGTCGCGAGCAAACTTTGTCGGTCGCCTGCCTCTCGCCCCGCAACCCAAAAACAAAAACCACCACTTCCCCGTCCGTCCGCCACACCCGCTCACTCTGCCTGCCTGCTAGCAGCGCGCAACAATCACACATCATCCCTCCCCGGCGCTCAAAGCGCACAATACCCAACGGCCGACGTCACACCGCACGGGTGGCTGGCCGGCCGCCGCTTTCGTTTCGAAAACAAAAAAAAAAAAAACCCGCACTCCACTCCGACGGCCAACGGCCAGGCAGGCGCGCTCGCTCGCTCTACACGCCACCGAAATCCCCGCCGACTCCTTCCGCATCTCAACGTGCCCCCCGTTGCAAAACATAACACACACACACACAAAGGAACAAAACAAAACAAAGACCAGACACGACTCGACAAGACAGACATCCGAGAAGAACGAACGCAGGCAAGCCAACCAACGTATCCAAACAAAACAACGTGACAGAAAACCAACCGTCGGCCGCCGCCACAAACACAGCGACAATCAACCACGACAACAACAACAACAACAACACCGCTTACCGCTACCGCCGCCCACACCCGCCACCGACCCCCGCAATCCAACCACCACGGCACGCAAACAGCATCCCCACGGGCATACAGAAACGCCAGACAGACACCCACACCAAACGCAACACGACAATCAAAACCTTCCCCGACGTGCTTTGATGGCCCTGAGAAGGGCCGTTTTGGGCCGCGCGTCTCTTGCGCGCCACTAGACGACGACGGGGGGTGGGGACGACGGAGTCAAGCGCCAAACCCTTCCATTCCCATCTCTTTCTCCTCTACTCTACTTCTTCTTCTTGGGCGAAGCCTTCGCCTTAGACGGCGTCGTCGCCTTCTTCGGGCGCGGCGCCTTCGGCTTCTTCGTCGGAACCTTGGCGGCCTTCTTCGCCTTCGACGGCGACTTGGCCTTGGCCGGCTTGGCCGCAGCCGCCTTCTTCGCACCCGCGGGAGCGGCCGACGCCGCAGACGCCTTCTTGGCGGCGCCCGCCTTCCGACCGGTCGCCGCCTTCACGCCACCAGCCTTCTTTGCGCCGGCCGCACGGGCGCCCTTCTTCTCCTTGCTGGCCGGAGCGGCGCGCTTCTTCTTGGCACCGCCAGCACGAGCCTTGCCGCCCTCGGCCGCCCCCCCGCCGCCGGCGCCGGCAAGCTTGAACGAGCCGGACGCGCCCTTCCCCTTCGTCTGCACCAGCTCGCCCGCCACGACGGCCGACTTGAGGTACTTCTTGATAAACGGCGCCAGCTTCTCCGCGTCCAGCTTGTAGTGCGCGGCTATGTACTTCTTGATCGCCTGCAGCGACGACCCGCCGCGCTCCTTCAGACTCTTGATGGCGGCCGTCACCATCTCAGAGGTGCGCGGGTGCGCAGGCTTGGCGCGCGGCTTCTTCGCAGACGACGCAGACTTGGCCTTCTTCGTAGTGCCGGTGGCGGCGGGTGCCGCAGCAGTCTCGTTCGTAGCCGCCTGATCTGCCATTTCGACGACGCGCGTAACACACAGCGAGAGCGAGCGGGACGGCAGGCACGCAAGCACAGCACAGCACAGCAGCAGAGCAGAGAATCACAAGGCCCAGCCAGTGTCGCGGGCGGGCGCGGACGGCCGAGAGAGCGGCCGCCACTCTGCGCGCCGCCGCGCCGCGCCTCCCGCGCTTGCTACCGCCCAACGTCCGACAGCCTGTGCGGAGCAGCCCCAAACCTGCGCCACAACCGCCCGCGCCTTTCAAACCACCGAGGATGGGGCTACACACAGCCACACCACAGTCGCCAACCAGTCGCCACGGCAGCGCCGCAAACCACGGCCAAACTGCAGCTACCGCGCGCTACAGCCTGGGTCGGCCCGCCGAGAATCGCCGCCCCCGCCCAAATGCCGCCCCCACAGCCCCAGCCGACGACCCGCCACAATGGCCAAACCTTCGGCAAAACTCCCACACCGTCGCCGCGGCAGCCCGGCCAGCGCGGCCGGCGCCACAGCCACACAAGCCGAGGCGTGCGGCGATGACGGCCGTGCAAACGCGCCTCCGCCGCCCCATCGCCTTCCGTCGCCCTCCCGCCGTTTCCCGATCGGCCCGCAGCCGTCGGGCCACATCGCGCGCCGTCCTCCTCCTCTCGCCCGCCAACATTCACAGCCGTTTCTCAAACAATTGCCCTCCGCAAACGGACGCCGCCTGCGCAACAGGCGCCGCCGCCCCTCGACCGAGGCAAACCGCAATCCGAATCTACAGACCAACCCAATCTGCCGTCAAGCACACACGACAGCCGACCTTACACGTTACGCGTTACACATTACGTTTACACGTCTACGTTAGGTTAGGTTAGGTGGACGTGGGTTAGGTTAAGGGGACTTGGGTTAGGTTAAGCGTCAAACTTAGGTTAAGCATTCAAACACGTCAGGCGTCAGAGGTTAGGTTAGGTTAGGTTAGGTTAGGTTAGGTTACACGTTAGGTTAAGGGGTCAGTGCTAGGTTAAGAAGCGTCAAACGTAGGTTAAAAAAGCGTTCAAACGTGAGGCGTGAGCCGGACAGCTTACCTTACGTAGACGTTAGGGGCTCACAGGCTGAGCTCACCTCGCCACACCACAGGTTAGGTTCGGTTCGGTTCGGTTCAGCGTAAAGCGCCGAGGTCAGGGTTACGTTCGTTCACCTTCGGGCGCCACACTTTCGGTTGAAAGGTCGCGACGGGACGACGTCGGCAGGCACGCCGCAAACGAACAAAAACGTACAGACGACGTCGGAAACCGCCGACAGACGGGGGAGCAGCACGACCACGACCAGACACCGAGCGCGAACGAGACACACGCGAACCACCCCCACCGGCCAAAGGGCACCACACAACAACCCAGAGCACCACGTGTCGACACCAGAGCAACCCGCCGCTCACGCGACATGGCTGGCACCGAAGGGCAACCGCCCGCAACTGCGCTTTCCGCGCCGGCCCGGATGCACGTCGTGCTACAACAACACCACTACCGTACACAGCCGCTGTTCACAACATCACTATCAATGGCGCGCCCGCGGCTCGCCGCCGTCGCAGTCGCAGCCCCAACGCCAGCACTTTTGCACCACCATTCACACGCACCGCAACACAGCTCGCCGACACAGCCGAACAAAACAAACACCACACAACAACAGCAACAACGCCGCCGCCTCTACTTGTGCCGGCGACCCACCCCGCCGATGGCGCACCTTTCGCCAGCCGGCAATCGACACACACGCACCCACCCACCGGGGCCCAGTGCAAAAAAAAAAAAAAAAAAAAAAAAAAAAAAACCACACAAAAACAAAAAAACCAAACAACACAAACGACACGGGAAGCGCACACCGCCACTTCGCGCGCACGCCACCAACCAGTCGTCGTCTCAAAATAACAAACACAAACAAAATAAACTAACAACTAGGGCAACACAAAACAAAAACGCCTCGCACGAACCGCCCACAAAAAGGACAAGCACACGCACAGCCTCTGCTGACGACCACGACGCAGCGGCACGCTGCTCCTGTCCCGCGCCCCGCGCCCCACTCGATTCACAACTCACGCGACACCGTCAACGACGGGCTCGCTTCCCGCAACCTACCACCTTTCCGCCACGACGCACAGCCCCAGCCCCACCCGACGACGCCCGTGGCAACGACTGCACTTTCACCACCGCCTCCCCCTTCCCCCCCAAAACACACACACACACACACACACACACACAGCCAGCCAAAAACGCACTCGCGACCCACACATGCACGTGCATCGGCACACGCCAACCAGTCAACGTCGACAACCACACGCAAGGCTCGAAACGAAACCGGCGTCCTTCCACGTTGCCATCAAGCTACGCGACACAAGACACAAGGAACCAACACAACAGCCGGCCCCACTAATTCCCACTCTCACGCCGCAAAAAGCACACCGAAACCGCCAAACGCACGCACATTCCCCTTCGCACTGACACCACCGACCGGCTCGCTACCACACACCTCTCGGCAGCCGTTTCACGCCAATTCGCCACACCGCCCACACAGTCGACAAGCGCCCGCCCTGTACGGCACACGCAACGACGCAGCGCAGCAAAGGGCGCCCGCAACACATACCTCTCCGCCGCCCGACGCGCCAACCGCCACACCACACCGCCAGCCACTCGCAAATTGTGCACTGCCACCAGCCACACGTCCAACACGCCGCGCCGCCTCCGGCCACCCGCCAGGGGGCGCTCACGTCCGCGACAACAGCGCGGCCCGCCGGGCCGGGCCGAACCGAACCGAGCCGCCGCTGCTCTGCACTCGGCACGGCCACACCCTGCTGCAGACCGGGCTCGTCCCTCTGTACGCGTCTGCCTGCGCATCAACACAACACGACCTTTTTTTTTTTTTTTTTCTCTCTACCGCCATCCCTCCTTCTCGCGTTTTACTCGTTGTTGCAGCAGCGGCGCACACCTACACATCCACAGCCCCAGCCGAGCCGGCCTCACCTCAGGGCCCGCCGCCAGCGTCTCCTCCTCGGGCACAGGTGCGGTGCTGTGGCCGCCCATCCAACCGCATTGCTGGCCGTCCAGCCACCAGGCGTTCCCACTGCCGCGAGCCACGCCGCGCACCGACCCTGCTGCAGAAAACGAAGCATAGCCAGAGACCGACCGATACACAAAGCAAGCCGTCGCCTCGCCTCTTGTCCTTCCTGCCTTCCTTCCGCCCCCGCCCTTCTCACACCACCGCCTCTCCACTTTCGCCCCCCCCCCCTCCTTTTTTGTCTTCTTTCTTTCTTTCTTTCTTTCTTTCTTTCTTTCTTTGGCCCTCTCTCCTTCCCGCCATGGCGGTTACGGCACCGCCTGCAGCGGCAGATTTTTTGCGCCCACACGCCTACTCCTACCACCATTAAACATTGCCCTGCCCTGCCCATCAACGTCGCAGTCGAACCGACGCTTGCCAACACACTGCCCACGTTCCTTTCTCTTTTCGGCCTACGCCCATTACGCGCCGCCGCCACAGCACCTTCCCTTCCCACAACACACCGACGTCATCACACGCACCCAAAACAGGGGCCACGACCGTGTTCCTCGCCCACTCCCATCCCGCACGGTACGCACATTCCCAACTACTACCGCGCACCCTCCCTTTCCAATCTGTGTGTCTCTGTGTCTGTGTCCTGTCCGCGCGTGACGCCTCTCAACATCCGCCGTCCCCCGTCCCGTTTTCGCCCCCATGCCGTCGTCGCGCCGCCTCCTCCCCGTCCACCGCCGCCCCTGTCCGCCCCGCACCACACCATACACCGCTGCTTGTCCCGGCCGTTGCCACCAAAGGCGCCGACCGCAAACGCGCCACGCCGCAGCCCCCGTGCGTCTCGCGCTCGCTTGCATCTCCGTGCCGACGCTGCCTCTCTTCCCACTCGCACTCGACCTCGACAACACAGTCTTTGGCTCCGCCACTGCGTGTTCCGGTGGTACGCACGCTGCAACACGTATGTATTCATTACCAGAGCGATGGCGAGGCATGACAGCATCTCTGTCTGACCAGAGAGTTCTTTATCGCTGCTAGTCGGCGCTTGGACCGCGCCAGACGACAGTAGTGGCACGCACCGGGTCGCCAGGAACAGTTGTTATATATATTGTAGCGCGAGTCGGGAGAGGTAGTAGTCGGTCGACAGTAGTAGCGGGTGGACGGTTGTACTGAGCGGGCGTCGGCGGCGTGCTCTGCTCGTCTCGCGACTCTGGTCACGGTTCGGGACGATGTATAGTATATTGTGTTATAATCACAAAGGTGGTGTGACGCTGCATTGCGCAAATCTGATAACGTATGTTCATTGTACTTCTTTTGTTCAACAACAAAAGCCCCACTATTACTTTTTTTCTAAAGTAACTTTTGTCTCTTAACGAAAAACATTCACTTTTTAAAGACTACTTCCTATGGCATTTCCCTCCAAGGAGTGCAATTAATTACCAGCCAGCACTCATTCATTGCACACAGCTGTGTAAGGGGTATCTACAATTGAGGAGCGGATATAAATGCAATTTTTTGTTTTTTTTTTTGTGTGTGTGTTGTAACCTCCCAGCAAAATTTAAAATAATGGACAATGTTATTTACGGATGCTAATGGACATTGCGCTAATTGTAACCTCGCCCACAATGAGAGGTATTGAAAATGGCAACAAAAATGTGACATTCGCAATCTGACTCAAATATAAAGTCTTCACACAACATTTACAAAAGTCCGTTCAGTGACAAGAAACTTCAATTAAACCGAAATATCGGTCTTTGGCCCTGTGCAAAACAATCAGAATTAAAGTCTTACCTCCGAATAAATGGATGTCACATTTCTGCTCTGGTTGTTGCGCAGCGCTTGGAGGAACTGCATTGCAAATAATAATATTCTCTTTTTTTTGTGATTTTAGTGACATTTTTCTTCAAAGAAGTGGAATGAAATGTGAAGTGCAACGAACTCTTTAGTTCAATAAAAAATTAAATGTTTGAAAAATGCTTTTGAAATAAAAATTATTATTGGGGAACTTGTTGGAGAATAATTACAATTTTTCATTATCTAATGATTATATTAATTAACAGTATACCTTATTCACCATCTTGACCAGTGTTGCCGACCGCCTACATCACACAACCGCACTCGGCTGCTACTACTGACCGACCGCTCTGCATGACGACTATTAGCGTACTGCACGCGACGACTACTGACAGAGTACAGCCCTCAACTACACAGACTGACTGACTGACTGACTGACTGACTGACTGACTGACTGACTGACTGACTGAGAACCGCTCGCAACACTCGCGCAGTCCAGCGCAAACTCTCTGGTCACAGATGCTACAATGTCTCGCCATCGCTACTATGTTACATACGTGTTTCAGTGTCTTTTTCATTGGGGTAACGATCTTTGGCTCTTTTTATTCTGAATACAGGGCCAAAGGTCAACGCTGCTGCCCTTATACAATTTATCAGGTTTCATTATGTCTGTTGCAATGTTACATACGGTTCACTCTTTCATTAATATTATCGTTGGGTTTGTTTTGTAGGGACGTTAACATTCTGGCACATTTTTATTATCATCGGACTCTCTGCTATTTGTGCAGGGAGGTTATACCTGGGTCCATTTCCATTTCCATTTACATTTTAATATTGATAGACTTTTTGTTTTCTTTTTTGTTTCTTGTTGTTTTTCCTTCTTTTTTTTTGTTGTTTTTTTTTTTTTTTTTTTTTTTTTGTTTTGTTTTTCCCGCTCTCGCCACCACCGCCGCATCACGCCTTCCGTTTTCTTGGTTTCTTTTCTGTTCTTCAACTGCTTCAACATCACCGCGCCCCATTTCCACACCACAGCCATCAGCCTCCAAGACGGGCGGGCGCAGTGTGCCATTTCCGGCGCACAAGCACACCCGTACGGTACTCTCCTCGCCCCCACGCCACCAACAACACAGCGACCACGCGGCTTTCAGGCATGGCACGGCACGGCACGGCACCGGCGAAATGCGCCGCCCCCGCCCCTCCGCGCATCCGTCCGTCTCGCCACGTTCACTGACAGCCGCGTCTGCGGCTACACCACGACAACCACAACACAACACCGCTCCCCTCCCTGGCAACTCACATTGTTTTTCTCCTCCTCTTTTGCACAAACCACAACGCCGAGCACAGGCGCAAGCCACCCACACCGCGCCCCTCCCCGTCCCGTCTTTGGCCGCCGCTCCTCGTTTCCTCGTTTGCCCCCTCCCATCTCCCGAAATGCCATGCCAGCAGCGTTACGCATGCCCCTCCCCTGTCCACACAACACTACCGCCTAACGAACAGCCTTTTCCGGGCCACATCCAGGGCACGCCCACCTCCAAACACTGCCAATTCACGGACGCACACACGCACACACACACACACACACACACTCACTTTCTCGACACCTTTCTGTACGGAGGGTGCGTCATCTCGACCGTGACAGAGTGACGGCAACTATCGACGATCCATTTCCCCCCACTGGTGAAACATGTCCACTAACACCTACATACATCATTCAAGTACACAGACAATAGCATACACACAATGGGAGGGCACACGAACATGGACGGCACGGCACTGTCATACACTCTTCCTCAGAACCATATCAACAAACGTTACGTACATCCGGGAAAGCGAAAGCGAACGCGAAAGCGAAAGCGAAAGCGAAAGCGAAAGCAAAAGCAAAAGCAAAGGCAAAGCCCAATGCAGCCGTCAAAGGTCACGTTCACGTTCCGTTGCTCTACGAATGCGTTTCTCCCCTTTTTCCCTTCCTCTCTCTTTTGCCCCCCCTCCTTGCACTCTTGCCTCATTCCTCACGTTCTGCCCAGACATTCGACCGATCAAAGTCAACCTTTCGTTACCGTTCTCAGCGCGACGGTGTACAACAGTATGACGGGTGTGCCCAAGACTTCGGTTCAGTTGCGTGACGCCGGTCTATCGCGCCGATCGACAGTTACTCAGGGGGCGACGGATCGGACCACGTCACCGACACACAAAACACTTTCAAACAAACAAATACATACCGGATGGACACAGACAAACACGTGTACAGACATTCGCCAAACAAACGACCGCCGCCGCCGCCGCCGTCTTGAATGACGACATCGGTGTGCGTGCGTCGTACGCAATCAGTCAGACACGGCTATCAAACATCAGAGTCGAATGGTACATCATCGTGCGTGTCGCCGTACACGTACAGTACAATACAACAACAATGCGTCTTAATGGCACGTTCATTTCAACGTCACTCACACACCTCCACGCTGCAGTTACGTCGCACCATTGTCAAACTCGGCGTACAGCAAAGGGAATAGTGGGCGGCAAAAAAAAAAAAACCAAACAAAAACATTTCACATTTCACATTTCACCCTCGCCATGTATGATGTGCAAAAAAACAAACCCGCAAACGGCCGTCGTTACGGTGACACAAAAGTCGCCGATCACACTGTCCCCCCTCGCAGACGGGTAACACACACACACACACACACACCAACAACACCAATGGGTCAAAAACCACGCCAACGAGGCGTGCCACCATTCCACGCCACGGCGACCAACCTCGTGGCCGTACCCCGCGCAACACGCTTTGACGCGCCCCCCCCACCCACAATCAAAATGCACACATACATCACAGCCGTCCACACAAACAACAACAACAATTCCGCCCTTCCCGCAAAAGGCAAGTTGGTGGCCCTGAAAAGGGCCGTTTTGCCGCTCTCGCAACGGAGGAGCCTTCTCCATCCATCCTTCCTTCCATTCCAGAGCCACCTCCTTACTTGGAGCTCGTGTACTTGGTCACCGCCTTCGTGCCCTCGCTCACGGCGTGCTTGGCCAGCTCGCCAGGCAGCAACAGCCGCACAGCGGTCTGGATCTCGCGGGACGTGATGGTCGAGCGCTTGTTGTAGTGCGCCAGGCGAGAAGCCTCGGCCGCAATGCGCTCGAAAATGTCGTTCACGAAGCTGTTCATGATGCTCATCGCCTTCGACGAGATGCCCGTGTCAGGGTGCACCTGCTTCAGCACCTTGTAGATGTAGATGGCATAGCTCTCCTTCCTCTTGCGCTTCTTCTTCTTGTCGCCCTTCGAAATGTTCTTCTGCGCCTTGCCAGCCTTCTTGGCGGCCTTCCCGCTAGTCTTGGGCGGCATCTCGAACCAACGTACGGCAGCAGCAACACCAGTAGCAAGCGCTCCGCTCTAGTCAGCGTCTCCCCACACAGTGGCACCCGCCGCCAGCCGCCGCCGCACCTTTACCAGCTCGCCCTGTTGCGGCCGCCGACCAATGGGGCGCGCGCGCAACCGGCCGCCGCACCCGAGCCCATAAAGCACCCCCACCCCGGCTGCGCCGGCCCACGACACCAGGATATTTTTTGGAGACGCCCGACAGCAGAATTGTCGTGTTTCCTTTTCCAACTGCGGGATGTCTAGCTCCAGTGGTGCTTTGGGGTCGAAGCGGTCAACCGCTGTCGACAAAAAGCGCGTCTTGTTGTTGCCGCGGGCCGCGTCGTCGGCCGTCTCGAGTACTTCGGCTGCCGCAGAGCCAGGCTCTGCCCCCCCCAAGGTTAGGGAAAATGTGGGCCAGGACCTGGGAGCCGGCCGCGGAACCGCAGAGAAGGTTTCCGCCGCCGCCGATCAGACCTCCGCGTCCACAAATACAGTAGGGCCAGCAATGCAGCCGGGATACCTAACGGTGTCAACGAAGGCTGTAACTGGCACCCCCCTGGCAGCAGCCCCACTTTCCGCCCCGGACATGGCAAGAAACACACAAACAAACGCAGTCATACATAGTACGCCGACAACAAAATATATTGTCAGTACTTGCAATCCTGCCCCTCCTAACCTCGTCCTATCTCCGCTCCTGCTTGCCCACGCCACCGGCACACTTCCCGAATTCCTCACGTCCATGAAGAATGGCAAGCAGATGCCCCGTCTGCCGCCAAAAATCCTCCCCAAACCCACCCCCTCGTCTCAGTCTTCCACCCGCTCCAAATACCTTAAATCCCCCCCACTCAAGTCCACCACATCCAACCAGCGGCGTGCAAGGAAGGACAAGAAGGAGAAGCACTCCAAGGGGAAGAAAGTATCCGCCACCCCCACCCCAACCGCTTCCACACCCTCTGAGGAGCCAGCGCCCCCGACAGCACCTGTCGTCGCACTGGGAGGGGACCAGGAAACACTGGTACTGGAAGGGAACCACGTAACCGGGCAGGATGCGGATGGTTTCGTGCTGGCGAAGAAAACGTTTCGTCAGCCGAAGCTTCCGCCAGCCCGGGGATTGGAACCCACCCCGAACAGATTTCAGGCGGTTGCTGATGAGCCTGAGACAACAGAAACCACCACAACGCAAACACAGAACCAAGTCGCCCACCACCTCCCCCCGATTGTTGCTGAGTTTCCCCACAGCTATGAGGAGCTCTTCGAGCTGTTGAAGGCAGAAATCGGGGGAGGCAGTTTCCAGGCAAAACCTGCTGGTGGAGACAAAATAAAAATCACACTGCACACACTAGAACACTACACAACAGTCAAAACACTTTTCACAAATAAAAACATACCACACTACACGTTCCCCACAACAAAAACAAGGAACAGAAACATCGTGATACGAGACCTCCCAAGACGAGTGTCCCCCCAGGCAATCAAAACAGATTTGACTGCCCAGGGGTACGTCGTCAAGGGGGTCCAACAGATGGGCAACATAAACAGTAAGTGGCCACTTTACCAGGCCACACTCCCGGACATCCCCCAGAACAAAAGGGAGATAAAGATGGTTCTGGCAGTGCCTGTCACCACCGAACCGCTGCGCCGTAAGAACAAGACGGTGCAGTGCTTCAGGTGTCAGGGCCTTAACCACATCGCCGCCTACTGCACCATGCCAGTAAGGTGCAGGAAGTGCGCCGAGGCCCACGACACGAGAACATGCACACTTCACCACACGGACCCACAAATAAGGTGCGCGCTGTGTGGCAAAAACCACACGGCGGGCTACCAAGGTTGTGAGGTCCACAAACGACACACACAACAGGCAAAGGGCGCAAAGGCCGCCCCCCACACACACAAACAAAACACCATAAACCCACAGAGACACACAAGAAAACAAACCATGGCAACACACACGGACAAGGCCTGGGTAAAACCAAGGCCGGACACACCGAGGGCGACTTATGCGGAAGTGGTTTCTCCACCGGGGAACCATGAAAGCGTAGCCCAACCATCACAACACCAGACACTATCACGAGAACAACACCGGGAAACACACAGCAACAACGACCAGGTCCACCATGACGGAGGAAGGCCCAGGGAACCCCACACACACTCTCCCCCCATGGATCAGTTGTTAGGCGTAATGGTGCAGACCATGAACCTCGTCATGGAAATGATGAAGGAATTCAGGGAAGCCCAGAAGCAGAACACACAGATCCTCGTCGCCCTTCAGGCAACAGTCCAGCAGTCGCTCCCCTCTGCGACTTCCTCAGTAGTATCTACACCCCATCATGAATAGACGACCAAATATTCAAGGCCTGACAATGTGCGTCTTTAACGCAGACGGCATTGTTAATCAAGAGGTCGAATTCCGAGAACTCATGAAGGAGTTCTCCATCGACATATGCATGATGGGGGAAACCCACCTGAAACCGGGAGTAAAAGCGACAGTTCCCAACTACATTAGCTACCGTAAAGACAGGCCAACCCAAGGCGGAGGAGTGGCCATATATGTAAAAAGAGGGATCCCCCACCACCAGGTATTCTTACCAGCTACCAACAAAATCGAAGCAGTGGCGGTGGAAGTAACCACTGCCACTGGACCCCTAACAATTGTTGCAGTCTACCGACCCCCACACGACCAGATAGATGAGGGAGACATAGCTGCTCTAGGGCAAATTGAAGGCAAACTCATAATAGGGGGAGACTTCAATGCCAAACATCCTGATTGGAATTCTAGAGTAACCTCCAGAGCAGGCGCCAAACTGCAACAACTAGCGCGCGCCCACCACTTCGAAACATGGGGTCCAGTCGAGCCAACACATTTTCCGAAAAACGGAAGCAGGCCCGATGTGTTAGACATAGCTCTCACCAGGAGGATCGCAGGGTTCGTGGCCGCAAGGACAATCAACAGAATGTCCTCCGACCACAACCCAGTGATTCTGGAGGTCGATGTGGGAGAATGGGTAGCACTCCCACGGTACCAGACGTCGTACAAACGTACAGACTGGGAGCGATACCAAGAAACTGTCGCCACTGATATCGCTCGCGCTCCGCCACCCACTGCTGAAACAGTGGAACAAGCGCTACAAGACCTAACAGGCACCATCTTGCAGGCAGCGGAAGAAGCCACCCCTCCACAAAGGGAGGGCCCACCGCCGCAAATACAGCTCCCAGAACACTTGCTAGCTCAAATTCGACACAAGAACAGAGTGGCAAAAGAGTGGAAGATCACCAGAAATCAGGCCACCAGGAGGCTGCTCAATCGTCTACAGAGAGAGCTGAAGGTAGCGCTCAATGAGCACAGAAACCAGCAATGGCAAAACCGCCTCACATCTCTCAAAGTAGACGATCACACACTATGGCAAGCGACCAAACAGTTTACAAAACGACGCGCTAGGATGCCGCCACTGCATGGCGAGCGGGGACTGGTCTACAGCCATGCTGGAAAGGCCAACGCCCTCGCCGACTCCTTTGAGAAGCAGTTCCAAGCGGCAGAACCTCAGGATGAAGAACATGAAGAGGTAGTCAGTCGTCAACTGGCCGTCTTCCTCAATGCCGAGGAGGACCCAGAGGACGAACCCATACTTTTTGCCCCCGAGGACGTGGCAAGAGTAATCAGGTCCCTCCCTACAAAAAAGGCGCCAGGGCACGACAGTGTCACAAACCAGTTAGTCAAAAAACTCCCACCCACAGCGATCACACACCTCGCGAACGTCCTCAACGAGATTACTCGTTCCCGTGTTTTCCCAGCTTGCTGGAAACATGCGGAAGTGGTCGCGATACACAAACCAGGGAAAGACCCTCTATTCCCGCAGCACTACAGGCCGATTAGCCTCTTGCCAACACTCAGCAAGATCTATGAGCGCCTCCTGCTAAGACCCATACAAGAACACATTACCAGAGAGCAAATTCTGCCGGATTTCCAATTTGGGTTCCGGCAGAACCACTCTGCCCCACAGCAGGTCATGAGAATGGTTGAAGCAGCCACAGAAGGCTTCAACCACAGAGGCTACTGCGGGATAGTGCTACTAGACGTAGCCAAAGCCTTTGATTCAGTATGGCATAGAGGGCTACTCTACAAGTTGTACACACAAGGGTTTCCCGGGAGCATAGTTCAGCTCATTAAGAGCTATCTCACGAATAGGACTTTCTCCGTCAAAGTAGAAACTGCCACCTCCACCAGAAGGCGTATTCGTGCTGGGGTGCCACAGGGATCGGTCCTGGGGCCCGTATTGTACAGTTTGTACACTGCGGATACTCCGACGGCCCCCCTGGTGCACACTGCGCAGTACGCTGACGACACAGCCTTCTACACGAGAAATGCGAACAAGGACCTGGTCATCCGTAGGCTACAAAAGGTTTTAGATGACACAGAAACTTGGGCCCGTCGCTGGCGCATCACGATCAACTCCGAGAAGACGCAGGCAATGCTGATTACCCGCAGGCTCGGAAGGCGCGATCCTCCTCAACGTCCCCCCCTCCACCTTCACCTAAATGGAATCCAACTCCCCTGGCGCAGAACCGCCAAGTACCTTGGCGTAACCTTGGACTCTCGTCTTACGTGGAAACCCCACATAGACGAGGTCCACAGGAAGGTCTGCGCCAGAATGTCCATTCTATACCCTATCCTGAACACAAACAGCTCCCTTCCCTTCCCAGTAGCAGTAAATGTTTATCAGGCCCTGATCCGGCCAGTTATGGAGTATGCGTGCCCTGTCTGGGGATACGCGGCAAAGCAGCACCTGGACAAACTCCAGAGGCTGCAGAACCGCGCCCTCAGAAGGGCACTGCGTCTACCACTCGGATTCCCCATAGACGACCTGCACGCCGCAGCCGAAATCCCACTCCTGAGAGAGCGTTTCCAGGATCTGGCAAGGGCCTTCTATGAGGGTTCTTCCAGATCCGGAAACGCGCTCATCCACTCCCTAGGTCGGTATGACATGTCCCGCGACAAGCATAAGCGCCCTATGACGATCTTCGACGACTAAGTCGAAGAGAAAATCCCAAAACCCAATCCCTAATCCAGTTCCTTCCCATATAACACCAATCTCTTCGCCTACCTCAGGCAAGTACTAGACTCACTCACAACAAACATCACAAGTCACAGACACCAAAAAACTATAGAAAAATCACACACACACGTTCACAGGGGAGTAAAAGCCGAAAGGCTACAAACTCCCCCACACACACTTCCCCAAAGAGGGGAAAGTCAAAGATGTGAGCAGCAGCAGCAGCAGCAGCAGGCTGCGCCGGCCCACGACACCAGGACATGCACACTCCAGCACACGGACCCACAAATAAGGTGCGCGCTGTGTGGCAAAAACCACACAGCGGGTTACCAAGGTTGTGAGGTCCACAAAAGACACTCACAGCAGGCAAAGGGCGCAAAGGCCGCCCCCCACACACGCAGACAGAACACCACAAACCAAACCGCTCACACAAGAAAACAAAATACAACAACACACACAGACAAGGCCTGGGTAAAACCAAGGCCGGACACACCGAGGGCGACATATGCGGAAGTGGTTTCTCCCCCGAGGAACCATGAAAGCGTGGCCCAATCACCACAACACCAGACACAACAAAGAGAACAACACCGGGATATACACAGCACCAACGGCCAGGTCCACCACGACGGAGGAAGCTCTAGGGAACCACACACACACTCCCCCCCCCATGGATCAGTTGTTAGGCGTAATGGTGCAGACCATGAACCTCGTCATGGAAATGATGAAGGAATTCAGGGAAGCCCAGAAGCAGAACACACAGATCCTCGTTGCCCTCCAGGCAACAGTCCAGCAGTCGCTCCCCTCTGCGACTTCCTCAGTAGTTTCAAAACCCCATCATGGATAGACGACCAAACATCCATGGCCTGACAATGTGCGTCTTCAACGCAGACGACATTGTTAACCAAGAGGTCGAGTTCAGAGAACTCATGAAGGAGTTCTCCATCGACATATGCATGATGGGGGAAACCCACTTAAAACCGGGAATAAAAGCGACAGTCCCCAACTATGTTACCTATCGCAAAGACAGGCCAACCCAAGGCGGAGGAGTGGCCATATACATAAAAAGAGGGATCCCCCACCACCAGGTATTCTTACCAGCTACCAATAAAATCGAAGCAGTGGCGGTGGAAGTAGCCACTGCCACTGGACCCCTAACTATCGTTGCAATCTACCGACCCCCACAAGACCAGATAGATGAGGGAGACATAGCTACTCTAGGGCAAATTGAAGGCAAACTCATAATAGGGGGCGACTTCAATGCCAAACATCCTGATTGGAATTCTAGAGTAACCTCCAGAGCAGGCGTCAGATTGCAACAACTAGCGCGCAACCACCACTTCGAAACCTGGGGTCCAGTCGAGCCCACACATTTTCCAAAAAATGGAAGCAGGCCCGACGTGTTGGACATAGCTCTCACTAGGAGGATTACGGGGTTTGTGACCGCGAGGACGATCAACAGAATGTCCTCCGACCACAACCCAGTGATCCTAGAGGTCGACGTGGGAGAATGGGTAGCACTCCCACGGTACCAGACGTCTTACAAACGTACAAACTGGGAGCGATATCGAGAAACTGTCGCCTCTGATATCGCTCGCGCCCCGCCACCTACTGCCGAAACAGTAGAACAAGCGCTACAAGACCTAACAGGCACCATCTTGCAGGCAGCGGAAGAAGCCACCCCTCCACAAAGGGATGGCCCGCCGCCGCAAATACAGCTCCCGGAACACTTGCTAGCTCAAATTCGACATAAGAACAGAGTGGCAAAAGAGTGGAAGATAACCAGAAACCAGGCCACAAGGAGGCTGCTCAATCGTCTACAGAGAGAACTGAAGGTAGCGCTCAATGAGCACAGAAACCAGCAATGGCAAAACCGCCTCTCAGCCCTCAAAGTAGACGATCACACACTTTGGCAAGCAACCAAACAATTCACAAGAAGACGCGCTAGGATGCCGCCACTGCATGGCGAGCGGGGTATGGCCTACAGCCATGCTGAAAAGGCCAACGCCCTCGCCGACACTTTCGAGAAGCAGTTCCAAGCGGCTGAACCCCAGGATGATGATCATGAAAGAGTGGTCCGTCGTCAACTGGCTGTCTTCCTCAATGCTGAGGAGGACCCAGAAGACGAACCCACAGTTTTTGCCCCCGAAGACGTGGCAAAAGTAATTAGGTACCTCCCCTCCAAAAAGGCGCCAGGACATGACAATGTCACCAACCAGTTGGTCAAAAACCTCCCACCCACGGCGATCGAACACCTCGCGAACGTCTTCAACGAGATTACTCGTACCCGCGAGTTCCCAGCTTGCTGGAAACACGCGGAAGTGGTCGCAATACACAAACCAGGGAAAGACCCTCTGTTCCCGCAGCACTACAGGCCGATTAGCCTCTTGCCAACTCTCAGCAAGATCTACGAGCGCCTCCTGCTAAGACCTATACAAGAACACATCACCAGAGAGCAAATTCTGCCGGATTTCCAATTCGGATTCCGGCAGAACCACTCTGCCCCACAACAGATCATGAGAGTGGTTGAAGCAGCCACTGAGGGCTTCAACCACAGAGGCTACTGCGGGATAGTGCTACTTGACGTAGCCAAGGCCTTTGACTCAGTATGGCATAGAGGGCTACTCTACAAGTTGTACACCCAAGGGTTCCCCGGGAGTATAGTTAAACAGATTAAAAGCTATCTCTCGAACAGAACTTTCTCTGTCAAAGTAGAAACGTCCACCTCCACCAGAAGGCGTATTCGTGCTGGGGTGCCACAGGGATCGGTCCTGGGGCCCGTTTTGTACAGTCTGTACACTGCGGACACACCAACGGCCCCCCTGGTGCACACTGCACAGTACGCTGACGATACAGCCTTCTACACAAGAAACGCGAACAAGGATCTGGTCATCCGTTGGCTACAAAGGGTTTTAGATGACACAGAAACTTGGGCCCGTCGCTGGCGAATCACCATCAATTCTGAAAAGACGCAGGCGATGCTGATCACCCGTAGGCTCGGAAGGCGCGAACCTCCTCAACGGCCCCCCCTCCACCTTCACCTAAACGGAACCCAACTCCCCTGGCGCAGAACCGCCAAGTACCTTGGCGTAACCTTGGACTCTCGTCTTACGTGGAAACCCCACATAGACGAGGTCCATAGGAAGGTCTGCGCCAGAATGTCCATCCTGTACCCAATCCTCAACTCATCCAGCTCCCTTTCCTGCTCAGTAGGAGTGAACGTGTACCAGGCCCTGATCCGGCCAGTCATGGAATACGCGTGTCCTGTCTGGGGATACGCGGCGAAGCAGCACCTGGACAAACTCCAGAGGCTGCAGAACCGCGCCCTCAGGAGGGCACTGCGTTTACCCCTTGGATTCCCTATCGACGATTTGCATGCCGCTGCGGAAATCCCACTACTGAGAGAGCGTTTTCAAGACTTGGCAAGGGCCTTCTATGAAGGTACTTCCAGGTCGGGAAACGCTCTCATCCACTCCCTAGGTCGGTATGACATGTCCCGCGATAAACACAATCGCCCCATGACGATCTTCGACGACTAAGTCGAAGAGAAAAATCCCAATACCCATTCCCAAATCCTACTCCTACCCAAAATGCTACAACTATCTCGCCAAACCTCAGGCAAGTACCAGACTCACACAGAACAAACATCACATCTCACAGACATCAAAAAAGTACAGAAATAATCACACACACAAGTACACAGGGGAGTAAAAGCCGAAAGGCTACAAACTCCCCCTCACACTTCCCCAAAGAGGGGAAAGTATTAGATGTAAGCAGCAGGCTGCGCCGGCACGCACTCCGCTGCTCGACTCGCTGCCGCTCGCACCGGTCGTTTTCGTTTCCGTTTCGTGTGCACCGTCGCTAGCCCATCGCCATGTCCGGACGCGGAAAGGGAGGCAAAGTCAAGGGCAAGTCAAAGTCCCGCTCAAGCAGGGCTGGGCTCCAGTTCCCGGTCGGCAGAATCCACCGCCTCCTGCGCAAGGGAAACTACGCAGAGCGCGTCGGCGCCGGGGCGCCCGTCTACCTCGCCGCCGTCATGGAGTACCTCGCGGCTGAGGTGCTCGAGCTGGCCGGAAACGCGGCCCGCGACAACAAGAAGACGCGCATCATCCCGCGCCACCTGCAGCTTGCCATCCGCAACGACGAGGAGCTCAACAAGCTCCTGTCGGGCGTCACCATCGCACAGGGTGGTGTCCTGCCCAACATCCAGGCCGTCCTGCTGCCAAAGAAGACCGAGAAGAAGGCCTAAAGGAGGCCAGGCAATCGCAGCGCCGCGTGCTCCCCTGCACGCAACGCGCTTTGCCGGCTCGGCTCGGCCCACAACAATCGGCCCTTTTCAGGGCCACCACACACACCTACGTCCAAAGCAAAATTTCAGTCGTCCTCGCCGCACCTTGTTTTGTTTTAACTTTGCACTGTCACAGCACAGCCGCCGCCGGCGCACGTCCGCCATCTTGTCGTCCACACAGCCCGTGTGGCCCAACACACACACACACACACATTTTGCACGGTCGCAGTCGCCTTCCAAACCGACAACGGCAGCAATAATGACCATTGTTAAAGGGAGGCGTGTCGACACACCGCCCTCCACTCCCGCGCGCAACGGCCGTCGACACGAACGAAACAGCTGATCCGGCCGCCTATGCCCACACGCCTTGCCTCGGAAACCCCAACGCCGCTGCAAACAAACACACAGAGACAAACCACGCAAGCAAATAATCACCGCCTCTCGCACAACAACACACAGCCCGCCATCTCCGTCGCGATCGATACAAAGACACACAATAACAAACACACAAACGAAGCAGCTCCACACACAGCCAGCCACATGACACGTTTCCTTTCCTTCTCCCCTCCCAGTCACATCACGTCGCTCAAACGGAAAGAAAGAAACAAACAAACAAACAACACAGCGCACACACGCAGCAACAACACAGACTCTTTCGCACTTTTCAACTTCCGAACAGTGTGGTGGCCCTGAAAAGGGCCGTTTTCTAGTCTCTCCCACCCACAAGCACGGCCCGCGGGAAGGCCAGCGCCCGCTGCGACGCAGCCTAACCGCCGAAACCGTACAGGGTGCGCCCCTGCCTCTTCAGGGCGTACACCACGTCCATGGCCGTCACAGTCTTGCGCTTGGCGTGCTCAGTGTACGTCACCGCGTCGCGGATCACGTTCTCCAGGAACACCTTCAGCACCCCGCGGGTCTCCTCGTAGATCAGACCAGAGATGCGCTTCACGCCGCCCCTGCGAGCCAGGCGGCGGATGGCGGGCTTCGTGATGCCCTGGATGTTGTCGCGCAACACCTTGCGGTGCCGCTTGGCGCCACCCTTGCCGAGCCCCTTTCCTCCCTTGCCGCGGCCTGTCATCCTTCCTTCCTCGGGCAAAGCAAAACGTGCACAAACAGCAGCTGCAGCGGCTGGCGAGTCGGCTACGGTCTGCGCCCAGCGCGCCCGCCGCCCCCCTATATAGACTCTGGCCCGCCCTCCCCCCACCACGCGCAACCGAGGGCATATAAGCGCAGCACGGAGGCGCGCGGGCCCGTTGTCAAGGCAGCACCGGACGCCGCGCCGCACCTAACCTCCACGCACGCCGCTCCGCTACCGCTACCGCCATGGCCCGCACAAAGCAAACGGCCCGCAAGTCCACCGGCGGAAAGGCGCCGCGCAAACAGCTCGCCACCAAGGCGGCGAGGAAGAGCGCGCCCGCCACCGGAGGCGTCAAGAAGCCCCACCGCTACAGGCCGGGCACCGTCGCCCTGCGAGAAATCAGGCGCTACCAGAAGAGCACAGAGCTGCTCATCCGCAAGCTGCCATTCCAGCGCCTAGTGCGCGAGATCGCCCAGGACTTCAAGACCGACCTGCGCTTCCAGAGCTCCGCAGTCATGGCCCTGCAGGAGGCCAGCGAGGCCTACCTCGTCGGCCTCTTCGAAGACACCAACCTGTGCGCAATCCACGCCAAGCGCGTCACCATCATGCCCAAGGACATCCAGCTCGCGCGCCGCATCCGCGGCGAGCGCGCCTAAACCGCGCCGCGGCACCGCACCGCACAAACAAAAACGGCCCTTTTCAGGGCCACTAACATCTCTCCGTCGCGAGCAAACTTTGTCGGTCGCCTGCCTCTCGCCCCGCAACCCAAAAACAAAAACCACCACTTCCCCGTCCGTCCGCCACACCCGCTCACTCTGCCTGCCTGCTAGCAGCGCGCAACAATCACACATCATCCCTCCCCGGCGCTCAAAGCGCACAATACCCAACGGCCGACGTCACACCGCACGGGTGGCTGGCCGGCCGCCGCTTTCGTTTCGAAAACAAAAAAAAAAAAAACCCGCACTCCACTCCGACGGCCAACGGCCAGGCAGGCGCGCTCGCTCGCTCTACACGCCACCGAAATCCCCGCCGACTCCTTCCGCATCTCAACGTGCCCCCCGTTGCAAAACATAACACACACACACACAAAGGAACAAAACAAAACAAAGACCAGACACGACTCGACAAGACAGACATCCGAGAAGAACGAACGCAGGCAAGCCAACCAACGTATTCAAACAAAACAACGTGACAGAAAACCAACCGTCGGCCGCCGCCACAAACACGGCGACAATCAACCACGACAACAACAACAACAACAACACCGCTTACCGCTACCGCCGCCCACACCCGCCACCGACCCCCGCAATCCAACCACCACGGCACGCAAACAGCATCCCCACGGGCATACAGAAACGCCAGACAGACACCCACACCAAACGCAACACGACAATCAAAACCTTCCCCGACGTGCTTTGATGGCCCTGAGAAGGGCCGTTTTGGGCCGCGCGTCTCTTGCGCGCCACTAGACGACGACGGGGGGTGGGGACGACGGAGTCAAGCGCCAAACCCTTCCATTCCCATCTCTTTCTCCTCTACTCTACTTCTTCTTCTTGGGCGAAGCCTTCGCCTTAGACGGCGTCGTCGCCTTCTTCGGGCGCGGCGCCTTCGGCTTCTTCGTCGGAACCTTGGCGGCCTTCTTCGCCTTCGACGGCGACTTGGCCTTGGCCGGCTTGGCCGCAGCCGCCTTCTTCGCACCCGCGGGAGCGGCCGACGCCGCAGACGCCTTCTTGGCGGCGCCCGCCTTCCGACCGGTCGCCGCCTTCACGCCACCAGCCTTCTTTGCGCCGGCCGCCCTTCTTCTCCTTGCTGGCCGGAGCGGCGCGCTTCTTCTTGGCACCGCCAGCACGAGCCTTGCCGCCCTCGGCCGCCCCCCCGCCGCCGGCGCCGGCAAGCTTGAACGAGCCGGACGCGCCCTTCCCCTTCGTCTGCACCAGCTCGCCCGCCACGACGGCCGACTTGAGGTACTTCTTGATAAACGGCGCCAGCTTCTCCGCGTCCAGCTTGTAGTGCGCGGCTATGTACTTCTTGATCGCCTGCAGCGACGACCCGCCGCGCTCCTTCAGACTCTTGATGGCGGCCGTCACCATCTCAGAGGTGCGCGGGTGCGCAGGCTTGGCGCGCGGCTTCTTCGCAGACGACGCAGACTTGGCCTTCTTCGTAGTGCCGGTGGCGGCGGGTGCCGCAGCAGTCTCGTTCGTAGCCGCCTGATCTGCCATTTCGACGACGCGCGTAACACACAGCGAGAGCGAGCGGGACGGCAGGCACGCAAGCACAGCACAGCACAGCAGCAGAGCAGAGAATCACAAGGCCCAGCCAGTGTCGCGGGCGGGCGCGGACGGCCGAGAGAGCGGCCGCCACTCTGCGCGCCGCCGCGCCGCGCCTCCCGCGCTTGCTACCGCCCAACGTCCGACAGCCTGTGCGGAGCAGCCCCAAACCTGCGCCACAACCGCCCGCGCCTTTCAAACCACCGAGGATGGGGCTACACACAGCCACACCACAGTCGCCAACCAGTCGCCACGGCAGCGCCGCAAACCACGGCCAAACTGCAGCTACCGCGCGCTACAGCCTGGGTCGGCCCGCCGAGAATCGCCGCCCCCGCCCAAATGCCGCCCCCACAGCCCCAGCCGACGACCCGCCACAATGGCCAAACCTTCGGCAAAACTCCCACACCGTCGCCGCGGCAGCCCGGCCAGCGCGGCCGGCGCCACAGCCACACAAGCCGAGGCGTGCGGCGATGACGGCCGTGCAAACGCGCCTCCGCCGCCCCATCGCCTTCCGTCGCCCTCCCGCCGTTTCCCGATCGGCCCGCAGCCGTCGGGCCACATCGCGCGCCGTCCTCCTCCTCTCGCCCGCCAACATTCACAGCCGCTTCTCAAACAATTGCCCGCCGCAAACGGACGCCGCCTGCGCAACAGGCGCCGCCGCCCCTCGACCGAGGCAAACCGCAATCCGAATCTACAGACCAACCCAATCTGCCGTCAAGCACACACGACAGCCGACCTTACACGTTACGCGTTACACATTACGTTTACACGTCTACGTTAGGTTAGGTTAGGTGGACGTGGGTTAGGTTAAGGGGACTTGGGTTAGGTTAAGCGTCAAACTTAGGTTAAGCATTCAAACACGTCAGGCGTCAGAGGTTAGGTTAGGTTAGGTTAGGTTAGGTTAGGTTACACGTTAGGTTAAGGGGTCAGTGCTAGGTTAAGAAGCGTCAAACGTAGGTTAACACTCTAAGCGCCAAGCCCGTAAAATTTACGGGCCTGGGATCGCGCGAAAATCACCAAGCCCGTAAAATTTACGGGCCGCTACATTTAATTTCATTCAAAACACTGCAACGTTATTTCTACGGGTTTGGCCAGCGCTATACGTTTTTCAGATGTTTATTAACAAAATGCGTCCATAGATGTCACGGCAGCGCTGTAATTCATGTTAAAACTTATCTTTGCGTTCTCAGTCTGTATATCATTCAGTTGTTTGTCATCATGTTTCGGCGCGGTTTATCAGACGCAGAAATTGCGGATTTGATCAATCATAGCGACACTCTGGATAATGTAGAGAGTGATTCAGACGATTCTGAATGCAATGGTGTGTTTGAAGGTACGTATTTCCGAATTTTCCACGTAATTGTGCAGTACGCACATATCTGTTGAACATGTGTAAACGATGTATGTAGTTACACATAATGTGATATTCTTTTTAGAAGACGAGATTGATGACAGTTTGTCTTCAGATGAAGACGAGAATGATGTTGAAGGTGTTGCTTCAAATCCAGCAGCTGTGCCGTATCCGAAAGACAGTGAGTGGACTGCAGTTGACACCTACCGACCTCTGCCTGTCAACACGACACCCAGGCAGATACTAGTGGATATTGATGAGTCGAGTTCTGTACTGGATTGCAGTAAAGTGTTCCTTACTGACAGTGACGTAAATGAACTCAAGAGACAGACAAATTTGTATGCATCACAGACAATACAGAAGAAAAGAAGAGGAAATAATCTGAAGCCCCATTCAGTTTTGAGTTCGTGGAAGCCAGTGACTATAAGTGAGATGAGGCGTTTCTTGGGTATTATTTTCCACATGTGTGTTTCGAAAAAGCCAAAAATTGCGGACCATTGGAGCACTAATCCTGTTCTTAGTTGTAACTTTTGTCCCCATGTCATGAGCCGTTTGCGTTTCACTCAGATACTGTCATGCTTGCATCTTGTTGACAATTCAAATCAGAAAAAACCAGGCGAAGATGGATTTCATCCACTTTACAAAGTTTTGCCATATTATAATAATTTGAAGGAGCGATGTATCCAGGCATATCGTCCCTCAGAAAAAGTGACAATTGATGAAGGAATTTGCCCATTTCGAGGTCGTGTGAGTTTCCGTGTTTACATGCAAAATAAGCCTCATAAGTATGGACTGAAAGTATATGCTGTTGCTGAAGCCAGTAGTGGCTATGTTGTAAATTTTGAAGTTTATGCTGGTAAGCATATTGTTGACAATTCTTCGTCTGCGGTTATTTTGCGATTGTTGTCTGACAGCAGCTTGCTGAACAAAGGCCACACTGTGTATTTAGATCGATTTTATTCCAGTCCAGAGCTATTTCAGCAACTGGCAGAGAAAGGCACTGGAGCTGTTGGTACTGTGAACAAATCCAGGAAAGGATTGCCTAAAGATTTAGTATCTGCTAAGCTGAAAAAGGGCGAAATGTCTTTTCGGCGTAAAGATAATGTATTGGCAATGAAGTGGAAAGATAAGAGAGATGTGTATACATTGTCTACAAGGCATCAAGCAACATTTGGTACGCATACTAAGAGAAATGGGTCTGTAGTATTGAAACCACTTCAGGTACTTGATTACAACCTCAATAAAATTGGAGTGGATATTGGAGACCAACGCCTGCAGTACAATCCGTTCCAGCACAGAACTGTGAAATGGTGGCGAAAATTATATTTCCATTTGCTGCTTATGGGAGTATCAAATGCATTTTGGCTGTACAATGCAGTGCACAGGAAGAAAATTACAATAACAGACTTTATAACAGTGCTTGCAGTTCAGCTTGTTGAAGACGACACACTTGAATTCATTCCAAGAAATGAAGGAACTGTAGGTCGGCTAACAAAGAGACATTTTTTGCAGCACATACCTGCAACTACTAAGAAGTATGCTGCTCGTGTGTGTCACGTGTGCAGTTCCAGGAGCAAGAAACAGAGTGGCAAGGCTTCTCGCAAAGAGACACGATACGAATGTGAACAGTGTGGCGTTGCACTCTGCCTGGAACCTTGCTTTAAAATTTTCCACACTAAAAAACAATATGATTCTGTGTGAAATTTATATGTAATACTGTATACTATCAGAAACATGTAATGTAGTGCCACAATTTTGGTTAAAAATAAATCACAATTGTATTCCCTTATTCGTATGACTTTTTCTAAATTCTTAAAACATCTAAGTGATTTCTATAACTGTACCTTAAAGCTGTGCATTGTAAAGTAGTTTCTTTCACTCAGAATTAAAGTAGAAATGTGCAGCTTCAAGATGGTACCAAATTTGCCACAATCCAAACAGTAGATTTGATGCAGTAATTTTTTTAATATTGGTAAAATTGCCCGGTTTCTAAGGACGGGTGCATAAAATAGGCCTGGTACAGAGAGTGTTAAAAAAGCGTTCAAACGTGAGGCGTGAGCCGGACAGCTTACCTTACGTAGACGTTAGGGGCTCACAGGCTGAGCTCACCTCGCCACACCACAGGTTAGGTTCGGTTCGGTTCGGTTCAGCGTAAAGCGCCGAGGTCAGGGTTACGTTCGTTCACCTTCGGGCGCCACACTTTCGGTTGAAAGGTCGCGACGGGACGACGTCGGCAGGCACGCCGCAAACGAACAAAAACGTACAGACGACGTCGGAAACCGCCGACAGACGGGGGAGCAGCACGACCACGACCAGACACCGAGCGCGAACGAGACACACGCGAACCACCCCCACCGGCCAAAGGGCACCACACAACAACCCAGAGCACCACGTGTCGACACCAGAGCAACCCGCCGCTCACGCGACATGGCTGGCACCGAAGGGCAACCGCCCGCAACTGCGCTTTCCGCGCCGGCCCGGATGCACGTCGTGCTACAACAACACCACTACCGTACACAGCCGCTGTTCACAACATCACTATCAATGGCGCGCCCGCGGCTCGCCGCCGTCGCAGTCGCAGCCCCAACGCCAGCACTTTTGCACCACCATTCACACGCACCGCAACACAGCTCGCCGACACAGCCGAACAAAACAAACACCACACAACAACAGCAACAACGCCGCCGCCTCTACTTGTGCCGGCGACCCACCCCGCCGATGGCGCACCTTTCGCCAGCCGGCAATCGACACACACGCACCCACCCACCGGGGCCCAGTGCAAAAAAAAAAAAAAAAAAAAAAAAAAAAAAACCACACAAAAACAAAAAAACCAAACAACACAAACGACACGGGAAGCGCACACCGCCACTTCGCGCGCACGCCACCAACCAGTCGTCGTCTCAAAATAACAAACACAAACAAAATAAACTAACAACTAGGGCAACACAAAACAAAAACGCCTCGCACGAACCGCCCACAAAAAGGACAAGCACACGCACAGCCTCTGCTGACGACCACGACGCAGCGGCACGCTGCTCCTGTCCCGCGCCCCGCGCCCCACTCGATTCACAACTCACGCGACACCGTCAACGACGGGCTCGCTTCCCGCAACCTACCACCTTTCCGCCACGACGCACAGCCCCAGCCCCACCCGACGACGCCCGTGGCAACGACTGCACTTTCACCACCGCCTCCCCCTTCCCCCCCAAAACACACACACACACACACACACACACACACACAGCCAGCCAAAAACGCACTCGCGACCCACACATGCACGTGCATCGGCACACGCCAACCAGTCAACGTCGACAACCACACGCAAGGCTCGAAACGAAACCGGCGTCCTTCCACGTTGCCATCAAGCTACGCGACACAAGACACAAGGAACCAACACAACAGCCGGCCCCACTAATTCCCACTCTCACGCCGCAAAAAGCACACCGAAACCGCCAAACGCACGCACATTCCCCTTCGCACTGACACCACCGACCGGCTCGCTACCACACACCTCTCGGCAGCCGTTTCACGCCAATTCGCCACACCGCCCACACAGTCGACAAGCGCCCGCCCTGTACGGCACACGCAACGACGCAGCGCAGCAAAGGGCGCCCGCAACACATACCTCTCCGCCG
The DNA here is from genome assembly GCF_021461395.2 of Schistocerca americana. NCBI lineage: Eukaryota > Metazoa > Arthropoda > Insecta > Orthoptera > Acrididae > Schistocerca > Schistocerca americana. Next base: position 559,076 of record NW_025726774.1, read on the forward strand.
CCCGACGCGCCAACCGCCACACCACACCGCCAGCCACTCGCAAATTGTGCACTGCCACCAGCCACACGTCCAACACGCCGCGCCGCCTCCGGCCACCCGCCAGGGGGCGCTCACGTCCGCGACAACAGCGCGGCCCGCCGGGCCGGGCCGAACCGAACCGAGCCGCCGCTGCTCTGCACTCGGCACGGCCACACCCTGCTGCAGACCGGGCTCGTCCCTCTGTACGCGTCTGCCTGCGCATCAACACAACACGACCTTTTTTTTTTTTTTTTTCTCTCTACCGCCATCCCTCCTTCTCGCGTTTTACTCGTTGTTGCAGCAGCGGCGCACACCTACACATCCACAGCCCCAGCCGAGCCGGCCTCACCTCAGGGCCCGCCGCCAGCGTCTCCTCCTCGGGCACAGGTGCGGTGCTGTGGCCGCCCATCCAACCGCATTGCTGGCCGTCCAGCCACCAGGCGTTCCCACTGCCGCGAGCCACGCCGCGCACCGACCCTGCTGCAGAAAACGAAGCATAGCCAGAGACCGACCGATACACAAAGCAAGCCGTCGCCTCGCCTCTTGTCCTTCCTGCCTTCCTTCCGCCCCCGCCCTTCTCACACCACCGCCTCTCCACTTTCGCCCCCCCCCTCCTTTTTTGTCTTCTTTCTTTCTTTCTTTCTTTCTTTCTTTCTTTCTTTGGCCCTCTCTCCTTCCCGCCATGGCGGTTACGGCACCGCCTGCAGCGGCAGATTTTTTGCGCCCACACGCCTACTCCTACCACCATTAAACCTTGCCCTGCCCTGCCCATCAACGTCGCAGTCGAACCGACGCTTGCCAACACACTGCCCACGTTCCTTTCTCTTTTCGGCCTACGCCCATTACGCGCCGCCGCCACAGCACCTTCCCTTCCCACAACACACCGACGTCATCACACGCACCCAAAACAGGGGCCACGACCGTGTTCCTCGCCCACTCCCATCCCGCACGGTACGCACATTCCCAACTACTACCGCGCACCCTCCCTTTCCAATCTGTGTGTCTCTGTGTCTGTGTCCTGTCCGCGCGTGACGCCTCTCAACATCCGCCGTCCCCCGTCCCGTTTTCGCCCCCATGCCGTCGTCGCGCCGCCTCCTCCCCGTCCACCGCCGCCCCTGTCCGCCCCGCACCACACCATACACCGCTGCTTGTCCCGGCCGTTGCCACCAAAGGCGCCGACCGCAAACGCGCCACGCCGCAGCCCCCGTGCGTCTCGCGCTCGCTTGCATCTCCGTGCCGACGCTGCCTCTCTTCCCACTCGCACTCGACCTCGACAACACAGTCTTTGGCTCCGCCACTGCGTGTTCCGGTGGTACGCACGCTGCAACACGTATGTATTCATTACCAGAGCGATGGCGAGGCATGACAGCATCTCTGTCTGACCAGAGAGTTCTTTATCGCTGCTAGTCGGCGCTTGGACCGCGCCAGACGACAGTAGTGGCACGCACCGGGTCGCCAGGAACAGTTGTTATATATATTGTAGCGCGAGTCGGGAGAGGTAGTAGTCGGTCGACAGTAGTAGCGGGTGGACGGTTGTACTGAGCGGGCGTCGGCGGCGTGCTCTGCTCGTCTCGCGACTCTGGTCACGGTTCGGGACGATGTATAGTATATTGTGTTATAATCACAAAGGTGGTGTGACGCTGCATTGCGCAAATCTGATAACGTATGTTCATTGTACTTCTTTTGTTCAACAACAAAAGCCCCACTATTACTTTTTTTCTAAAGTAACTTTTGTCTCTTAACGAAAAACATTCACTTTTTAAAGACTACTTCCTATGGCATTTCCCTCCAAGGAGTGCAATTAATTACCAGCCAGCACTCATTCATTGCACACAGCTGTGTAAGGGGTATCTACAATTGAGGAGCGGATATAAATGCAATTTTTTGTTTTTTTTTTTTTGTGTGTGTGTTGTAACCTCCCAGCAAAATTTAAAATAATGGACAATGTTATTTACGGATGCTAATGGACATTGCGCTAATTGTAACCTCGCCCACAATGAGAGGTATTGAAAATGGCAACAAAAATGTGACATTCGCAATCTGACTCAAATATAAAGTCTTCACACAACATTTACAAAAGTCCGTTCAGTGACAAGAAACTTCAATTAAACCGAAATATCGGTCTTTGGCCCTGTGCAAAACAATCAGAATTAAAGTCTTACCTCCGAATAAATGGATGTCACATTTCTGCTCTGGTTGTTGCGCAGCGCTTGGAGGAACTGCATTGCAAATAATAATATTCTCTTTTTTTTGTGATTTTAGTGACATTTTTCTTCAAAGAAGTGGAATGAAATGTGAAGTGCAACGAACTCTTTAGTTCAATAAAAAATTAAATGTTTGAAAAATGCTTTTGAAATAAAAATTATTATTGGGGAACTTGTTGGAGAATAATTACAATTTTTCATTATCTAATGATTATATTAATTAACAGTATACCTTATTCACCATCTTGACCAGTGTTGCCGACCGCCTACATCACACAACCGCACTCGGCTGCTACTACTGACCGACCGCTCTGCATGACGACTATTAGCGTACTGCACGCGACGACTACTGACAGAGTACAGCCCTCAACTACACAGACTGACTGACTGACTGACTGACTGACTGACTGACTGACTGACTGACTGACTGAGAACCGCTCGCAACACTCGCGCAGTCCAGCGCAAACTCTCTGGTCACAGATGCTACAATGTCTCGCCATCGCTACTATGTTACATACGTGTTTCAGTGTCTTTTTCATTGGGGTAACGATCTTTGGCTCTTTTTATTCTGAATACAGGGCCAAAGGTCAACGCTGCTGCCCTTATACAATTTATCAGGTTTCATTATGTCTGTTGCAATGTTACATACGGTTCACTCTTTCATTAATATTATCGTTGGGTTTGTTTTGTAGGGACGTTAACATTCTGGCACATTTTTATTATCATCGGACTCTCTGCTATTTGTGCAGGGAGGTTATACCTGGGTCCATTTCCATTTCCATTTACATTTTAATATTGATAGACTTTTTGTTTTCTTTTTTGTTTCTTGTTGTTTTTCCTTCTTTTTTTTTGTTGTTTTTTTTTTTTTTTTTTTTTTTGTTTTGTTTTTCCCGCTCTCGCCACCACCGCCGCATCACGCCTTCCGTTTTCTTGGTTTCTTTTCTGTTCTTCAACTGCTTCAACATCACCGCGCCCCATTTCCACACCACAGCCATCAGCCTCCAAGACGGGCGGGCGCAGTGTGCCATTTCCGGCGCACAAGCACACCCGTACGGTACTCTCCTCGCCCCCACGCCACCAACAACACAGCGACCACGCGGCTTTCAGGCATGGCACGGCACGGCACGGCACCGGCGAAATGCGCCGCCCCCGCCCCTCCGCGCATCCGTCCGTCTCGCCACGTTCACTGACAGCCGCGTCTGCGGCTACACCACGACAACCACAACACAACACCGCTCCCCTCCCTGGCAACTCACATTGTTTTTCTCCTCCTCTTTTGCACAAACCACAACGCCGAGCACAGGCGCAAGCCACCCACACCGCGCCCCTCCCCGTCCCGTCTTTGGCCGCCGCTCCTCGTTTCCTCGTTTGCCCCCTCCCATCTCCCGAAATGCCATGCCAGCAGCGTTACGCATGCCCCTCCCCTGTCCACACAACACTACCGCCTAACGAACAGCCTTTTCCGGGCCACATCCAGGGCACGCCCACCTCCAAACACTGCCAATTCACGGACGCACACACGCACACACACACACACACACACACTCACTTTCTCGACACCTTTCTGTACGGAGGGTGCGTCATCTCGACCGTGACAGAGTGACGGCAACTATCGACGATCCATTTCCCCCCACTGGTGAAACATGTCCACTAACACCTACATACATCATTCAAGTACACAGACAATAGCATACACACAATGGGAGGGCACACGAACATGGACGGCACGGCACTGTCATACACTCTTCCTCAGAACCATATCAACAAACGTTACGTACATCCGGGAAAGCGAAAGCGAACGCGAAAGCGAAAGCGAAAGCGAAAGCGAAAGCAAAAGCAAAAGCAAAGGCAAAGCCCAATGCAGCCGTCAAAGGTCACGTTCACGTTCCGTTGCTCTACGAATGCGTTTCTCCCCTTTTTCCCTTCCTCTCTCTTTTGCCCCCCCTCCTTGCACTCTTGCCTCATTCCTCACGTTCTGCCCAGACATTCGACCGATCAAAGTCAACCTTTCGTTACCGTTCTCAGCGCGACGGTGTACAACAGTATGACGGGTGTGCCCAAGACTTCGGTTCAGTTGCGTGACGCCGGTCTATCGCGCCGATCGACAGTTACTCAGGGGGCGACGGATCGGACCACGTCACCGACACACAAAACACTTTCAAACAAACAAATACATACCGGATGGACACAGACAAACACGTGTACAGACATTCGCCAAACAAACGACCGCCGCCGCCGCCGCCGTCTTGAATGACGACATCGGTGTGCGTGCGTCGTACGCAATCAGTCAGACACGGCTATCAAACATCAGAGTCGAATGGTACATCATCGTGCGTGTCGCCGTACACGTACAGTACAATACAACAACAATGCGTCTTAATGGCACGTTCATTTCAACGTCACTCACACACCTCCACGCTGCAGTTACGTCGCACCATTGTCAAACTCGGCGTACAGCAAAGGGAATAGTGGGCGGCAAAAAAAAAAAACCAAACAAAAACATTTCACATTTCACATTTCACCCTCGCCATGTATGATGTGCAAAAAAACAAACCCGCAAACGGCCGTCGTTACGGTGACACAAAAGTCGCCGATCACACTGTCCCCCCTCGCAGACGGGTAACACACACACACACACACACACCAACAACACCAATGGGTCAAAAACCACGCCAACGAGGCGTGCCACCATTCCACGCCACGGCGACCAACCTCGTGGCCGTACCCCGCGCAACACGCTTTGACGCGCCCCCCCCACCCACAATCAAAATGCACACATACATCACAGCCGTCCACACAAACAACAACAACAATTCCGCCCTTCCCGCAAAAGGCAAGTTGGTGGCCCTGAAAAGGGCCGTTTTGCCGCTCTCGCAACGGAGGAGCCTTCTCCATCCATCCTTCCTTCCATTCCAGAGCCACCTCCTTACTTGGAGCTCGTGTACTTGGTCACCGCCTTCGTGCCCTCGCTCACGGCGTGCTTGGCCAGCTCGCCAGGCAGCAACAGCCGCACAGCGGTCTGGATCTCGCGGGACGTGATGGTCGAGCGCTTGTTGTAGTGCGCCAGGCGAGAAGCCTCGGCCGCAATGCGCTCGAAAATGTCGTTCACGAAGCTGTTCATGATGCTCATCGCCTTCGACGAGATGCCCGTGTCAGGGTGCACCTGCTTCAGCACCTTGTAGATGTAGATGGCATAGCTCTCCTTCCTCTTGCGCTTCTTCTTCTTGTCGCCCTTCGAAATGTTCTTCTGCGCCTTGCCAGCCTTCTTGGCGGCCTTCCCGCTAGTCTTGGGCGGCATCTCGAACCAACGTACGGCAGCAGCAACACCAGTAGCAAGCGCTCCGCTCTAGTCAGCGTCTCCCCACACAGTGGCACCCGCCGCCAGCCGCCGCCGCACCTTTACCAGCTCGCCCTGTTGCGGCCGCCGACCAATGGGGCGCGCGCGCAACCGGCCGCCGCACCCGAGCCCATAAAGCACCCCCACCCCGGCTGCGCCGGCACGCACTCCGCTGCTCGACTCGCTGCCGCTCGCACCGGTCGTTTTCGTTTCCGTTTCGTGTGCACCGTCGCTAGCCCATCGCCATGTCCGGACGCGGAAAGGGAGGCAAAGTCAAGGGCAAGTCAAAGTCCCGCTCAAGCAGGGCTGGGCTCCAGTTCCCGGTCGGCAGAATCCACCGCCTCCTGCGCAAGGGAAACTACGCAGAGCGCGTCGGCGCCGGGGCGCCCGTCTACCTCGCCGCCGTCATGGAGTACCTCGCGGCTGAGGTGCTCGAGCTGGCCGGAAACGCGGCCCGCGACAACAAGAAGACGCGCATCATCCCGCGCCACCTGCAGCTTGCCATCCGCAACGACGAGGAGCTCAACAAGCTCCTGTCGGGCGTCACCATCGCACAGGGTGGTGTCCTGCCCAACATCCAGGCCGTCCTGCTGCCAAAGAAGACCGAGAAGAAGGCCTAAAGGAGGCCAGGCAATCGCAGCGCCGCGTGCTCCCCTGCACGCAACGCGCTTTGCCGGCTCGGCTCGGCCCACAACAATCGGCCCTTTTCAGGGCCACCACACACACCTACGTCCAAAGCAAAATTTCAGTCGTCCTCGCCGCACCTTGTTTTGTTTTAACTTTGCACTGTCACAGCACAGCCGCCGCCGGCGCACGTCCGCCATCTTGTCGTCCACACAGCCCGTGTGGCCCAACACACACACACACACACATTTTGCACGGTCGCAGTCGCCTTCCAAACCGACAACGGCAGCAATAATGACCATTGTTAAAGGGAGGCGTGTCGACACACCGCCCTCCACTCCCGCGCGCAACGGCCGTCGACACGAACGAAACAGCTGATCCGGCCGCCTATGCCCACACGCCTTGCCTCGGAAACCCCAACGCCGCCGCAAACAAACACACAGAGACAAACCACGCAAGCAAATAATCACCGCCTCTCGCACAACAACACACAGCCCGCCATCTCCGTCGCGATCGATACAAAGACACACAATAACAAACACACAAACGAAGCAGCTCCACACACAGCCAGCCACATGACACGTTTCCTTTCCTTCTCCCCTCCCAGTCACATCACGTCGCTCAAACGGAAAGAAAGAAACAAACAAACAAACAACACAGCGCACACACGCAGCAACAACACAGACTCTTTCGCACTTTTCAACTTCCGAACAGTGTGGTGGCCCTGAAAAGGGCCGTTTTCTAGTCTCTCCCACCCACAAGCACGGCCCGCGGGAAGGCCAGCGCCCGCTGCGACGCAGCCTAACCGCCGAAACCGTACAGGGTGCGCCCCTGCCTCTTCAGGGCGTACACCACGTCCATGGCCGTCACAGTCTTGCGCTTGGCGTGCTCAGTGTACGTCACCGCGTCGCGGATCACGTTCTCCAGGAACACCTTCAGCACCCCGCGGGTCTCCTCGTAGATCAGACCAGAGATGCGCTTCACGCCGCCCCTGCGAGCCAGGCGGCGGATGGCGGGCTTCGTGATGCCCTGGATGTTGTCGCGCAACACCTTGCGGTGCCGCTTGGCGCCACCCTTGCCGAGCCCCTTTCCTCCCTTGCCGCGGCCTGTCATCCTTCCTTCCTCGGGCAAAGCAAAACGTGCACAAACAGCAGCTGCAGCGGCTGGCGAGTCGGCTACGGTCTGCGCCCAGCGCGCCCGCCGCCCCCCTATATAGACTCTGGCCCGCCCTCCCCCCACCACGCGCAACCGAGGGCATATAAGCGCAGCACGGAGGCGCGCGGGCCCGTTGTCAAGGCAGCACCGGACGCCGCGCCGCACCTAACCTCCACGCACGCCGCTCCGCTACCGCTACCGCCATGGCCCGCACAAAGCAAACGGCCCGCAAGTCCACCGGCGGAAAGGCGCCGCGCAAACAGCTCGCCACCAAGGCGGCGAGGAAGAGCGCGCCCGCCACCGGAGGCGTCAAGAAGCCCCACCGCTACAGGCCGGGCACCGTCGCCCTGCGAGAAATCAGGCGCTACCAGAAGAGCACAGAGCTGCTCATCCGCAAGCTGCCATTCCAGCGCCTAGTGCGCGAGATCGCCCAGGACTTCAAGACCGACCTGCGCTTCCAGAGCTCCGCAGTCATGGCCCTGCAGGAGGCCAGCGAGGCCTACCTCGTCGGCCTCTTCGAAGACACCAACCTGTGCGCAATCCACGCCAAGCGCGTCACCATCATGCCCAAGGACATCCAGCTCGCGCGCCGCATCCGCGGCGAGCGCGCCTAAACCGCGCCGCGGCACCGCACCGCACAAACAAAAACGGCCCTTTTCAGGGCCACTAACATCTCTCCGTCGCGAGCAAACTTTGTCGGTCGTCTGCCTCTCGCCCCGCAACCCAAAAACAAAAACCACCACTTCCCCGTCCGTCCGCCACACCCGCTCACTCTGCCTGCCTGCTAGCAGCGCGCAACAATCACACATCATCCCTCCCCGGCGCTCAAAGCGCACAATACCCAACGGCCGACGTCACACCGCACGGGTGGCTGGCCGGCCGCCGCTTTCGTTTCGAAAACAAAAAAAAAAAAAAACCCGCACTCCACTCCGACGGCCAACGGCCAGGCAGGCGCGCTCGCTCGCTCTACACGCCACCGAAATCCCCGCCGACTCCTTCCGCATCTCAACGTGCCCCCCGTTGCAAAACATAACACACACACACACAAAGGAACAAAACAAAACAAAGACCAGACACGACTCGACAAGACAGACATCCGAGAAGAACGAACGCAGGCAAGCCAACCAACGTATTCAAACAAAACAACGTGACAGAAAACCAACCGTCGGCCGCCGCCACAAACACGGCGACAATCAACCACGACAACAACAACAACAACAACACCGCTTACCGCTACCGCCGCCCACACCCGCCACCGACCCCCGCAATCCAACCACCACGGCACGCAAACAGCATCCCCACGGGCATACAGAAACGCCAGACAGACACCCACACCAAACGCAACACGACAATCAAAACCTTCCCCGACGTGCTTTGATGGCCCTGAGAAGGGCCGTTTTGGGCCGCGCGTCTCTTGCGCGCCACTAGACGACGACGGGGGGTGGGGACGACGGAGTCAAGCGCCAAACCCTTCCATTCCCATCTCTTTCTCCTCTACTCTACTTCTTCTTCTTGGGCGAAGCCTTCGCCTTAGACGGCGTCGTCGCCTTCTTCGGGCGCGGCGCCTTCGGCTTCTTCGTCGGAACCTTGGCGGCCTTCTTCGCCTTCGACGGCGACTTGGCCTTGGCCGGCTTGGCCGCAGCCGCCTTCTTCGCACCCGCGGGAGCGGCCGACGCCGCAGACGCCTTCTTGGCGGCGCCCGCCTTCCGACCGGTCGCCGCCTTCACGCCACCAGCCTTCTTTGCGCCGGCCGCACGGGCGCCCTTCTTCTCCTTGCTGGCCGGAGCGGCGCGCTTCTTCTTGGCACCGCCAGCACGAGCCTTGCCGCCCTCGGCCGCCCCCCCGCCGCCGGCGCCGGCAAGCTTGAACGAGCCGGACGCGCCCTTCCCCTTCGTCTGCACCAGCTCGCCCGCCACGACGGCCGACTTGAGGTACTTCTTGATAAACGGCGCCAGCTTCTCCGCGTCCAGCTTGTAGTGCGCGGCTATGTACTTCTTGATCGCCTGCAGCGACGACCCGCCGCGCTCCTTCAGACTCTTGATGGCGGCCGTCACCATCTCAGAGGTGCGCGGGTGCGCAGGCTTGGCGCGCGGCTTCTTCGCAGACGACGCAGACTTGGCCTTCTTCGTAGTGCCGGTGGCGGCGGGTGCCGCAGCAGTCTCGTTCGTAGCCGCCTGATCTGCCATTTCGACGACGCGCGTAACACACAGCGAGAGCGAGCGGGACGGCAGGCACGCAAGCACAGCACAGCACAGCAGCAGAGCAGAGAATCACAAGGCCCAGCCAGTGTCGCGGGCGGGCGCGGACGGCCGAGAGAGCGGCCGCCACTCTGCGCGCCGCCGCGCCGCGCCTCCCGCGCTTGCTACCGCCCAACGTCCGACAGCCTGTGCGGAGCAGCCCCAAACCTGCGCCACAACCGCCCGCGCCTTTCAAACCACCGAGGATGGGGCTACACACAGCCACACCACAGTCGCCAACCAGTCGCCACGGCAGCGCCGCAAACCACGGCCAAACTGCAGCTACCGCGCGCTACAGCCTGGGTCGGCCCGCCGAGAATCGCCGCCCCCGCCCAAATGCCGCCCCCACAGCCCCAGCCGACGACCCGCCACAATGGCCAAACCTTCGGCAAAACTCCCACACCGTCGCCGCGGCAGCCCGGCCAGCGCGGCCGGCGCCACAGCCACACAAGCCGAGGCGTGCGGCGATGACGGCCGTGCAAACGCGCCTCCGCCGCCCCATCGCCTTCCGTCGCCCTCCCGCCGTTTCCCGATCGGCCCGCAGCCGTCGGGCCACATCGCGCGCCGTCCTCCTCCTCTCGCCCGCCAACATTCACAGCCGTTTCTCAAACAATTGCCCGCCGCAAACGGACGCCGCCTGCGCAACAGGCGCCGCCGCCCCTCGACCGAGGCAAACCGCAATCCGAATCTACAGACCAACCCAATCTGCCGTCAAGCACACACGACAGCCGACCTTACACGTTACGCGTTACACATTACGTTTACACGTCTACGTTAGGTTAGGTTAGGTGGACGTGGGTTAGGTTAAGGGGACTTGGATTAGGTTAAGCGTCAAACTTAGGTTAAGCATTCAAACACGTCAGGCGTCAGAGGTTAGGTTAGGTTAGGTTAGGTTAGGTTAGGTTACACGTTAGGTTAAGGGGTCAGTGCTAGGTTAAGAAGCGTCAAACGTAGGTTAAAAAAGCGTTCAAACGTGAGGCGTGAGCCGGACAGCTTACCTTACGTAGACGTTAGGGGCTCACAGGCTGAGCTCACCTCGCCACACCACAGGTTAGGTTCGGTTCGGTTCGGTTCAGCGTAAAGCGCCGAGGTCAGGGTTACGTTCGTTCACCTTCGGGCGCCACACTTTCGGTTGAAAGGTCGCGACGGGACGACGTCGGCAGGCACGCCGCAAACGAACAAAAACGTACAGACGACGTCGGAAACCGCCGACAGACGGGGGAGCAGCACGACCACGACCAGACACCGAGCGCGAACGAGACACACGCGAACCACCCCCACCGGCCAAAGGGCACCACACAACAACCCAGAGCACCACGTGTCGACACCAGAGCAACCCGCCGCTCACGCGACATGGCTGGCACCGAAGGGCAACCGCCCGCAACTGCGCTTTCCGCGCCGGCCCGGATGCACGTCGTGCTACAACAACACCACTACCGTACACAGCCGCTGTTCACAACATCACTATCAATGGCGCGCCCGCGGCTCGCCGCCGTCGCAGTCGCAGCCCCAACGCCAGCACTTTTGCACCACCATTCACACGCACCGCAACACAGCTCGCCGACACAGCCGAACAAAACAAACACCACACAACAACAGCAACAACGCCGCCGCCTCTACTTGTGCCGGCGACCCACCCCGCCGATGGCGCACCTTTCGCCAGCCGGCAATCGACACACACGCACCCACCCACCGGGGCCCAGTGCAAAAAAAAAAAAAAAAAAAAAAAAAAAAAACCACACAAAAACAAAAAAACCAAACAACACAAACGACACGGGAAGCGCACACCGCCACTTCGCGCGCACGCCACCAACCAGTCGTCGTCTCAAAATAACAAACACAAACAAAATAAACTAACAACTAGGGCAACACAAAACAAAAACGCCTCGCACGAACCGCCCACAAAAAGGACAAGCACACGCACAGCCTCTGCTGACGACCACGACGCAGCGGCACGCTGCTCCTGTCCCGCGCCCCGCGCCCCACTCGATTCACAACTCACGCGACACCGTCAACGACGGGCTCGCTTCCCGCAACCTACCACCTTTCCGCCACGACGCACAGCCCCAGCCCCACCCGACGACGCCCGTGGCAACGACTGCACTTTCACCACCGCCTCCCCCTTCCCCCCCAAAACACACACACACACACACACACACACAGCCAGCCAAAAACGCACTCGCGACCCACACATGCACGTGCATCGGCACACGCCAACCAGTCAACGTCGACAACCACACGCAAGGCTCGAAACGAAACCGGCGTCCTTCCACGTTGCCATCAAGCTACGCGACACAAGACACAAGGAACCAACACAACAGCCGGCCCCACTAATTCCCACTCTCACGCCGCAAAAAGCACACCGAAACCGCCAAACGCACGCACATTCCCCTTCGCACTGACACCACCGACCGGCTCGCTACCACACACCTCTCGGCAGCCGTTTCACGCCAATTCGCCACACCGCCCACACAGTCGACAAGCGCCCGCCCTGTACGGCACACGCAACGACGCAGCGCAGCAAAGGGCGCCCGCAACACATACCTCTCCGCCGCCCGACGCGCCAACCGCCACACCACACCGCCAGCCACTCGCAAATTGTGCACTGCCACCAGCCACACGTCCAACACGCCGCGCCGCCTCCGGCCACCCGCCAGGGGGCGCTCACGTCCGCGACAACAGCGCGGCCCGCCGGGCCGGGCCGAACCGAACCGAGCCGCCGCTGCTCTGCACTCGGCACGGCCACACCCTGCTGCAGACCGGGCTCGTCCCTCTGTACGCGTCTGCCTGCGCATCAACACAACACGACCTTTTTTTTTTTTTTTTTCTCTCTACCGCCATCCCTCCTTCTCGCGTTTTACTCGTTGTTGCAGCAGCGGCGCACACCTACACATCCACAGCCCCAGCCGAGCCGGCCTCACCTCAGGGCCCGCCGCCAGCGTCTCCTCCTCGGGCACAGGTGCGGTGCTGTGGCCGCCCATCCAACCGCATTGCTGGCCGTCCAGCCACCAGGCGTTCCCACTGCCGCGAGCCACGCCGCGCACCGACCCTGCTGCAGAAAACGAAGCATAGCCAGAGACCGACCGATACACAAAGCAAGCCGTCGCCTCGCCTCTTGTCCTTCCTGCCTTCCTTCCGCCCCCGCCCTTCTCACACCACCGCCTCTCCACTTTCGCCCCCCCCCCTCCTTTTTTGTCTTCTTTCTTTCTTTCTTTCTTTCTTTCTTTCTTTCTTTGGCCCTCTCTCCTTCCCGCCATGGCGGTTACGGCACCGCCTGCAGCGGCAGATTTTTTGCGCCCACACGCCTACTCCTACCACCATTAAACCTTGCCCTGCCCTGCCCATCAACGTCGCAGTCGAACCGACGCTTGCCAACACACTGCCCACGTTCCTTTCTCTTTTCGGCCTACGCCCATTACGCGCCGCCGCCACAGCACCTTCCCTTCCCACAACACACCGACGTCATCACACGCACCCAAAACAGGGGCCACGACCGTGTTCCTCGCCCACTCCCATCCCGCACGGTACGCACATTCCCAACTACTACCGCGCACCCTCCCTTTCCAATCTGTGTGTCTCTGTGTCTGTGTCCTGTCCGCGCGTGACGCCTCTCAACATCCGCCGTCCCCCGTCCCGTTTTCGCCCCCATGCCGTCGTCGCGCCGCCTCCTCCCCGTCCACCGCCGCCCCTGTCCGCCCCGCACCACACCATACACCGCTGCTTGTCCCGGCCGTTGCCACCAAAGGCGCCGACCGCAAACGCGCCACGCCGCAGCCCCCGTGCGTCTCGCGCTCGCTTGCATCTCCGTGCCGACGCTGCCTCTCTTCCCACTCGCACTCGACCTCGACAACACAGTCTTTGGCTCCGCCACTGCGTGTTCCGGTGGTACGCACGCTGCAACACGTATGTATTCATTACCAGAGCGATGGCGAGGCATGACAGCATCTCTGTCTGACCAGAGAGTTCTTTATCGCTGCTAGTCGGCGCTTGGACCGCGCCAGACGACAGTAGTGGCACGCACCGGGTCGCCAGGAACAGTTGTTATATATATTGTAGCGCGAGTCGGGAGAGGTAGTAGTCGGTCGACAGTAGTAGCGGGTGGACGGTTGTACTGAGCGGGCGTCGGCGGCGTGCTCTGCTCGTCTCGCGACTCTGGTCACGGTTCGGGACGATGTATAGTATATTGTGTTATAATCACAAAGGTGGTGTGACGCTGCATTGCGCAAATCTGATAACGTATGTTCATTGTACTTCTTTTGTTCAACAACAAAAGCCCCACTATTACTTTTTTTCTAAAGTAACTTTTGTCTCTTAACGAAAAACATTCACTTTTTAAAGACTACTTCCTATGGCATTTCCCTCCAAGGAGTGCAATTAATTACCAGCCAGCACTCATTCATTGCACACAGCTGTGTAAGGGGTATCTACAATTGAGGAGCGGATATAAATGCAATTTTTTGTTTTTTTTTTTTGTGTGTGTGTTGTAACCTCCCAGCAAAATTTAAAATAATGGACAATGTTATTTACGGATGCTAATGGACATTGCGCTAATTGTAACCTCGCCCACAATGAGAGGTATTGAAAATGGCAACAAAAATGTGACATTCGCAATCTGACTCAAATATAAAGTCTTCACACAACATTTACAAAAGTCCGTTCAGTGACAAGAAACTTCAATTAAACCGAAATATCGGTCTTTGGCCCTGTGCAAAACAATCAGAATTAAAGTCTTACCTCCGAATAAATGGATGTCACATTTCTGCTCTGGTTGTTGCGCAGCGCTTGGAGGAACTGCATTGCAAATAATAATATTCTCTTTTTTTTGTGATTTTAGTGACATTTTTCTTCAAAGAAGTGGAATGAAATGTGAAGTGCAACGAACTCTTTAGTTCAATAAAAAATTAAATGTTTGAAAAATGCTTTTGAAATAAAAATTATTATTGGGGAACTTGTTGGAGAATAATTACAATTTTTCATTATCTAATGATTATATTAATTAACAGTATACCTTATTCACCATCTTGACCAGTGTTGCCGACCGCCTACATCACACAACCGCACTCGGCTGCTACTACTGACCGACCGCTCTGCATGACGACTATTAGCGTACTGCACGCGACGACTACTGACAGAGTACAGCCCTCAACTACACAGACTGACTGACTGACTGACTGACTGACTGACTGACTGACTGACTGACTGACTGAGAACCGCTCGCAACACTCGCGCAGTCCAGCGCAAACTCTCTGGTCACAGATGCTACAATGTCTCGCCATCGCTACTATGTTACATACGTGTTTCAGTGTCTTTTTCATTGGGGTAACGATCTTTGGCTCTTTTTATTCTGAATACAGGGCCAAAGGTCAACGCTGCTGCCCTTATACAATTTATCAGGTTTCATTATGTCTGTTGCAATGTTACATACGGTTCACTCTTTCATTAATATTATCGTTGGGTTTGTTTTGTAGGGACGTTAACATTCTGGCACATTTTTATTATCATCGGACTCTCTGCTATTTGTGCAGGGAGGTTATACCTGGGTCCATTTCCATTTCCATTTACATTTTAATATTGATAGACTTTTTGTTTTCTTTTTTGTTTCTTGTTGTTTTTCCTTCTTTTTTTTTGTTGTTTTTTTTTTTTTTTTTTTTTTTGTTTTGTTTTTCCCGCTCTCGCCACCACCGCCGCATCACGCCTTCCGTTTTCTTGGTTTCTTTTCTGTTCTTCAACTGCTTCAACATCACCGCGCCCCATTTCCACACCACAGCCATCAGCCTCCAAGACGGGCGGGCGCAGTGTGCCATTTCCGGCGCACAAGCACACCCGTACGGTACTCTCCTCGCCCCCACGCCACCAACAACACAGCGACCACGCGGCTTTCAGGCATGGCACGGCACGGCACGGCACCGGCGAAATGCGCCGCCCCCGCCCCTCCGCGCATCCGTCCGTCTCGCCACGTTCACTGACAGCCGCGTCTGCGGCTACACCACGACAACCACAACACAACACCGCTCCCCTCCCTGGCAACTCACATTGTTTTTCTCCTCCTCTTTTGCACAAACCACAACGCCGAGCACAGGCGCAAGCCACCCACACCGCGCCCCTCCCCGTCCCGTCTTTGGCCGCCGCTCCTCGTTTCCTCGTTTGCCCCCTCCCATCTCCCGAAATGCCATGCCAGCAGCGTTACGCATGCCCCTCCCCTGTCCACACAACACTACCGCCTAACGAACAGCCTTTTCCGGGCCACATCCAGGGCACGCCCACCTCCAAACACTGCCAATTCACGGACGCACACACGCACACACACACACACACACACACTCACTTTCTCGACACCTTTCTGTACGGAGGGTGCGTCATCTCGACCGTGACAGAGTGACGGCAACTATCGACGATCCATTTCCCCCCACTGGTGAAACATGTCCACTAACACCTACATACATCATTCAAGTACACAGACAATAGCATACACACAATGGGAGGGCACACGAACATGGACGGCACGGCACTGTCATACACTCTTCCTCAGAACCATATCAACAAACGTTACGTACATCCGGGAAAGCGAAAGCGAACGCGAAAGCGAAAGCGAAAGCGAAAGCGAAAGCGAAAGCGAAAGCAAAAGCAAAAGCAAAGGCAAAGCCCAATGCAGCCGTCAAAGGTCACGTTCACGTTCCGTTGCTCTACGAATGCGTTTCTCCCCTTTTTCCCTTCCTCTCTCTTTTGCCCCCCCTCCTTGCACTCTTGCCTCATTCCTCACGTTCTGCCCAGACATTCGACCGATCAAAGTCAACCTTTCGTTACCGTTCTCAGCGCGACGGTGTACAACAGTATGACGGGTGTGCCCAAGACTTCGGTTCAGTTGCGTGACGCCGGTCTATCGCGCCGATCGACAGTTACTCAGGGGGCGACGGATCGGACCACGTCACCGACACACAAAACACTTTCAAACAAACAAATACATACCGGATGGACACAGACAAACACGTGTACAGACATTCGCCAAACAAACGACCGCCGCCGCCGCCGCCGTCTTGAATGACGACATCGGTGTGCGTGCGTCGTACGCAATCAGTCAGACACGGCTATCAAACATCAGAGTCGAATGGTACATCATCGTGCGTGTCGCCGTACACGTACAGTACAATACAACAACAATGCGTCTTAATGGCACGTTCATTTCAACGTCACTCACACACCTCCACGCTGCAGTTACGTCGCACCATTGTCAAACTCGGCGTACAGCAAAGGGAATAGTGGGCGGCAAAAAAAAAAAAACCAAACAAAAACATTTCACATTTCACATTTCACCCTCGCCATGTATGATGTGCAAAAAAACAAACCCGCAAACGGCCGTCGTTACGGTGACACAAAAGTCGCCGATCACACTGTCCCCCCTCGCAGACGGGTAACACACACACACACACACACACACCAACAACACCAATGGGTCAAAAACCACGCCAACGAGGCGTGCCACCATTCCACGCCACGGCGACCAACCTCGTGGCCGTACCCCGCGCAACACGCTTTGACGCGCCCCCCCCACCCACAATCAAAATGCACACATACATCACAGCCGTCCACACAAACAACAACAACAATTCCGCCCTTCCCGCAAAAGGCAAGTTGGTGGCCCTGAAAAGGGCCGTTTTGCCGCTCTCGCAACGGAGGAGCCTTCTCCATCCATCCTTCCTTCCATTCCAGAGCCACCTCCTTACTTGGAGCTCGTGTACTTGGTCACCGCCTTCGTGCCCTCGCTCACGGCGTGCTTGGCCAGCTCGCCAGGCAGCAACAGCCGCACAGCGGTCTGGATCTCGCGGGACGTGATGGTCGAGCGCTTGTTGTAGTGCGCCAGGCGAGAAGCCTCGGCCGCAATGCGCTCGAAAATGTCGTTCACGAAGCTGTTCATGATGCTCATCGCCTTCGACGAGATGCCCGTGTCAGGGTGCACCTGCTTCAGCACCTTGTAGATGTAGATGGCATAGCTCTCCTTCCTCTTGCGCTTCTTCTTCTTGTCGCCCTTCGAAATGTTCTTCTGCGCCTTGCCAGCCTTCTTGGCGGCCTTCCCGCTAGTCTTGGGCGGCATCTCGAACCAACGTACGGCAGCAGCAACACCAGTAGCAAGCGCTCCGCTCTAGTCAGCGTCTCCCCACACAGTGGCACCCGCCGCCAGCCGCCGCCGCACCTTTACCAGCTCGCCCTGTTCCGGCCGCCGACCAATGGGGCGCGCGCGCAACCGGCCGCCGCACCCGAGCCCATAAAGCACCCCCACCCCGGCTGCGCCGCGGGGATCGGCTGCTGGGCTAAGTGTATTGTGGGAGTCGTTTGTTGACTCCTGTCAGTACCTGCCACTGTCGCGTAGCTTGCGCTACCTCGCGGTCTCGAACGGGTAGTTGTTGGTCGCGTATGTGGATTGGCCGGCGCTCTCGAGTGCGTTGGTGGATTGGCCGGCGCTCTCGAGTTCGTAGGACCGCCGCCACGGTTGGTTTTCTGTGAGGCGGGGGGCTTGGTGCCTTGTGCGCGTAGGCGGTACTCTTTTTGTACACGGCAGCCTTGGTAGAAGGCGCCGTGTCCAGATTCGCCGCATAGGGCGCACTTGCTTTTCGGATCGCCTCTCTCTAAGGAGCACTCGGATGTGGGGTGCCCTTCTGCGCATTTCATGCACCGAGTTGGCATGTCGCAGTGCTTGGCAACGTGCCCTAATCCTTGGCAGTTGTAGCACTGCACGTTGCCACTTTTCCTGCGTAGTGGTTCGACTGTGACAGGCACTGACAGGACGTGTGTAATGTGTTTCTGCCTGTTTTGAGGGGTGTCAGGTAAATTGGTTTGATACAGTGGCCATTTGTTACCACTGTATACTTCCCTCATGTGGGTGACGCTATTAACTTCGAAGCCCTGCCTCTGCAGGTCCTTCTTAATAGCGTCAGTGCCAACTTTGCGGGGTAAGTCCCTTATTACCAGCTTCATCAGTCGCTGCTTGGCTGTGGGGAAGGTGTAGTGGGGGACTTTATGTTCAGAGAGCAGGGCCTTCACAGCAGTGTAATCGTCCAGCTCTCTGAACATGAGTTTGATTTTGTCCCCTCCGGCGGACTTAGCAGTAAACTGCTTCTCGCCTAAGCAGTTACTGACGAGGGAGTGAAGCTCCTCGTAGTTGTTGCTGAATTCAGCGATTATGGGGGGGAGTCTGTGTCTTTGTGTGTGTGTGGGTTGTGGCGCATCACCACTCGCGGTCGCGGGTACCGCCTCGTCCTCGTCAGACAGCGGCAGGAACTTATTGCTTGTGGAAGCAATGCCTCTCGCCTGCTGAGTGACGGGTAAGCGGGCGGTTTTCCGCGCTTTCTGAAAACCATCGCCATCGGTGCCTGATGTTTGGGGCTCGGTAGTGTCTGCGGAGGTGGTCGCGCGGGATTCGTCGATGACGAGGGGGCAGTCTGACTCGTCTCCGCTCCCTGAGGGGGAGGGAGTACGTGCCTTGGTGGTGGGCGGTGGAATTGATGACGCTTTTTTGGTTTGTTTGCGCCTGACAGTGGTTTTGTGCTTTCTGGCACTTTTTACCACGTCTTTGATGCGCTTGGGTGGGGCAGATGGGTGTTGGGACGTGGTTTGATCAGGAGGAGAGGGTTTAGGAGCGGGAGCGGTCTTTTTGGGTAGGGCTATGGGGTTTGGTTTAGGGAGGATACTGACCGGTAGGTGTTTCCTTTGCGCAGGGGTGAGGTGCTGCGCCAGCGCTTGTGCCTGCCCTGTGCTGATCATCAGGGTGGCCATAGACATCCTACCGCTGGTGGGTGGAAGAGAAGAACTTCTTTTTGTTGTATATTCCCCGTTTGCATGTCGCACGCAAGTAAGGGAAGCAAAGTCGATGGCTGCCGTGGGACTACCAGTCGCCGCCTTTGTTGCCGTCACCGTTAGGTTTCCGGCGGCAGAACCTGGTCCTATCTCACTAACAGGCGCGGGACACTGGCCAGAGGCCAGGCCCTGACCTGTGAATGCCCTAACGCTCGGGGGAGCAGAGCTATTCTCTGCGGCAGCTGAAGCGCTCGAGCCAACCGGAAAAGCGACCGGCGGAAACGAAGAGACGGCGTCGTTGCCACCAGCAGCAGGCTGCTGGGGCCCCAAGGCGCCACTGCAACTTGGCATCGCAATCGAAGAATCGCTCGACATCGGCAATCTGCTGTGAGTGCTCGTTTACGCCTTAATAAAGGCGCATCCGAAAGACACCCCTGGTTTGTCACCCGTACAAGCGGGGGCCTATGGCTTCGCGTAACAGACTGACGGAGACTTGCTCAACGCCCGACTGCCGCTCGGCGAATCGCCGGCGCAGCCGGGGTGGGGGTGCTTTGGGTCGCATAACAATGCGACTACAGCAGAGAAATCCTCCCCCAAGTGATGGATAGACGACCCCACATCCAAGGACTCAGAATGTGCGTCTTCAACGCAAACGGTATCGTCGGACAAAACAACGAGTTCCGCGAGTTCCTACGCGATGAAAACATAGACGTATGTATGGTGGCCGAGACACACCTAAAACCGGGTGTAAGGGTGTCGGTACCCAACTACAACTGCTATAGGACCGACCGGCCCACCGCTGGAGGCGGGGTAGCAACATACGTCAAACGAGGAATCCCCCATCATCAGGTCCACCCACCAGCAACTAGGCAAATAGAAACAGCGGCAATAGAGATTGCCACTGTCACAGGGCCCCTCACTGTCGTTGCAGCATATCGCCCTCCCTCCTACACTCTGGAAGAGGACGACATAGCAGCCCTAGGACAAATCAGAGGAAAACTCTTCATTGGCGGCGACCTGAACGCCAAGCACGCAGACTGGCACTCGCGAAACTCAAACAGAGCTGGTCGTCAACTGCAACGACTCGCGCGCACCCACCACTTTCACATATGGGGTCCAGAGGAGCCCACCCACTTCCCCAGAAACGGGGGAAGGGCGGACGTCCTCGACATAGCGCTCACCAAAAGAATAACGGGATTTGTGACCGCGCAATCGGTTAACCGAATGTCTTCCGATCACAATCCCGTGATTCTCGAGGTCGACATAGGAGACTGGGTACCTCTCCAGCAACAACACACCTCATACAAGCGCACTAACTGGGAGCAATTCAAAGTTGACGTAACTTCAGTAATTGCCCAGGCCCCGCCTCCAACTGCAGATTCTGCAGAACAGGCGCTTAAAGATCTCACCAGCACGATCCTGCAAGCAGCAAAGGAGGCCACACCACGGCCTCCGGACGGCCCTCCCCCAGTTAAGCAACTCCCGCCGCACCTGCTTGCCCAAATTAGAAACAAAAATAGGATCGCCAAAGAGTGGAAGCTCACAAAGAACCCCGTAACTAGGAGGCTACTGAACCGCCTACAAAGAGAGCTCAAGGTCGCACTCACTGAGCACCGCAACCAGCAATGGTCGGCGCGACTTTCGGCCCTCCGCGTGGACGACAATAGCCTCTGGCAGGCGACCAAGCAGATCACCAAAAGACGCGCCAGACTGCCACCTCTGCACGGCGAGCGCGGACTTGTCTTTAGCACCGCAGATAAGGCAAATGCCCTGGCAGATGCCTTTGAAAAACAGTTCCGCCCCGCAGAGGCGCAGGACAGGGACCATGAAGCCGTTGTTCGACGTCAGCTCGCCACATTCCTCGCGGCGGACGACGCCGATGACGACGAAGAAAACACACCGCTCTTCACACCCGACGACGTGAACAGAGTAATCAGGTCCCTACCCAACAAAAGAGCCCCTGGCCACGACCAGCTCAACAACGTAGTAGTGAAACACCTCCCACCCCCTGCCGTAGCCCACATCGCAAATATCTTTAATGAGATCACGCGTTCCCGCAAGTTTCCAAGGTGCTGGAAACACGCAGAAGTCGTCGCGATCGCGAAACCCGGTAAAGACCCGGTTATCCCGCAGAACCACCGACCTATCAGCCTTTTGCCAACCCTTAGCAAAATCTACGAACGCCTGCTACTTATTCCCATTCTCGACCACGTCAGAATACAACAAATCCTGCCTGACTTTCAGTTCGGTTTCAGGCAGGAACACTCCGCGCCCCAGCAACTAATGAGGGTCGTTGAAGCAGCAACTGAAAGCTTCAATCGCAAAAGTTACTGCGGGGTAGTGCTACTTGACGTAGCCGCTGCCTTTGACTCTGTCTGGCACACCGGGCTTCTCTACAAGCTATTCTCCCAAGGCTTCCCAGGTCCGATAGTGAAGCTACTCGCGAGCTATCTCTCCCAAAGGACTTTCTCCGTTAGGATCGAGTCGTCGCTTTCAACAAAACGGCGCATCAGGGCAGGCGTGCCCCAGGGGTCGGTACTGGGCCCGGTACTGTACAACCTGTACACTGCCGACCTCCCGACCGTACCGCTGGTGCACACTGCCCAATACGCCGACGACACAGCGTTCTTCACGCGTAACCCGAACAGAGACAGGGTTACGCGAAGATTGCAAACAGCGCTGGACGAGACCGGCCGCTGGGCTAAAAAGTGGCGCATCACTCTCAATGAAACAAAAACCCAAGCCATTATGATCACCCGGAAACTGGGCAAGCGGGCTCCCGCCCGTCAGCCGCTACTGCTTAAGCTGAACGGCCAAGAACTCCCATGGCGACGAACCGCCAGGTACCTTGGAGTCACCCTCGACACCAGGCTCACCTGGAGGGCTCACATCGAGGACTTGCGCCGCAAAGCTAGTGGTAGGATGCAAATGTTGTATCCTATCCTAAACACCCAAAGCACCCTAGCGGCTGACATAGGAGTCAGAACCTACTGCTCACTGATACGTCCACTAATGGAGTACGCTTGCCCTGTCTGGGGATACGCGGCGCACTGGCACCTCCGCAAACTTCAGTCAGTACAAAACCGCGCGCTCAAAAGGGCGCTACACCTTCCCTTCCGCTTCCCCACTGCTGACCTACATGAAGCGGCTGGAATACAAACGCTCCACGAGCGCTTCATAGAACTGGCCGAAAGTTTTTACGAAAACACGGCCAGATCTGACAACAGACTAATAAAATACTTGGGACAGTACGACACAACACTGGACAGACACAGACGACCAAAAAGCATGCTAACTAACACAGCCTAAAAGGCAGCACAGCAACACCAAAAACACTGCACCATAACACGACATACATGACAGCAAAGACAAACCACACACAAAGCATAGAGGAGGAAATGTCCCAGAGGACAACACCCTCCACCACACATGCTCTCCTCGAAAGAGAGGATAGCACAAATGCAGTAGTCGGCGGCTGCGCCGGCACGCACTCCGCTGCTCGACTCGCTGCCGCTCGCACCGGTCGTTTTCGTTTCCGTTTCGTGTGCACCGTCGCTAGCCCATCGCCATGTCCGGACGCGGAAAGGGAGGCAAAGTCAAGGGCAAGTCAAAGTCCCGCTCAAGCAGGGCTGGGCTCCAGTTCCCGGTCGGCAGAATCCACCGCCTCCTGCGCAAGGGAAACTACGCAGAGCGCGTCGGCGCCGGGGCGCCCGTCTACCTCGCCGCCGTCATGGAGTACCTCGCGGCTGAGGTGCTCGAGCTGGCCGGAAACGCGGCCCGCGACAACAAGAAGACGCGCATCATCCCGCGCCACCTGCAGCTTGCCATCCGCAACGACGAGGAGCTCAACAAGCTCCTGTCGGGCGTCACCATCGCACAGGGTGGTGTCCTGCCCAACATCCAGGCCGTCCTGCTGCCAAAGAAGACCGAGAAGAAGGCCTAAAGGAGGCCAGGCAATCGCAGCGCCGCGTGCTCCCCTGCACGCAACGCGCTTTGCCGGCTCGGCTCGGCCCACAACAATCGGCCCTTTTCAGGGCCACCACACACACCTACGTCCAAAGCAAAATTTCAGTCGTCCTCGCCGCACCTTGTTTTGTTTTAACTTTGCACTGTCACAGCACAGCCGCCGCCGGCGCACGTCCGCCATCTTGTCGTCCACACAGCCCGTGTGGCCCAACACACACACACACACACATTTTGCACGGTCGCAGTCGCCTTCCAAACCGACAACGGCAGCAATAATGACCATTGTTAAAGGGAGGCGTGTCGACACACCGCCCTCCACTCCCGCGCGCAACGGCCGTCGACACGAACGAAACAGCTGATCCGGCCGCCTATGCCCACACGCCTTGCCTCGGAAACCCCAACGCCGCCGCAAACAAACACACAGAGACAAACCACGCAAGCAAATAATCACCGCCTCTCGCACAACAACACACAGCCCGCCATCTCCGTCGCGATCGATACAAAGACACACAATAACAAACACACAAACGAAGCAGCTCCACACACAGCCAGCCACATGACACGTTTCCTTTCCTTCTCCCCTCCCAGTCACATCACGTCGCTCAAACGGAAAGAAAGAAACAAACAAACAAACAACACAGCGCACACACGCAGCAACAACACAGACTCTTTCGCACTTTTCAACTTCCGAACAGTGTGGTGGCCCTGAAAAGGGCCGTTTTCTAGTCTCTCCCACCCACAAGCACGGCCCGCGGGAAGGCCAGCGCCCGCTGCGACGCAGCCTAACCGCCGAAACCGTACAGGGTGCGCCCCTGCCTCTTCAGGGCGTACACCACGTCCATGGCCGTCACAGTCTTGCGCTTGGCGTGCTCAGTGTACGTCACCGCGTCGCGGATCACGTTCTCCAGGAACACCTTCAGCACCCCGCGGGTCTCCTCGTAGATCAGACCAGAGATGCGCTTCACGCCGCCCCTGCGAGCCAGGCGGCGGATGGCGGGCTTCGTGATGCCCTGGATGTTGTCGCGCAACACCTTGCGGTGCCGCTTGGCGCCACCCTTGCCGAGCCCCTTTCCTCCCTTGCCGCGGCCTGTCATCCTTCCTTCCTCGGGCAAAGCAAAACGTGCACAAACAGCAGCTGCAGCGGCTGGCGAGTCGGCTACGGTCTGCGCCCAGCGCGCCCGCCGCCCCCCTATATAGACTCTGGCCCGCCCTCCCCCCACCACGCGCAACCGAGGGCATATAAGCGCAGCACGGAGGCGCGCGGGCCCGTTGTCAAGGCAGCACCGGACGCCGCGCCGCACCTAACCTCCACGCACGCCGCTCCGCTACCGCTACCGCCATGGCCCGCACAAAGCAAACGGCCCGCAAGTCCACCGGCGGAAAGGCGCCGCGCAAACAGCTCGCCACCAAGGCGGCGAGGAAGAGCGCGCCCGCCACCGGAGGCGTCAAGAAGCCCCACCGCTACAGGCCGGGCACCGTCGCCCTGCGAGAAATCAGGCGCTACCAGAAGAGCACAGAGCTGCTCATCCGCAAGCTGCCATTCCAGCGCCTAGTGCGCGAGATCGCCCAGGACTTCAAGACCGACCTGCGCTTCCAGAGCTCCGCAGTCATGGCCCTGCAGGAGGCCAGCGAGGCCTACCTCGTCGGCCTCTTCGAAGACACCAACCTGTGCGCAATCCACGCCAAGCGCGTCACCATCATGCCCAAGGACATCCAGCTCGCGCGCCGCGTCCGCGGCGAGCGCGCCTAAACCGCGCCGCGGCACCGCACCGCACAAACAAAAACGGCCCTTTTCAGGGCCACTAACATCTCTCCGTCGCGAGCAAACTTTGTCGGTCGCCTGCCTCTCGCCCCGCAACCCAAAAACAAAAACCACCACTTCCCCGTCCGTCCGCCACACCCGCTCACTCTGCCTGCCTGCTAGCAGCGCGCAACAATCACACATCATCCCTCCCCGGCGCTCAAAGCGCACAATACCCAACGGCCGACGTCACACCGCACGGGTGGCTGGCCGGCCGCCGCTTTCGTTTCGAAAACAAAAAAAAAAAAACCCGCACTCCACTCCGACGGCCAACGGCCAGGCAGGCGCGCTCGCTCGCTCTACACGCCACCGAAATCCCCGCCGACTCCTTCCGCATCTCAACGTGCCCCCCGTTGCAAAACATAACACACACACACACAAAGGAACAAAACAAAACAAAGACCAGACACGACTCGACAAGACAGACATCCGAGAAGAACGAACGCAGGCAAGCCAACCAACGTATTCAAACAAAACAACGTGACAGAAAACCAACCGTCGGCCGCCGCCACAAACACGGCGACAATCAACCACGACAACAACAACAACAACAACACCGCTTACCGCTACCGCCGCCCACACCCGCCACCGACCCCCGCAATCCAACCACCACGGCACGCAAACAGCATCCCCACGGGCATACAGAAACGCCAGACAGACACCCACACCAAACGCAACACGACAATCAAAACCTTCCCCGACGTGCTTTGATGGCCCTGAGAAGGGCCGTTTTGGGCCGCGCGTCTCTTGCGCGCCACTAGACGACGACGGGGGGTGGGGACGACGGAGTCAAGCGCCAAACCCTTCCATTCCCATCTCTTTCTCCTCTACTCTACTTCTTCTTCTTGGGCGAAGCCTTCGCCTTAGACGGCGTCGTCGCCTTCTTCGGGCGCGGCGCCTTCGGCTTCTTCGTCGGAACCTTGGCGGCCTTCTTCGCCTTCGACGGCGACTTGGCCTTGGCCGGCTTGGCCGCAGCCGCCTTCTTCGCACCCGCGGGAGCGGCCGACGCCGCAGACGCCTTCTTGGCGGCGCCCGCCTTCCGACCGGTCGCCGCCTTCACGCCACCAGCCTTCTTTGCGCCGGCCGCACGGGCGCCCTTCTTCTCCTTGCTGGCCGGAGCGGCGCGCTTCTTCTTGGCACCGCCAGCACGAGCCTTGCCGCCCTCGGCCGCCCCCCCGCCGCCGGCGCCGGCAAGCTTGAACGAGCCGGACGCGCCCTTCCCCTTCGTCTGCACCAGCTCGCCCGCCACGACGGCCGACTTGAGGTACTTCTTGATAAACGGCGCCAGCTTCTCCGCGTCCAGCTTGTAGTGCGCGGCTATGTACTTCTTGATCGCCTGCAGCGACGACCCGCCGCGCTCCTTCAGACTCTTGATGGCGGCCGTCACCATCTCAGAGGTGCGCGGGTGCGCAGGCTTGGCGCGCGGCTTCTTCGCAGACGACGCAGACTTGGCCTTCTTCGTAGTGCCGGTGGCGGCGGGTGCCGCAGCAGTCTCGTTCGTAGCCGCCTGATCTGCCATTTCGACGACGCGCGTAACACACAGCGAGAGCGAGCGGGACGGCAGGCACGCAAGCACAGCACAGCACAGCAGCAGAGCAGAGAATCACAAGGCCCAGCCAGTGTCGCGGGCGGGCGCGGACGGCCGAGAGAGCGGCCGCCACTCTGCGCGCCGCCGCGCCGCGCCTCCCGCGCTTGCTACCACTCGAAATCGTGATGTCGGAGGGGGAGGATGTGCGATTGCGTGCTCGTGAGACTGGTGTTCATGCACCAGGAACACCTGTGCCGGCCGGCCGCGGTTTGACGGGGCTTGCTCCGTCGACCGCCCCGCCATCAGCCGGCACGTCTACGATGACCCGACCCGGCGCGAGGGGAAGTATTAGTACCCTCGCGTCGGAGATGAATATGGACCATGATATGGATTTTACTCCGGACCTACCTGAGGACGACGAACCCGCTGAGACTCCTACAGCCTCGCGAGAAGCGAAAAACCACCGACGAGGGGACCGTAGCCATGCTACAGACGGCCGCGAAGACCATGGCAGCACAGCCGCAGCGGACTTCCAGATTCCGCCACGGAAGAAGCAGGCGCGGCATCAACAGCTCATAGTGGCCAGAGAACTTGATGTAACTAACCGGTATGAGCCCCTAAGAGGGACGGGAGTGTCACTAGACGCCGCAACTGATGATTTAGTGGAGAAACAGCGACAGAGAGATGAACAACAGCGGCGGCAAAACACGCCTGCAGATCCCGAAAATGACCATGACATGGAAGCAGATGCTCCACCAGTACCACCTGCAGGACCCAAGAGGATTCCGCCGATAACTCTGCGGTACAAGGAATCTTACAAGAAGCTGCACACGTGGCTCAAGACGAACTGTAAGACGACATTTACAGTGCGACAGACGGGCGGAGAGACGTTGAAACTGCTATTAAACACAACTGAAGACTATGTTAACGTCGTGGGAAAGCTTGGGGAAGAAGGGATTCCCATGTACACGACGCCAGCGGTCCGGCCACCTACGATAAAGACGCTGATAAAGGGAATACCAATGACAGTGACACACGCCGAACTTAAAGAAGAGTTAGAAGAGTTTGGATATGTCGCTACAGTGATCGAGAATCACAAGATGCCGGGAACTAATCAACTCACAGGGCACCGCGTTGTGATACTACCGGATACGACCGAACATCGCGGCATCTTTCAACTCACTCGTATCTACGATCTTTCAGTGAAAGTTGAACGACTGAGAAGATCACGCGGACATATACAATGTTACAGATGCCAAGGATTCAATCATGTTGCCCGCTATTGCACCATGCCACCAGTGTGCGTAAAATGCGGCGCGGGACATGACAGCCGTGAATGTACGCGGTCACGAGAAGAGGCGCCGACGTGCGGGCTCTGTGGCGGGGCTCATCCCGCTAATTATCGAACGTGCCCCAAGCACAAGGAGGCAAGTCGACGATTTAGAGGACTACCACCGCTGAAGCCATCTACGCGCCGGCAGCGACCGCCGCCGCCACCGCCGACCGTGGACCAGAGCAGCTGGCCCACGCCGATGCAGCACCGCGCCAACAGGCTGCGCACAGAGCTCACGGCAGCGGAAGTTCTAAAACAGGGCCTCCAGCCGCGCGCGTCAACGTCAATCCCGGCGTCACAGCGCCAAACTGTGCCGCCAAGTTATGGACCACAGCCGGCAAACGCACGCAGACAGCCGTCACCACCACCGAGGACGGATCAGCCTGATCTACAGGTACTACTTGCGCAAATTGCATCTACCCTTGCAGAGGTGAGTAGAGCGCTTGTGCAGCTGCCACAAACCATCGCCGCCACCATTGAGGCGACGCTCAGCAGAACGCAAATAGTAACTAAAGACGTGACCATGCAGCATGCCTAGGCTGCCACGACTCGATAATCTACGTATAATGACGTACAATGCGGACAATCTGACTAATGACGTGCTTGAGCTGCGACAGTTTATTACGGACTACAACATAGACATTTGTCTAGTGAACGAGACTTTTCTGAAGCCAGGGATTCGATCTAACATTCCAAATTATAAGTGTTATAGGACGGACAGATTGACGCACGGCGGCGGCACCGCTATTTTCATTCGCCGTTCAATTAGTCATCATGAAGCGCCTCCACCAATCACGCGCCACATCGAAACGACAGCTATCATTGTAGACACTCAAAACGGACCAATCACATTCATCTCCGTCTATCGCAGTCCACGTCACATTCTTGACATTGATGACGCAAGAGAATTGTTACGGACGCCAGGCCGACTTTTTATCGCCGGCGATCTGAATTCAAAACATGCCGCCTGGAATTCTCTCGTAACAAATATGAGTGGCCGCCTCCTATTACAGGCAACGGAAGAAGCAAACGCGTACGTTTGTGGCCCCGAAGAACCGACGTGTTTTCCATCACGCGGCCGACCTGACATAATTGACATCTCCATCACTAAAGGCATTCCACATTTCATGACCGCAGAAGTAGTGCATGCATTAAACTCAAACCATCTACCCGTCATTTTCACCCTTCACGTCACACCTGTACAGCACCCAGGCCGCCTAAATCTACGACGCACGAACTGGGACTCATTCCGTGAACATGTCACATTTTCAATAGATGTAATTCAAGACGAAGACGACATCACTGAACAATCGATCACTGCATTCACCGACACCATCACAGAAGCATTGAATCTTTCGACACCGCCACCTAAGCCGCCGCATTTACCGACCCCAGGACTGCCGCAACACATTCTCGATTCAATACGACGGCGCAACAGACTATGCAGAGAATGGCGACTAACACGAAATCCGCAGCTCAAGAGACAAATTAACCAGTTACGACGCGAAATTAAGGCAGCACTCATCGACTACAGAAACCAGCAGTGGGCAGCTAAACTACGCGCCTTCACACCCGATCCTATGCATTGGCACATGATAAAATTCTTCACAAATCGCAGGACCACAATACCGCCGCTCCAGACGCAAGACAGGACCGCATACAGACCGGAAGACAAGGCCAACATGCTCGCTGACACTTTTGAACAGAACTTTCAACCGCAAAACGACAGAGTTGACCAACAGAGAGTCGAACGAATTGAAAGAGAGGCTGACGAACTACTCCGCACGTATGATGACGACGAAGACGAAGAGGAAAACGAAATAACACCTACCACCGCAAGAGAAGTTCAGGCTGCCATACGGATGCTACCGCCGAACAAGGCCCCCGGCGTTGACGACATACAAGGTCGTGTACTCAAACAACTCCCGTGGACAGCGATCGTACGACTTGCAGCCATCTTCAACTGGATTTTCACCTCATCTACATATCCATCACAGTGGAAACATTCAATAGTAGTCGCCGTACCTAAACCTGGAAAAGACAGACGTCATCCGCAGAACTATCGACCAATCAGCCTGTTACCACACATCAGTAAACTGTTCGAACGCATATTTCTTGCACGACTACAGAACGTCATCACCAGAACAGAAGCTTTACCGCAAGAACAATTTGGATTTCGCAGTGGCCACAGCACAACACAACAAATTCTCCGAGTAGTACATTACATCATTGAAGCATTCAATCGAAAAGAATTTTGTGGTGCAGTCCTCCTTGATGTGACCAAAGCGTTCGACACAGTATGGCATAAAGGACTCATCTGGAAACTTCATCACCTGCACTTTCCGAAACCATTCATTCGCCTACTCGCCTCATACCTGCAAGGACGTACTTTCGCTGTCAGGATGGATGACGCACTATCGACGCCACGACAAATCAACGCCGGGGTACCCCAAGGATCGGTCCTTGGGCCGATCCTCTACTCACTATTCACGACCGACATACCGACGCAACCACGAGTAGAAAAAGCAATCTACGCCGATGACACTGTAATCTACACACGCAGCCGCTGGAGAGAAGTTTTGGTGCCGCGGTTGCAGAGCGCGCTGAATTCACTTGAACAATGGGCAGCAAAATGGCGGATAACATTCAACCCGACGAAGACACAGGCGGTGATTTTCACTAGGAAGAAGACAATGCCAGCTCGTCACCTCCGACTTTACAACACGCA
Source organism: Schistocerca americana (assembly GCF_021461395.2). NCBI lineage: Eukaryota > Metazoa > Arthropoda > Insecta > Orthoptera > Acrididae > Schistocerca > Schistocerca americana. The sequence continues at coordinate 589,796 of NW_025726774.1, forward strand.
GCTGCCGTGGGACACATCAGCGCGGTATCTCGGCGTCATTCTCGACAAACGACTAACATGGAAACTACAAATTGACGACGTCAGAGCAAAAATCAACCAACGACTCGGCGCACTGTATCCACTCATCAATGAGTCTTCTGACTTATCCATAGAAAACGGCCTCCTGATTTTTAGGATGTACATCAGACCGGTAATGGATTATGCCAGTGAAGTATGGGGATGTGCGGCAAAGACCCACATTCAGAGACTACAGTCACTACAAAACAAAATCCTACGACGAGTTTTTCATGTTCATTCGCAATTTCCACATCGATTTCTACAAGACGCCGCGGACGAAAAAGAAGTACTACAGAGACATAAGGACCAAGCACGAAGATTTTACGACCGTGCACATGACGCAGATAACCCACTCATTAGACAATTGACGGAACCACAACCGGCGAGGGACAAATACAGAAGACCGATAGCATTACTCGACCGCTGATGAAGCAAGAAGCCTAAAACATGACCTCTCTCAGCCTGCAAAAACGGGCTCCGCAGTAAAAAGCTCCAAAAAGTAAAAATAAAAAACTCCGCAAAAACAAGAAAGTCACACTCCCGTCCCACAAACACACAAGACACTGCTCAATAAAGATGACCAAATTTTCACACATGTTCCCCAGAAGAAGCAGGCAATGCTAACAAGTAAATCCTGCAATAAAATAGCTGTAAAACTTAGCCATAAGAAAGTGGACGGAGCGCTTGCTACCGCCCAACGTCCGACAGCCTGTGCGGAGCAGCCCCAAACCTGCGCCACAACCGCCCGCGCCTTTCAAACCACCGAGGATGGGGCTACACACAGCCACACCACAGTCGCCAACCAGTCGCCACGGCAGCGCCGCAAACCACGGCCAAACTGCAGCTACCGCGCGCTACAGCCTGGGTCGGCCCGCCGAGAATCGCCGCCCCCGCCCAAATGCCGCCCCCACAGCCCCAGCCGACGACCCGCCACAATGGCCAAACCTTCGGCAAAACTCCCACACCGTCGCCGCGGCAGCCCGGCCAGCGCGGCCGGCGCCACAGCCACACAAGCCGAGGCGTGCGGCGATGACGGCCGTGCAAACGCGCCTCCGCCGCCCCATCGCCTTCCGTCGCCCTCCCGCCGTTTCCCGATCGGCCCGCAGCCGTCGGGCCACATCGCGCGCCGTCCTCCTCCTCTCGCCCGCCAACATTCACAGCCGTTTCTCAAACAATTGCCCGCCGCAAACGGACGCCGCCTGCGCAACAGGCGCCGCCGCCCCTCGACCGAGGCAAACCGCAATCCGAATCTACAGACCAACCCAATCTGCCGTCAAGCACACACGACAGCCGACCTTACACGTTACGCGTTACACATTACGTTTACACGTCTACGTTAGGTTAGGTTAGGTGGACGTGGGTTAGGTTAAGGGGACTTGGGTTAGGTTAAGCGTCAAACTTAGGTTAAGCATTCAAACACGTCAGGCGTCAGAGGTTAGGTTAGGTTAGGTTAGGTTAGGTTAGGTTACACGTTAGGTTAAGGGGTCAGTGCTAGGTTAAGAAGCGTCAAACGTAGGTTAAAAAAGCGTTCAAACGTGAGGCGTGAGCCGGACAGCTTACCTTACGTAGACGTTAGGGGCTCACAGGCTGAGCTCACCTCGCCACACCACAGGTTAGGTTCGGTTCGGTTCGGTTCAGCGTAAAGCGCCGAGGTCAGGGTTACGTTCGTTCACCTTCGGGCGCCACACTTTCGGTTGAAAGGTCGCGACGGGACGACGTCGGCAGGCACGCCGCAAACGAACAAAAACGTACAGACGACGTCGGAAACCGCCGACAGACGGGGGAGCAGCACGACCACGACCAGACACCGAGCGCGAACGAGACACACGCGAACCACCCCCACCGGCCAAAGGGCACCACACAACAACCCAGAGCACCACGTGTCGACACCAGAGCAACCCGCCGCTCACGCGACATGGCTGGCACCGAAGGGCAACCGCCCGCAACTGCGCTTTCCGCGCCGGCCCGGATGCACGTCGTGCTACAACAACACCACTACCGTACACAGCCGCTGTTCACAACATCACTATCAATGGCGCGCCCGCGGCTCGCCGCCGTCGCAGTCGCAGCCCCAACGCCAGCACTTTTGCACCACCATTCACACGCACCGCAACACAGCTCGCCGACACAGCCGAACAAAACAAACACCACACAACAACAGCAACAACGCCGCCGCCTCTACTTGTGCCGGCGACCCACCCCGCCGATGGCGCACCTTTCGCCAGCCGGCAATCGACACACACGCACCCACCCACCGGGGCCCAGTGCAAAAAAAAAAAAAAAAAAAAAAAAAAAAAAAAAAAAAACCACACAAAAACAAAAAAACCAAACAACACAAACGACACGGGAAGCGCACACCGCCACTTCGCGCGCACGCCACCAACCAGTCGTCGTCTCAAAATAACAAACACAAACAAAATAAACTAACAACTAGGGCAACACAAAACAAAAACGCCTCGCACGAACCGCCCACAAAAAGGACAAGCACATGCACAGCCTCTGCTGACGACCACGACGCAGCGGCACGCTGCTCCTGTCCCGCGCCCCGCGCCCCACTCGATTCACAACTCACGCGACACCGTCAACGACGGGCTCGCTTCCCGCAACCTACCACCTTTCCGCCACGACGCACAGCCCCAGCCCCACCCGACGACGCCCGTGGCAACGACTGCACTTTCACCACCGCCTCCCCCTTCCCCCCCAAAACACACACACACACACACACACACACAGCCAGCCAAAAACGCACTCGCGACCCACACATGCACGTGCATCGGCACACGCCAACCAGTCAACGTCGACAACCACACGCAAGGCTCGAAACGAAACCGGCGTCCTTCCACGTTGCCATCAAGCTACGCGACACAAGACACAAGGAACCAACACAACAGCCGGCCCCACTAATTCCCACTCTCACGCCGCAAAAAGCACACCGAAACCGCCAAACGCACGCACATTCCCCTTCGCACTGACACCACCGACCGGCTCGCTACCACACACCTCTCGGCAGCCGTTTCACGCCAATTCGCCACACCGCCCACACAGTCGACAAGCGCCCGCCCTGTACGGCACACGCAACGACGCAGCGCAGCAAAGGGCGCCCGCAACACATACCTCTCCGCCGCCCGACGCGCCAACCGCCACACCACACCGCCAGCCACTCGCAAATTGTGCACTGCCACCAGCCACACGTCCAACACGCCGCGCCGCCTCCGGCCACCCGCCAGGGGGCGCTCACGTCCGCGACAACAGCGCGGCCCGCCGGGCCGGGCCGAACCGAACCGAGCCGCCGCTGCTCTGCACTCGGCACGGCCACACCCTGCTGCAGACCGGGCTCGTCCCTCTGTACGCGTCTGCCTGCGCATCAACACAACACGACCTTTTTTTTTTTTTTTTTCTCTCTACCGCCATCCCTCCTTCTCGCGTTTTACTCGTTGTTGCAGCAGCGGCGCACACCTACACATCCACAGCCCCAGCCGAGCCGGCCTCACCTCAGGGCCCGCCGCCAGCGTCTCCTCCTCGGGCACAGGTGCGGTGCTGTGGCCGCCCATCCAACCGCATTGCTGGCCGTCCAGCCACCAGGCGTTCCCACTGCCGCGAGCCACGCCGCGCACCGACCCTGCTGCAGAAAACGAAGCATAGCCAGAGACCGACCGATACACAAAGCAAGCCGTCGCCTCGCCTCTTGTCCTTCCTGCCTTCCTTCCGCCCCCGCCCTTCTCACACCACCGCCTCTCCACTTTCGCCCCCCCCCCTCCTTTTTTGTCTTCTTTCTTTCTTTCTTTCTTTCTTTCTTTCTTTCTTTGGCCCTCTCTCCTTCCCGCCATGGCGGTTACGGCACCGCCTGCAGCGGCAGATTTTTTGCGCCCACACGCCTACTCCTACCACCATTAAACCTTGCCCTGCCCTGCCCATCAACGTCGCAGTCGAACCGACGCTTGCCAACACACTGCCCACGTTCCTTTCTCTTTTCGGCCTACGCCCATTACGCGCCGCCGCCACAGCACCTTCCCTTCCCACAACACACCGACGTCATCACACGCACCCAAAACAGGGGCCACGACCGTGTTCCTCGCCCACTCCCATCCCGCACGGTACGCACATTCCCAACTACTACCGCGCACCCTCCCTTTCCAATCTGTGTGTCTCTGTGTCTGTGTCCTGTCCGCGCGTGACGCCTCTCAACATCCGCCGTCCCCCGTCCCGTTTTCGCCCCCATGCCGTCGTCGCGCCGCCTCCTCCCCGTCCACCGCCGCCCCTGTCCGCCCCGCACCACACCATACACCGCTGCTTGTCCCGGCCGTTGCCACCAAAGGCGCCGACCGCAAACGCGCCACGCCGCAGCCCCCGTGCGTCTCGCGCTCGCTTGCATCTCCGTGCCGACGCTGCCTCTCTTCCCACTCGCACTCGACCTCGACAACACAGTCTTTGGCTCCGCCACTGCGTGTTCCGGTGGTACGCACGCTGCAACACGTATGTATTCATTACCAGAGCGATGGCGAGGCATGACAGCATCTCTGTCTGACCAGAGAGTTCTTTATCGCTGCTAGTCGGCGCTTGGACCGCGCCAGACGACAGTAGTGGCACGCACCGGGTCGCCAGGAACAGTTGTTATATATATTGTAGCGCGAGTCGGGAGAGGTAGTAGTCGGTCGACAGTAGTAGCGGGTGGACGGTTGTACTGAGCGGGCGTCGGCGGCGTGCTCTGCTCGTCTCGCGACTCTGGTCACGGTTCGGGACGATGTATAGTATATTGTGTTATAATCACAAAGGTGGTGTGACGCTGCATTGCGCAAATCTGATAACGTATGTTCATTGTACTTCTTTTGTTCAACAACAAAAGCCCCACTATTACTTTTTTTCTAAAGTAACTTTTGTCTCTTAACGAAAAACATTCACTTTTTAAAGACTACTTCCTATGGCATTTCCCTCCAAGGAGTGCAATTAATTACCAGCCAGCACTCATTCATTGCACACAGCTGTGTAAGGGGTATCTACAATTGAGGAGCGGATATAAATGCAATTTTTTGTTTTTTTTTTTTGTGTGTGTGTTGTAACCTCCCAGCAAAATTTAAAATAATGGACAATGTTATTTACGGATGCTAATGGACATTGCGCTAATTGTAACCTCGCCCACAATGAGAGGTATTGAAAATGGCAACAAAAATGTGACATTCGCAATCTGACTCAAATATAAAGTCTTCACACAACATTTACAAAAGTCCGTTCAGTGACAAGAAACTTCAATTAAACCGAAATATCGGTCTTTGGCCCTGTGCAAAACAATCAGAATTAAAGTCTTACCTCCGAATAAATGGATGTCACATTTCTGCTCTGGTTGTTGCGCAGCGCTTGGAGGAACTACATTGCAAATAATAATATTCTCTTTTTTTTGTGATTTTAGTGACATTTTTCTTCAAAGAAGTGGAATGAAATGTGAAGTGCAACGAACTCTTTAGTTCAATAAAAAATTAAATGTTTGAAAAATGCTTTTGAAATAAAAATTATTATTGGGGAACTTGTTGGAGAATAATTACAATTTTTCATTATCTAATGATTATATTAATTAACAGTATACCTTATTCACCATCTTGACCAGTGTTGCCGACCGCCTACATCACACAACCGCACTCGGCTGCTACTACTGACCGACCGCTCTGCATGACGACTATTAGCGTACTGCACGCGACGACTACTGACAGAGTACAGCCCTCAACTACACAGACTGACTGACTGACTGACTGACTGACTGACTGACTGACTGACTGACTGACTGAGAACCGCTCGCAACACTCGCGCAGTCCAGCGCAAACTCTCTGGTCACAGATGCTACAATGTCTCGCCATCGCTACTATGTTACATACGTGTTTCAGTGTCTTTTTCATTGGGGTAACGATCTTTGGCTCTTTTTATTCTGAATACAGGGCCAAAGGTCAACGCTGCTGCCCTTATACAATTTATCAGGTTTCATTATGTCTGTTGCAATGTTACATACGGTTCACTCTTTCATTAATATTATCGTTGGGTTTGTTTTGTAGGGACGTTAACATTCTGGCACATTTTTATTATCATCGGACTCTCTGCTATTTGTGCAGGGAGGTTATACCTGGGTCCATTTCCATTTCCATTTACATTTTAATATTGATAGACTTTTTGTTTTCTTTTTTGTTTCTTGTTGTTTTTCCTTCTTTTTTTTTGTTGTTTTTTTTTTTTTTTTTTTTTTTTTGTTTTGTTTTTCCCGCTCTCGCCACCACCGCCGCATCACGCCTTCCGTTTTCTTGGTTTCTTTTCTGTTCTTCAACTGCTTCAACATCACCGCGCCCCATTTCCACACCACAGCCATCAGCCTCCAAGACGGGCGGGCGCAGTGTGCCATTTCCGGCGCACAAGCACACCCGTACGGTACTCTCCTCGCCCCCACGCCACCAACAACACAGCGACCACGCGGCTTTCAGGCATGGCACGGCACGGCACGGCACCGGCGAAATGCGCCGCCCCCGCCCCTCCGCGCATCCGTCCGTCTCGCCACGTTCACTGACAGCCGCGTCTGCGGCTACACCACGACAACCACAACACAACACCGCTCCCCTCCCTGGCAACTCACATTGTTTTTCTCCTCCTCTTTTGCACAAACCACAACGCCGAGCACAGGCGCAAGCCACCCACACCGCGCCCCTCCCCGTCCCGTCTTTGGCCGCCGCTCCTCGTTTCCTCGTTTGCCCCCTCCCATCTCCCGAAATGCCATGCCAGCAGCGTTACGCATGCCCCTCCCCTGTCCACACAACACTACCGCCTAACGAACAGCCTTTTCCGGGCCACATCCAGGGCACGCCCACCTCCAAACACTGCCAATTCACGGACGCACACACGCACACACACACACACACACACACTCACTTTCTCGACACCTTTCTGTACGGAGGGTGCGTCATCTCGACCGTGACAGAGTGACGGCAACTATCGACGATCCATTTCCCCCCACTGGTGAAACATGTCCACTAACACCTACATACATCATTCAAGTACACAGACAATAGCATACACACAATGGGAGGGCACACGAACATGGACGGCACGGCACTGTCATACACTCTTCCTCAGAACCATATCAACAAACGTTACGTACATCCGGGAAAGCGAAAGCGAACGCGAAAGCGAAAGCGAAAGCGAAAGCAAAAGCAAAAGCAAAGGCAAAGCCCAATGCAGCCGTCAAAGGTCACGTTCACGTTCCGTTGCTCTACGAATGCGTTTCTCCCCTTTTTCCCTTCCTCTCTCTTTTGCCCCCCCTCCTTGCACTCTTGCCTCATTCCTCACGTTCTGCCCAGACATTCGACCGATCAAAGTCAACCTTTCGTTACCGTTCTCAGCGCGACGGTGTACAACAGTATGACGGGTGTGCCCAAGACTTCGGTTCAGTTGCGTGACGCCGGTCTATCGCGCCGATCGACAGTTACTCAGGGGGCGACGGATCGGACCACGTCACCGACACACAAAACACTTTCAAACAAACAAATACATACCGGATGGACACAGACAAACACGTGTACAGACATTCGCCAAACAAACGACCGCCGCCGCCGCCGCCGTCTTGAATGACGACATCGGTGTGCGTGCGTCGTACGCAATCAGTCAGACACGGCTATCAAACATCAGAGTCGAATGGTACATCATCGTGCGTGTCGCCGTACACGTACAGTACAATACAACAACAATGCGTCTTAATGGCACGTTCATTTCAACGTCACTCACACACCTCCACGCTGCAGTTACGTCGCACCATTGTCAAACTCGGCGTACAGCAAAGGGAATAGTGGGCGGCAAAAAAAAAAAAACCAAACAAAAACATTTCACATTTCACATTTCACCCTCGCCATGTATGATGTGCAAAAAAACAAACCCGCAAACGGCCGTCGTTACGGTGACACAAAAGTCGCCGATCACACTGTCCCCCCTCGCAGACGGGTAACACACACACACACACACACACCAACAACACCAATGGGTCAAAAACCACGCCAACGAGGCGTGCCACCATTCCACGCCACGGCGACCAACCTCGTGGCCGTACCCCGCGCAACACGCTTTGACGCGCCCCCCCCACCCACAATCAAAATGCACACATACATCACAGCCGTCCACACAAACAACAACAACAATTCCGCCCTTCCCGCAAAAGGCAAGTTGGTGGCCCTGAAAAGGGCCGTTTTGCCGCTCTCGCAACGGAGGAGCCTTCTCCATCCATCCTTCCTTCCATTCCAGAGCCACCTCCTTACTTGGAGCTCGTGTACTTGGTCACCGCCTTCGTGCCCTCGCTCACGGCGTGCTTGGCCAGCTCGCCAGGCAGCAACAGCCGCACAGCGGTCTGGATCTCGCGGGACGTGATGGTCGAGCGCTTGTTGTAGTGCGCCAGGCGAGAAGCCTCGGCCGCAATGCGCTCGAAAATGTCGTTCACGAAGCTGTTCATGATGCTCATCGCCTTCGACGAGATGCCCGTGTCAGGGTGCACCTGCTTCAGCACCTTGTAGATGTAGATGGCATAGCTCTCCTTCCTCTTGCGCTTCTTCTTCTTGTCGCCCTTCGAAATGTTCTTCTGCGCCTTGCCAGCCTTCTTGGCGGCCTTCCCGCTAGTCTTGGGCGGCATCTCGAACCAACGTACGGCAGCAGCAACACCAGTAGCAAGCGCTCCGCTCTAGTCAGCGTCTCCCCACACAGTGGCACCCGCCGACATGAAATGGCTGGGTCTATACCCATGGTGTACTTGAAGAACCAGCGTCCTTGAAACGCTCTGTCTTACGAGGTGTTCCTTTATGGTGCGGATTCAGGGTTATATATGGTACTGGCTAGGGGTCGGTTTTCCCCTGGATAGATGATGGTTGTGGAGGCGGCAGCGATGATGATGTAAGTGTATGTTTGCACATGAATTTATATGACTAACGCCTGAATTGGCGATGGATGGTGGCGATTGGTGCTCTCTGGCCAGGGTTTTCATCCCTTCCCAGAGAGTTGATGAGTTGGTGTGGTGATGCATTGGATGATTCGTAGAATTTTAATGATTTTTGTTTTATGAGGTGATAGAGTGATGGCTGTCCTAACATTGCTCTGATCTCCTCATTGCTCGAGAACCATGGAGCGTCTGCAACTATACGGAAGGCTTTGTTTTGGATGATTTCCAACTGTTTAAGGTTGGTGTCTGCTGCCATACTCCACGCTTCTGAACCGTAGAGCATGGCTGGCAGGATGATCGTTTTCCAAATTTTGAGCTTGGCAGGTATTGTGAGTCCCCTGCCTTTAAGGAGAGGATATAACTGAAAGAGCCGGGCGGAGCCCTTGTTTCTGGCCTCTTTAATGTGATGCACAAATGTCAGATTCTTATCCAGTTTTAGCCCGAGGTAGGTAACTACTTCTCTCCAGGGTAGTACCTGGTTGTTGTGCGTGATGTTCACTATGGGGCGTTTTATTTTGTGGCTGAATAAGATAGTCTGGCATTTGTCTGCGTTTATCTTTATTTTCCACAGATTGCACCACTTTGTCACTTTGTCTAGGTGTCGCTGTAGGCGGTAGGCTAGATAGTTGATGTTTCTGCCACTGTGGTATAATGCAGTGTCATCTGCATATAGGGCAATGTTACCGCCCGGCTCCTTCGGCAGATCGTTGGTGTATAGTAAGTATAGGAGGGGGCCAAGCACAGATCCCTGTGGGACACCTGCTTCTATTTGTTTTAGCTCGCTGTCTGCTCGATCTACTGTAGAGTAAAATGTCCTTTCCACCAGGAACGAGTGGACTATTTTAAGCAGGTGAAGTGGGCAATTCATCTTCGACAGCTTGTATAGCAGGCCGCCATGCCAAACCCGGTCGAACGCTTTTTCAATGTCCAGGAAAATGGCAGCTGTGCTATTGCCCTGGCTCTTCTCTGTGCAGATGTGCTCCACCAGACGAATGGCTTGTTGTGTTGTGCTATGCCCAGCACGAAATCCAAATTGTTCAGGGATAAGGATATTGTTGGCAGATAGGAATTGTAGTAGGGAGTTTTGGATGAGGATTTCAAGTAATTTAGAGAGGTGGTTTAGCAGGGAGATTGGTCGATAGTTTTGAGGGAATAGGTGATCTTTATTTGGTTTTGGAATTGATATTACTTTAGCAACCTTCCA